>NC_139003.1:16280013-16853310 GCF_964374135.1 Grampus griseus
GATAACACTTTAATATTCGAGAATGCCAATGCGATTATTTTATTGTTGAATTTTATTTTGTTTTATTGGGAGCACTGCAGATTAGTTTTTCCCAACCTAAAAAGTAAAACTTTACTCTCTGCGTCCTTCCCCATCTTTTGTGAAAATAACTACTAATTAGCTCCTTTCTCCTTCCTTTCCTCCTGCTCTGTCCTTCTCTACTGGGATCTCTGATTGAGAATGTATGTATTTCTCTAATTAGAAATATAATTTTATTTGGGAAAGGGCTATGGACCATGATTACACCCATTTACCCTACTTTTTCAGGGTAAGGAGAAGGGGGAGAGTTTCTTCTGTGGGAGTCGTGTGCCTCTCCAGAACACAAGCAGGAAACAAGAAAGTGAGTCCTAAGTCACTTAGGAAAATTACTTTTCCTATAGAGTGCTATATGTACCACTTCTCTGGTACCAGCTGACATCCTGACACCTTCTGCAAGGAGTCTTCTTCAATTATTGCTCATTCCTATAAGCTTTAAAGTACTTACTTTCGAAACTGCATAGTTTAGCAACTAAGTATATGCTGTCTTGCATGGTTCCGTCTGTGAACAAGCCAGAAACCTGGAAATCATCCTTAAATCTCCCCACGTTAATTTTTTTTTAACTCCTTAGGATACTATCTCCTTTATATTCTGTTTATTAGTCACCACTTTTGCATTATTACCATCACTGTATTAGATCAGAGTCTCACCAGATCTCACCCTCCAAGGTCACCCAACTGGTATCCTGCTTTCAGTCTTACTCATTCAAATATATCCTCTACTCCGGCTCCCAATAATCTTTCTAATTTACAAACTTAACTACGCCAATCTGCTGTTGTAAATTACTCATCAGAGAATAAAATCCCAACATGAAATGGCTTACAAGACCTTTCATGAAATGGCTTCTACCTGATTGCCAAGCCTTGTCTCAAGCCAGTACTGTATTCTCCCACACTACACACTTACCAGAATAATATACGATAGCAACACTAAGTTAGCTGCAGTGATTGTAATAAGACAGATGTACTCCAGCCAGTGTATTTTCATGCATTCTGTTCCTTCTAGTTGAATGCCTCACTGCTTAAATTTTCCCTCCAAATCTTGGCTAAAATGTTCCCACACCAAATAAAGCCTTCCGTGACCACTCCAGTAAAACTTAGATTTCTTTCCCTTATGATTTCCAGTACAATTTATGTGTTTTCATTCTAACAAATTTCTTGTTATGCAATGGTGTTTGCAATTCCATGTTCTCAATTAGAGCTTGGGGATAAGCACTGAATCTTCTCTTCTTAGCACTGTGTCTAGGACATAGAAAGTTTTCAATATATAGTTATAGAATAAATGAATATCTTATCTTTAGACTTAAAATATATTGACCTGAAAACAAAGATCAGAATAATCCTCTCAGTGATAAAATCAGCACTGAGTGTTTGGAAGAAGCTTATTAAGTACATTCTGATAAACAGACTGATTTATTCAGATGACATAAACATAAGACACTCTCCAATTTTATTTCTTATGTTTATCAAGGAATTGTCCATAAAAATTAACAAAAATATGAGATTGCAGCAGGCATTAGAGTGCCAATATAACAAAATGTTTTATTCTCAAGAAAAGTAATTTATCTATTTTCCATTCTTGAGAATCAGACAAATAGTATAGTGATTAGAAATTATTTGCTGTCCTGTTAGACTATTATTATATTTTTTTCTCTACTATTCCATAATGGGATCAAATCATCCCAAGAACTACTTGGCTCTTTAGAAAGACAGACCGACAAATAGATACAGTCATCATCACCACCACCATCACGACCATTATCAACACTGCCAACACCACCATCATTACTAAAATCATCACTATTACCACCATCATCACCACCACCACCACCACCACCACCACCACCACCACCACCATCACCATCATCACCATCACCACCACCACCACCATCACCACCACCACCACCACCATCACCACCATCACCATCACCACCACCACCACCACCACCACCATCCCCACCACCATCACCACCACCACCACCACCACCATCATTACTACCACCATCACAACCACCACTACACCTTCATCAACATTTAAAATACTGGCCATAAGCATATGTTAAATTCCAGCCTAATTCATTCAAAGCTGAACTCCATTTGGCAGAACTATCAGCCATAATTTTTTTCTTTTTTCTTTCTCAAGAAATTAAATCTGAGAAAATGCTAGAGGGAATGGAATCACTGGCCTGGAAAAGCAGAGTTCTTGGCAAGCGGCAGACCGTTATGTCACTGACAGAAGGAGAGAGAATAAGTAATGGAAGCACCACAGGCTATTGTTTCTGGAAACAAGATATATCAAGTATTAGACGCTGTTATCCTCTACGTTGGACAAAACAAGGCAGAGATTCAAAGAAGGAGGACAGATGAGACAGGCTTAAAATGAACACAGATACCAGAAACTTCCCTCAAGGCAGAAGGTGGAAGAGGCATTTAAGAATAAGGATTTTTACTCTCACATAAAAAAAAAAAATCCTTTAGTTTTGTTTTAACTGTAAGTGGATTTATGTGTTTTTGAAAGATGGCCTTTAATGAACTTTAGGAGAGAAGCCAGGGTAAAAAAGAGTCACGCAGACATTCCCCCAAACAGCTGCATTTCTATTCCTCTAAGACTTAGTATGCATAATGTCCAAATATCAGATCAATCAGACACAAGACAGTCAAACCATTTTGCCCTTTCTAGAATCATGTAAACAAAGCAGCAGTTTTCAAATAGTTAAACGTAGAGTTCAGAGTTTTTAAACACTCTTTCTGCCCTTTAGAGATTAACACCAAAAATACAGATGCAAGTAGCGGATTCAAAGACAAAAAATAAAAAAGAAAGATCCTGAAGCTTGTAAGGAACACAAAACTCTTTTAGTTTGTCCTTTGTTTCTAATGCAGAACTTTACCAAACTTGTAAAAGAAAGATAGCAATCACCAATTGCTTTTTTAAAAAGTAAATCTATTCTCTTTCCTTTCATATGTTTTTCTTCCTGGCTCTTTTTATGACTATCGTTTTCTGTCATATTTTTCCAAAACTTCCTTAATGTATCTTTAACTTATCCATCTAAACTCAGCAAAGTAGTGTGGTCTAAACTATGGGATGTAGTTAAAAGAGTATGGGAAGATGGTAGAGTGAATCTGAGTCCTAATCTATGTTGGCTACTCTCTGTGTGACTTAGGGGCAAACATTTTAGCTTCTGTGGACTTCTGGTCCATCATCTAGAAAATGAACAAGTTTATCTAGATGATCTCTGAGATTCGGTCCTAATTTTAATGTTTCCGGTTTCTAGGCTGGCAGATTCCAGCAATTGTCTTGAGAATTATTTCATTCAACATTCAACCTATTTTTTCAGTGCTTATAATTGCCAGACACTGGGCTAAATTTAATATTAATCAACAGGATGGAGAAGAATGAATTAATTTATTTTGGCCAATTTTTCCAATTATTTTTCTCAGATGTTTTGAAATTTGAGGAAGTTAAAAGAACATTATATTCACCTTCTCTGTCTCACAATGAAACCTGAATAAACAATGGTGATCCTAGGCTTATGGCACAAGCAAAATCTCTGCGAGTCATTAGTGAGGCAGGTGAGTGAGACAGTCTGTGTCAAGTTATAAAGAAGAAGGTGAAAAGAGAAATGCTCTTTTTCCTCCACATATTGACATGGACATTTTTAGAGGGGTAAAAAGTTTGGAGAACCAGATCACATGGTGGAGAATTATATTTAGCCTACTAGCACAAAGTAGGTGGTCATTAAATGCTGTTGAATGAATGAAGAACTGAAGGCAAATCAAGCCAAGAATTATTTTCTGAGACCTACGTGCTCAGTACAAAGAAGTCTATGACACGGTCTCTGCATTAAAGTAGAATTACAATATAGTTTGGAAGAATTATGTGCTCCCAGCCCTGTGTAGTCATGTGAAAGTTAAATAAAATATAGAATTGAAACAGTTTATGAGAATAATAGAAGAAATACAATAAGCTAAAGATGGGTAGGGTTTGAAGAAGAGCGAGGGGTATATTTTGTAAGGGAGTCATGAAAGCAGAAAGTGTCATGAAGAAAGCGTGAATAAACAGATTTAGTTGAAGAAGAGGAGGTATATAAAGGAGTACAAAGAAATAAAGCTAGAAATATGGTTTGGAACCAAACCATAAAGACACTCTTTGTTATGGAATGAATGTTTGTATGCCCCCCCCCGCCAAGATGTATGCACTGAAGCCCTGGCCCCAAAGAGATGGTATTGTGATGGGGCCTTTGGGAGTTAATGAGGGTTAGATTAGGTCATGAGAGTGAGACATTCATGATGGGACTAGTGCTCTTAAAAGAAGAGATAACAGAGAGCTCTCTCTCTCCCTCTCTCTCTCCCTCTCCCTCTCTCTCTCTCTCTCTCTCTCTGCCATGTGAGGACACAATGAGAAAGCTTCTGTTAGCAACCGAATGGGCCAGCATCTTGATCTTGGACTTCCCAGCCTCCAGAATTGTGAGAAAAAAAATTATATTGTTTAAGCTACCCAGTCAACGGTATTTTGAAAATGGCAGCCGAGTTGAATAATGTACACTTTATCGAATAGCTACTGGGAAACACTGGTTTTCAGACAGTAGTTTTGGGAAGATAAGCAATAATTAAAGTAGCATTTTGAAAGATTAATGTGCTGGAAGGGTGCGTGTTAGTATATGGGAGATTAGGAGGCCTCAAAGAGAAGGAAGATAGATTGGTGGCAGTGCCCAGTGAGAAGGCTCTTATAATAATGAAATGCAATGATGTAATATTTGTGGGAACAAGGACATGAAAGAAAACACTGGGCAGAGGATAAGCATGGGAGCAAAGTTTACTCAAAGCGATACATAAAACCTGGTAGATGGTTTGGGGATGAGGTTTTTGGAATTAAGTGGAAAATCTGACATGGGATACTTTCAGGGTCTGGAGGTGAGCAAGGCAGTGGGTCAAGAATTTGGAGGCACATGGAAATCAGAGTGCAAGATAAGGTAGTAACCAGGCAGATAATTAGGAATCAGATGAATCCGGGTAAGAGAAACAAATCTTAATCTAAGGCTAGACAGGATATACGGAAGCAAAAAAAAAAAAAAATAGACAACTTGGGATTAGATATTTAGGAGGTACTATTAGGTCAATAAATGTTTTATTCTTTAAAATATTTATGATAAGTCATCCCTCGGTCTTTGTTTAAACATTTGCAATGCTGGAAAACTTCCAACTGTGAGTAGCTCATTCTACTTTTGTACAGATCTAATTATTCAGAAGCTATTCTTTATTCTAAAATGAAGTCCACCACCTTGTCCTAAAAAAAACCCCAAAAACTTGATTCTATGTCTGTTTTCTGCAGATATTTAAAGTATGTTTAATTTCTACATAACATCCCCTCAAATAACTGAAGATGACTAACCCTGCCTCTTCCTAAGCAAAATATATCTATTTCCTTCAAACATTCATCATATAACATTGTTTCAATATTATTATATAGAACTGAATACAATATTCAAATAGGCTCTGGTGAGTGAAATTATTACTGCTCTTCCCTTGAGTACAATATTTCCATTAATGTTCATATGATCATAGAACATATTTGGTGTTACTGGTTTATTTTAATGGATATTGGATCAAGACAGAGCAGTGAATACAATGTTTACCCATCTTACCTCTCAAACTCCCATTTTGTGCCATAAATGTGTGTGTAGGTATGTGAAGCAAATCCACAGCAGAGCTAGAAAGCTATAAGTAGTTTCAGCATTTTACAAAATCCTTAAAAGACAGAAACATTTGGGATCGTATTATGAAAGAAAGGAAATCACAGGTTAAGACTATTCAGAGCATAAGTGTAGCTGTGTAGTTTCTAAAGTTTAGAACTCTAAACTTACAGCATGGACCCAGTGAGTGAAAAGGGACCAAGGAACAGAAAGGGAAAATCTAACAGAAATTACAGAAAGAGAGAACAGAAATAACATAAGGGAGGAAATAATAAAAGAAAGGAAGATTTCTAGATCTAAGTAAAGTTCCAGTCTTCAAGTTGGAAGGGCCTAATGTGTGCTGAGGATATATTTGCAGTTAACTTATAAAATGTCCAGATTTTCTTTATATGAATTATTAGCCAGATCCACTTCCCTGTACTTGGATAGTTGATATTTTGAACCCCTTTAAAATTTAATTTTGGTTTAATTTTTTTATTGTTCCATAAAGTCAACATATTTCTGAATTCTGACTCCAATATGATACCCATTCATTTTCCCTCCCATATTTGCATTATTCATAACTTTGCTAATCACACCCACTTTGTCACCAATGCATTCATAAAATGCTAATAGGCCAAACCAAGCAACACTCCAATTGGGTAAGTTAGCTTTTATGGTCCTTTCAAGAAATAATTAATTAATCTTTTCTGGATAAAACTGATCAATCGGTTTAGAGCTGTACTTTATCCTCTTGCTGTATCCTAGCCCAAACACAGATCCTGAAAAATATTGTTAAATGGCTAGTTATACTAAAAATGTACAAATATATAACATTCTTCTGTTATGTCAGTTCAGGAAACTCGATGAAATTTTTATTTACACAGTGTTATGAATTCATGATTGTTCCCTGCATCAACAGATCCTAATTTTCAATCTGTGCTTAAGCCATCAGCCAAAACGTACAGCTTGCTCGTGACGTCAAGTTCACCAGTATGCAGGTTCTTAAATTATCCTTTTTCTGCTTTGTGAAATATCAAGTCAACATTTCATCCTTCCTGTGTTATGACACTTCTTTCATCCTACAGCATTTTAAAGAACTTTTGACACTGATTCCACAAGCACATCAACAAATCATTTTAATATCTAAATTTAGTTTCTACTTAAAATACAATTAAAATAGTGGTTCCCGTGTCTATGTGAAAACAGCAAGGCATAGATCAGTTGTGTATGCTGCCATTTGTGTAAAAAGCAAGGGTAATTTTTATGCAAATTCCAGAATTTGTGAAGAATTATGTACAAAATTCATTCCATTCATTGGCTTTCTGGGAGGAGACTGAGAGGACAAGGATCTGGAGGCTGCAAGCAGGAAAAATAGTACGTGACTATATGTACCACATTGATTTCTATCATGTGCATCTATTCTTTACTCAAAGGAATTTTAAAAATTGAAAAAAAAAATCAAGCGACTTCCAGGTTTTGGAATTCTAAGAACCAATAAGACTTAAAAATACGAACTAACATAACATTTTTAACTTCATTGTATAAAAACATTACAGCTAACTTATTTTATATGACATAGTAAGTACATATACTTTGCTTTTTATTTCATTATATAAAGACACTACAACTCACATCTACCATCACCATCATTTCATAAAAAAAAAACAACCCAAAAATATGTGAAATCTGCAAAGACAAATGAGGAAAATATCAGAATAAAGGACACTTTAAAATTAGAGTTTTATTAAAAATTCAACTAAGTTGTTTTTATTACCATTTATTTTATTTTGCAGAAGACAAACATTTAAGAGCCTGTGATTCAAACCACCGAGACTCTTCTATGCTAACTTTTCCTTTTTTGGCATCAATTATTATTTTGCCCTTTCTAGTTTACAGTATATTCTCCTCCTGAGAAAAATGCAGAAGCAGAACAATATTTTCTGAGTCCCATTTCCCTTCCATAGTCTGCTAAAATTATACTGTGTTCTATAAAGCAGGGGACCCCGTTTTTCTTAGAGCTCTTTCTCCAAATAAAGGTTTGTGGTTATTTTTGCCATGTACTTCAGCCTCTCTCTCTCTCTTTTTTTAAATAACATATCTTAGCTCTTTAGGTATTTTTCCTCCGAATATTATTCCTACATTCCAGCATGTTATTCTTTTGTATTTTTTTTGTCTATATGCTTCACATCCCAATTTGTATACGTATCCCTTTAATACATAAACTCATCATAGTTATGGCTTCTGTAGCTGACCACTGGGAGGCTGATTTAGGAAACTGTGCTATCAACTGAGATGAAACCTCTTTTCTAATTCATTTTTGTGTCTATAGGAGCTTCTCTTTCTTCATCATGACTGTTTTAATTATACATATTGTTCTCACTTTATTTTTTGGACCCTTCCATTTATTTCTGAGGTATTTTTTTTTCTTTTAGAGTATCGGGTTCTGGACATAAAATTTTACTTATACCTCCTCTTCTCTTTTGAAGCTTCCTTTGCAAAATGTAATCATTATTATGCACAGTGAAATGGCATGGCCACACTATTTCTTTTTGCTTTTATTTCACCTATTAATTTGCTTTTGTCAATGAGAATTAAATCCATATTAGCAATTCCACCATTTACTACTTTTCCAATTTTGAGTTATGGAATTGACAGTAAAACAAGATATTTCCTTTTAGAGTGTTTCTATTTAGCAAAAATTGACTCCTAACCAATATGCAGATATTTGAATTCCCTCACCCTTAGTATATGTTGTTTCTATATTAGTTTGGATACCTGGGTTAAGAAAGCATTTTGATGAGGCGGTCTGTATAAATCACCCTAAACACCATTGCTTCTGTTTCTCTATTGATTTGTCATAATTTAAAAGCTCATCACAATGCTTCTCTATATTAATTTATAGATTTCTATACTTTAATGTAATGCTTTTTTGAAGATGTAATTGACATATAACGTTATATTAGTTTTGGTTGTATAACATAATGATTAGCTATTTGTTTGCATTTTAATATAATTCTTGATATAGAAATTCCACCATTTATATTACATTTGTTTTCTTTAAACAGAGTATAACTTCTGTGGCATTGCAGCAGCCGTGAGTCCTACTTAAGTTTTCCAATATCTGTAATAATCTATAATACCCAGAAAATAATTTCTTCAAATTATTTTTAAAAGTTTCAGTAAAGAAAGGTACTTAATTCCTTTTAAGGTAAGTAGAGAGTTGTGGTTAGTATTGGTTACTTTTAGTAAAGTGTAATCAATTATTTTATTACATGTAGTTGTTCCATTGATCAGAAAGGAGAAGTATGATAACTGAATAGATGTCACAGAGAGAAGAGAGACTAGGTGCATTGCTGCCTGTACTATAGACTCCTATGGACAGTATACTCTGAATATACCCTATGAAGGTAGGGGCAACTCTATCTTAATGGACCTTTCAGCACATTTTTTTTTCTAACTGCAAAGGAAAATGTGGTAGAAATCCACTATTTCCTACAGGAGACTGAACAAAGAAAGAAGAACGCATTTTGACCATGCTCACTAGTCTCGTAATATTTTCTAATATTTTTTGCAGGCAGACAGTTGAAAATTGTTTTGCCTGTAAACTGCCAAGGCCAACTAAGGACCATAATACAAAGGGTCCAGGCAGCCTTCTATAGGCATACAGAGGTCATAGAATGTCAAGATCTGGGTTAGGTTTCATTGGCTACAAAACCTATAGGAGAGTAAGAGTTAAACCTGCATTAGAAAAAGCTGAAGCAGAAGTTTTCTGCTAAATAGCAATAATATATAACTGTATTTTATGGAAAGTTTCTTTATTTGTTTCTAATTCTCTTTAAGATATATATTGATGTATAGCTATATTTACCCATATCTTAAACATTGCAATTAACTGATACTTATAAATTATTTGAAAATTACAGTCTCATGAAAATACTGTCAGAGTTTACTTTTTTTCACTATATACACCTGGGAAAGAATTATTTGGTTAGATACATTTTGGCCAACATGTGTGGCCCAGCAGCAAATAGCCAAACATTCAAAATAAGAATATTCCACAAATAAAATCTATTTCAATGACCAAATGTCATAGGGACTCAACCAAACAGTGCAGTATACAAGTGGGAAGTAAAATGAAAGGACATAAGTGCCACCAGAAGAAAAGCTGTTTCTGTTTATAACATTTGGAACCAATCAGAAATCTTCAATCAACTTCTGCTATAGCAAGTCTGTCCAAGTCTATATATACATATATATACATATATACACATATATATATGTATATATATATAGGCTGGCGGTTCTCAATTCCAGAAGCACATTAGAATCATATGGAAAATTTTTTAAATTAATGGTTTTGCCCAGGTTCCACTCAAGTGGTTTTGATTTAACTGTTCCAGCATGGGATCCCAGGCGTTAGTATTAGGTGATTCTAATGTGAAATCAGGGCTAAGATCACTTGTTAGGGAAACCATGACGCTAGGTGGGAACAGATGAACCACAGCTGATACATCTGAACTAGATTAGTGGGAAAATATGTCTTGGCCAAAGAAAAATCAATGTCATATATTAATTTCAGCATATTTTTCCTTCTATTTTCATCCTTGAAAACAAAATATCCTAGATTGTGGAGAATGCAGTAAATTAACTTCCTCCTGAGCTTCCATGAACACATTTTTCTGGTGAAGGATCCATCACCCCCACTGCAATGTAACCAATGTTCCCCATAAATTGTAAATTCTTCCAGGATAGGGATCATGTGTTCTTTAACTCTGTTTCTTCTTTGCTCATTACTACGCATGGTGCTTATGAGATAAATACTTGTTCAATAAATGCATTAATTAATGCAAAATATAAAGGGAATGGGCAAGCATTCTGGCACTGGGGTCACCATTACTCTGGCTACCCTCCCTTTATCTTTTATTTCTTTTCTTCTGGTCTAAACTTTGTGCTCTCTTCCCTTCTGTTTCTTTCTTGTTTTGCTCTTCTTGAACTCTTGGACAATATTTTGACTCAAAGATAATTCTCCTTCCTCCAACACACACTTCTGCTCCCTTCTCTCACTCTTCCATGTAATATCACAAATCCAGTCCTACTAAGTTTGGCTCACATTCACTCTTTGTATATACTAACGTAAGTGGTTAATTATAACCGTGTTAAGCCTGCACTACAATTTCTATCTTCAGTTTACCTACAAGTGGATAAGTTCTTTGAAAGCAAGCATTCTATGTTATATTCACCATCATTCCTACTACAAGATACAGCATATTTTAAGCCCTTATTACTGGCTAACTTTCAGGGGTTTAATTATTTTTCTGTGAGTGAACTCGGAGTCACTTTGAGGCATTTTTTGGTAATACAGAAAGTACTTTGAACAAATTTATATTTTCATTAGGCCTCTACTGGCTCTTGTAACAGAGATGCTGTTGTTTATTCCTAATACAATGCCATTCTCTAGCAGGTAAAGCATATCTTTTAAGTGTGTACTGTTTTTGTTTTTTTTTTTCCAAGCCGATTCTAAGGAAATGAAATACATACTCTTTTCAAAAATTGTATTTCTCCATTACCTTTGAATTGAAATGATGTTTTCACATTTGAATGTGAACAGTCTAACAGATGACCTCAGGGACCAGGGCATGGCTTTCGGTTCTTATTTAGAGTTTACCTAATTTTCTCCTCCACTCCCCTCTCTACTACCACTCCACCCCCTACCACACATTCAGTTAACCATAATATTGTTACTACAGAGTTTAAAAAATTTGTCAATATGCCCCTCAGTGTAGTCCATTTGAGAACCTCCAGCTGTTCCATTACCTTTTACAGATGTTTGGAAAAGGTGGCTGAGAAGCCGGACCCTGAACCGCTTTTGGGCCTGGTACTGATGTCTGGTGCACAGTGGTGACCAAGTCCTCATGCCTGTTTTCCCCTCATCCCCTTCCTCTTTTCTCCACATACAAATGGGCAGCTCTTCTCCTGTGGGTTACTTTCCCCTTCCTTCTCTTCATATTCCTCCCTTTCTACCTTTCTCTCAGCTTTCCATTGCTGGACTCCTTTCCCTACCTCTTTTCTCTAACAAAATTTATCTAGACACCTCTTTCAGTTAAAAAGAAAAATTTGAGAATTTACTCACCAATAAATTTACATAATTTATAAATATGTGAATAAATGTAAATCTACTCCTGTCTTAATGCTTACATTAAAATATACCCCAGAGTATAAATTTTAAAGAATGAGGAAAAAAAAAAGAAACAATATCTTAAAATACTACTTTTTAATTTATTATTTGAATGGGAACTTTTTCTTTCATTAAAAATGTACAATTGGAAATATCTTTAGTGAGGATAATTTGGTTGAAGACACATCATCTCAAAGTTATCTTGGGGTAACATTTTAGAATACACTAATAAAGGTTTCCTTCTGGGGCTTCCCTGGTGGCACAGTGGTTGAGAGTCCGCCTGCCGATGCAGCGGACACGGGTTCATGCCCTGGTCCGGGAAGATCCCACATGCCGTGGAGCGGCTGGGCCCGCGAGCCATGGCCGCTGGGCCTGCGCGTCTGGAGCCTGTGCTCCGCAACGGGAGAGGCTACAACAGTGAGAGGCCCGCGTACCACAAAAAATAAATAAATAAAGGTTTCCTTCTAAGCTCAGTTTACTTCTATACTTATGAGATTGGTTTATTGAGTCTAACACAGTGAGCTATAAACATGAAATTGTAAATATTTTATTAAGCACTGGCTCAACCATGCTTGGTCAAATCACTCTTTAAGGTTACCTGAAGGTGATCCCAGCCATTTTTAGTAACTCTAATTTAGTCCACTCTACTTTAAGACATCCTCTGTCACCAGGGACTAATTCTCTGGTTGCTGAGTGGGGCTGGAGCGTGATCTGTTTGACTCCTCCCCCTACCTGAGTGCTTCGGAATGAGTGAGTGGGGTGCTGTGGCCCTGGGACGTTGTTTACACCTGTGCCCACGACCCAGCTCCTCTGGCGCTGGGAGTCAGGAAAAAGGAAGAGGGCAGGAGGAGCTCCTCTTGCACAGCTTTTACACCTGTGCTATGTAGAGGTGGTCCTCAGTTCAGGTCCATTCCCTGGGCTTCTGGCAACTTCTGGCAATGTGGCAGTCTCCACGTGGCTGACCTAGGTGGTGTTCTACGGCAGTGAGCAGCTTTATTCCAGCCCTTTCCATCTCCTTACACACAGAGAAGCAGTTTTGTCCATCTTAGGCCACTGGCAATAGCTCACTCCTTCAGCCCCTCTCAGGTTGGGGCACAGCTTCTTGGTGGCCTGGTTCTGGGACAACCACTGAGCTCCTGCCCTTCCTCTGCTTTCTGTTCTCCTTCACCTGGAGCCTCAGGAACCACTGGGGTAGCATCTTTACTACACGAGGCTGCCAGAAACTGGGGTGCGATAGTCCACCACCCTTAATTTTATCCTCAACGTATGCTATAGTCTTTTATCACCCACTCCAAAAATCTCCAGAACAGAAAAATGTGGATGCTGGTTTCTGCCTAAGCACATCTTCCATATTCTGGGGACACTGTGAAGCTCCCCTAACAGCTCTCTCACCAGTGTCCACATGGCCACTCTGATGGAGCTCAGTATAGGCCTGCTGGATTGGCAATCTTAGAACCAGATGTCAGTATCCACATGTCTCAGGCATCCTTATCTTATTAATAAACAAATTTCTTGTTACTCCATCACCTGAATCATTTATCTTGGGCAAAAGGGCACGG
This sequence comes from Grampus griseus, assembly GCF_964374135.1. NCBI lineage: Eukaryota > Metazoa > Chordata > Mammalia > Artiodactyla > Delphinidae > Grampus > Grampus griseus. The sequence goes on from NC_139003.1 coordinate 16,293,495, forward strand.
CTCCCTTTAAATGTATACACTGGGATATATTTCAATGTAAAAATTAGTTTGGTTTTAGATACATATTTATTCATTTATTTATATAAATTTATTGATGGATAAATTCTCAATTTCTTTTTTAAGCTAAACGATGCCTATAGAGAACACTAGTAGAGGTAAGAGGCAAGGAAAGGAGTCTGGAAACAGATGATAAGAAGAAGACAGAAGGAAAAGAATATGAAGAGAAGGAAGAGGAAAGAACCTCAGAGGAGAGGAAGAACCACTCAGTCATACGCGGAGGAAAGAGAGGAGAGGAAAGAGATGAAGGGTAAACAGGTGAGGAGGATGACTCAGGTCACCGTTTTTCACATGACATCAGAAGAGGTTCAGGGTCTCCAGGACACAAGTAAAAAGACAGTCTCTCAGCCTCTTTTTCCAGACATTTTCAAAGGCAAGGGAACAGCTGGTGGGCCTCAGACAAACTATACTGAGAGGCATACAGTCACATTCTTAAAACTCCGGAATAATAATTTACTGTCAACTCAAGAGGTATTAAGGACACAGCTGGTGGCCCTTTTTCTTCCAATCTCCACTGTAGGACTATTTCATGTATTTATGTCTCTTCCAAACCCCTGCACTTCCCTACCCTTGTCAGTCTCAGCGGATGACCTTGCTCCTCTTCTTACAGTAAAAAACCAGAAGTGAATTAAAGAAAATGTCCACTTGTTCCCACTAGGCCATTGACATAGCCAGGGCCAAGTACTCTGCCCAACCTGCCACTATCAAGGGTGAAGTCTCTGCCTCTCAGCTAGGGACAACATCCGCCTTGTTCAATAGGTTTCATTTTCTCTCATCTACTCCAAGATGTCTCTCTACTAACTTTCCCCTCCCCTCTCACCTGGCTATTCCCATCAGCATACAAATGTGCCTGCCCTTAACTAATAATTTGCCAAATTTGTGTTAGAAAATTAAAAGAATTATTTAAAATGATACCAGTGTAGGCAGGTTCAAAATGTGTCTCCAAATCGAACAAACTGCATAATATCAAGCAGTCACAGGGAGTGACTGTTACTTTTCCAAATCAGCTGATCAAACTGCAAACATTTAGTTATTAAACTTCTAGCTTATATCAAAAATTAATTTGATTTTCTTAGTGAATGGATAAAAAATTTTTCCTGAATTGATAAAATGTTATAAGTAATTAGAGATGTGGCTTCAATAAAGTCTTTATATTTTAGTTTAGATATGAAAATTTCTTATGCAGTAACCGAAGTCATTGAGAGGTCATAACATTTTAAAATTAGTTTCAGAATTCTACAGAACATCTCGTATTCAGTAAAGAAAACTTTTCATCTGACTGAGAGGTGACTAGACACTAAAAGTTCAATATAATATAGAGACACACAGTCTTGGTCTATGCCTTGTGGTTTTCTCAGATGTATATATCTTTCCATATATATTTGTCACCTGTCATAGATTGTAACTCATTTCTCAGGTGTCACTAAGCAGTAGTTCAAAGATAATCCAATCTTTTTATAATATTAAGGATGTCATTTCCCTGACTTATGTGTTTGTCAGCTTGTTTAATAATTCTGGTTCATCTGCAGGAGCATCAACTCAGTAGACCAGGAGTAAGTCAACAACCTTGAAATCAGAACCCACTGAATACTTTGCCAATAGTGAAACTACCTGGTTCTTTACTTAATAGAGCTATTTTAGAGAAAAACACCAGTGACAGTTTTTGTGTTGATACGAGGGGGCTGCCTCCAACAGATGTGCTGGACAAAGCACAGAAATGGCCATTCAAAACCCTGGCTTCCTGCCCTGGGTGAGTTCCTGACTTATTTTGCTGCCTATCCAGCATAAACTGACGTGGGGTTTTGGCAGGTCTACAGAGCTAGCCAAGATGGTTGTCAACCCAGGCCCAAATACCTACTTTTCCCATTAGGTATTCCTGAGGAGACATGGAGGAGGAAGAGTCTCCTCAGTTTTCTCGAGCAGTGGGTCCCAGGGCTAACTGCACAGCACCTCAAATGTAGCCTCCGAGTAGTGTAAGGCCAGTGTTTGCTGAGGGGTCAGTGGGAAGAGGGGTCATCATTTTACTGTTTGCACACATCCTCTGGTACAAGGGGTATAATAACAATAAAAGCAAAAGCAAAAAAAAAACCTTGCTATGGTCCCATCCTTCTCTCTGTTCCCTGTCTATATTGATTTTTTTTTACTTTAGTTTACATTAAGCAACCCTCTTGGCAACTGACTATATAGCCACAGGCAAAGGGATTGGAATTGAGGCTCCTGTGTCAGCAGTCCCCATTAATTTAATAACAAAGGATAATATGAGGATGCTCTAACAATAGAAAAGAAGTATACTATTGATAGTAATTTTCAAACCCTCTGGGCAGAGGGGGAGTGGGAATGTGGGTAGAGGCTTCCCATCTCGTTTTGCAACTAATAAGCTCCACTTATATCTTTTTTATATATATTAGTGTTCCATAATGGAGAATTTTGAAACCTGATCTATTTCCAATCTGGGCTTCCTGTTTCTATCTATACCCATTAATCTTAGGTCAGAGTGAAGCAGCTTTTCTAGATGACTAAGTATTGGCATTTCTCCTTAAACAGTACATTTATATTAAGGATCATCTAGAAAACAGTTCAAACTGAAAAGAAACAGTACATAAAAAAGAATGCATAAAAACCAAGGAAGAATTAAAACAAAAAAGCCACTGACTAACAATCCTTTATCTTTCTTGTCTAGTGGAGACCATATGCTATATTCTATGCCATTCCAGAATCTTGAAATAGACTCCATCCTTTCACAAGCTCATCCTCCTTGTTCAAATTCTTTTTAAATCCTACTCACTATGATGACAATTATAGTATCTTTCCTGTTCCCACCAAAAATCTACATCAGGGTAGACTGAGAATCTAAACATTTTTCCTTTTGAGTTATTTCTAACACCAAGAGTGGTACAAGGATGAGAAAAGGCACTAAGTAAATATCAGTTGATGCATTATCCCCATTTATGCAAGTAATGTAAAACATATAACAAAGAAATTCAAATAAAAACTCACTATATATGCAGACAAGTGTAGTTAGTGTTCATACGGTGATTTATAACACTTTGCGTACATAACATATGCTGAATGTGCCAAGTTGAAATTCAAGCATCAAGAGAACAAGTCCTCATTCAGTCCTCATTGTTATCAACTTAGTTTTATGATAGTATTTTAAAAAAGAACTAGCACTGGGAATTCCCTGGAGGTCCAGTGGTTATGACTCCGTGCTTTCACTGCTGAGGGCGTGGCTTCAATCCCTGGTTGGGGAACTAACATCCCGCAAGCTGCACAGCACAGCCATACATACATACATACATACATAAATATAAATTAATTAATTTAAAAAAACTAGCACCAAAGGGCATAAAGAACTCCCCACACTTCAATGTGTGAGTAGTTAATCCAAAATTGTGACAAACTGCTCCAACCAATGCTTTCTAGGACTCCAACAGATTGACAGGACCAAATGTATCTCTTTAAGAAAAGAACTTGAAAAGAAAAATGCCATGACACTCCTCATGGGAATGAAATGGTAAACTAAGCCATGTTCCATCATGACTGTGCATATACAGCTCATGGTTGGTACTTGATGAATAATATGCTGATAATGCATGTAGCAGAATGTATCTCATTTTACTCTGGTATTGAAATTGAGACTGTGCCATTGGGGAAGTAATGAGTCAAGTAGGAGAGACTGAAGGCAGGAGTATTCCAAGGAAATAAACATGTATCAAGTTGAAACATCAAAGGAATAGTTACTGCAAGTGCCATTTTCACTCACATTATTATTATTATTTAGATCAGCAGCATAATTTATAAGAATTGAATTAAGGCATTGAAATGAATGGAATATAAGATATCTTGGCTAGTGAAGGACGCAGTCAGGACACATCTTAGAATTTGGTCATGAGAAATTGACAGGAAAGGTGAAGGCTTTTCTCAAAAAGGAGTAAAGAAAACACAAATGTTTAATACAAATAGTATTAAAGAAAATACAAATGTTTAAAACTCTTTTATGGCTCAATGGAATTTACAACTACTGCAGCAATAAGGGAAACTGTGGAAAATGGTTTATCCTGCAGTTCCTCTACCTGTGAAAATAATTAACATCCAACTAAATGAAAATTATCATAGAGATCAAGACCTGCTCCATTTAAATTAATGTGCCATGAAGAGGAGAAATCAATTGAAGCAGCCAGTGAGAAATGTTATTAGTGAAAGTGGAGTCTAACTAAAGCATTTCTTTCTGTAACACATTGCACACGTCAAGGAATTTGCAATAAAACTCATTACACAGATTCAAATATGTCATGACTTTGTTATATATCAGAATTAAGAGATTTTTTGGCTTATGTTTTTGCCCATTAAAGTAGCACTCTATTTCTTTTCATGGCTATACTTTAGCTATCATGTATTTTTGAATGGAGGAAATATTCATGGGTAAGGAGAAGTGAAGAGGATAATATGACAAAAACACCAAGGAAAAACTCCCTTAAGGTACCTATGAGCACTTGCTAAGCTTCTCTTGGCCATTTTCCTGTCTTATTCTGCACACCATCCCCAACTTTAACTAGCAATTTTACTTTTATCCTCGAACATCTATTCTGAGCCCAGGCTCATATACCCTACCACCTACAACACAGATCCTAAAGGAACCAAGAAAGCGAAGTGCAGTAGCAGCAGGGGTCATTAATATCCTTAGGCCTGAAGAGGGAAGAGAAGAGAGAGATTCCTGAAACCAGGGTGTAACTCTGTGGGGAGCGCTGCCTGACAGGTACTCCAGTCTTCAGTAGAGGGACAAAGCAATCTATAGTGACCTGGAAGAAGGAGAGATAAGTTAATAAATACCATTAGCTAACTATCCTCTTGTTTTACGATGCTCTAGTGCCTCTCATTGGTTGAACCCAATTGGCAGCTAAAGGGCAAGAGAACTCATGGATGGAGACTATATGGGTCAGCTTCCTGGGACACTAAGCATGATAAAAGAGTGGAGAATGAAATATATCCAGCACACCTATCTTTTAAAAACTCTTTCATTACACTTTCTTCTCAAGCGCTCATGGAACATTCTCCAGGATAGATCATACTTTGGGTCACAAATCAAGCCTCGGTAAATTTAAGAAAATTGAAATCATATCAAGTATCTCTTCCGACTACAACGCTATGAGACTAGATATCAATTACAGGAAAAAAACTGTAAAAAATACAAACACATGAAGGCTAAACAATACACTACTAAATAACTAAGAGAACACTGAAGAAATCAAAGAGGAAATCAAAAAATAACTACAAACAAATGGCAATGAAAACACAATGAGCCAAAACCTATGGGATGCAGCAAAAGAAGTTCTAAGACGGAAGTTATAGCAATACAATCCTACCTCAAGAAACAAGAAACATCTCAAATTAACAACCTAACCTTACACCTAAAGCAATTAGAGAAAGAAGAATAAAAAAACCCCAAAGTTAGCGGAAGGAAAGAAATCATAAAAATCAGATCAGAAATAAGTGAAAGAGAAATGATAGCAAAGATCAATAAAACTAAAAGCTGGTTCTTTGAGAAGATAAACAGAATTGATAAACCACTAGCCAGACTAATCAAGAAAAAAAGGAAGAAGACTCAAATCAACAATTAGAAATGAAAAAGAAGTAACAACTGACACTGCAGAAATACAAAGGATCATGAGAGATTACTACAAGCAACTCTATGCCAATAAAATGGACAACCTGGAAGAAATGGACAAATTCTTAGGAAAGCACAACCTTCTGAGACTGAACCAGGAAGAAATAGAAAATATAAACAGACCAATCACAAGCACTGAAATTGAAACTGCGATTAAAAATCTTCCAACAAACAAAAGCCCAGGACCACATGGCTTCACAGGCCAATTCTATCAAACATTTAAAAAAGAGCTAACACCTATCCTGCTCAAACTCTTTCAAAATAGAGCAAAGGGAGGAATATTCCCAAACTCATTCTTCGAGGCCACCATCACCCTGATACCAAAACCAGGGTGTCACATCTTTTTTGTGACAAAGATGTCACAAAAAAAGAAAACTACAGACCAATATCACTGATGAACATAGATGCAAAACTCCTCCACTAAATACTAGCAAACAGACTCCAATAGCACATTAAAAGGATCATACACCATGATCAAGTTGGGTTTATCCCAGGAATGCAAGGTTCTTCAATATACGCAAATCAGTGTGATACACCATATTAATAAACTAAAGGATAAAAACCGTCTGATCATCTCAATAGGTGCAGAAAAAGCTTTCAACAAAATTCAACACCCATTTATGATAAAAACCCTCCAGAAAGTAGGAAAAGGGGAACTTACCTCAGCATAATAAAGGCCACATACGACAAACCCACAGCCAACATCATTCTCAATGGTGAAAAACTGAAACCATTTCCTCTAAGATCAGGAACAAGACAAGGTTGTCCACTCTCAACACTATTATTCAACATAGTTTTGGAAGTTTTAGCCACAGTAATCAGAGAAGAAAAAGAAATAAAAGGAATCCAAATTGGAAAAGAAGAAGTAAAGCTGTCACTGTTTGCAGATGACATGATGCTATACATAGAGAGTCCTAAAGATGCTACCAGAAACTAGAGCTAATCAATGAATTTGGTAAAGTAGCACAATAAAAAATTAATACACGGAAATCTCTTACGTTCCTATACACTAATGATGAAAAATCTGAAAGAGAAATTAAGGAAACACTCCCATTTACCAATGCAACGAAAAGAATAAAATACCTAGAAATAAACCTACCTAAGGAGACAAAAGACCTGTATGCAGAAAGCTATAAGACACTGATGAAAGAAATTAAAGATGATACAAACAGGGCTCCCCTGGTGGCGCAGTGGTTGAGAGTCCGCCTGCCGATGCAGGGGACACGGGTTTGTGCCCCGCTCTGGGAAGATCCCACATGCCGCGGAGCGGCTGGGCCTGTGGGCCATGGCCGCTGAGCCTGCGCATCCGGAGCCTGTGCTCCGCAGCAGGAGAGGCCAAACAGTGAGAGGCCCGCGTACCGCAAAAAAAAAAAAAAAAAAAAAAAAAAGATGATACAAACACGGAGAGATATACCATGTTCTTGGATTGGAAGAATCAACATTGTGAAAATGACTATACTACCCAAAGCAATCTACAGATTCAATGTAATCCCTATCAAACTACCAATGGCATTTTTCACAGAACTAGAACAAAAATTTCACAATTTGTATGGAAACACAAAAGACCCCTAATAGTAAAACCTATCTCGAGAAAGAAAAACGGAGCAGGAGGAATCAGGCTCCCAGACTTCAGACTATACTACAAAGCTACAGCAATCAAGACAGTATAGTACTGGCACAAATACAGATCAGTGGAACAGGACAGAAAGCCCAGTGATAAACCCACACACATATGGTCACCTTACCTTTGATAAAGCAGGCAAGAGTATACAATGGAGAAAAGACAGCCTCTGCAATAAGTGGTGCTGGGAAAACTGGACAGGTACATGTAAAAGAATGAAACTGGAACACTCCCTAACACAATACACAAAAATAAACTCAAAATGGATTAAAGATCTAAATGTAAGGCCAGATGCTATAAAACTCTTAGAGGGAAACATAGGCAGAACACTCTATGACATAAATCACAGCAAGATCCTTTTTGACCCACCTCCTAGAGAAATGGAAATAAAAACAAAAATAAACTAATGGGACCTAATGAAACAATAGCTTTTGCACAGCAAAGGAAACCATAAAGAAGACCAAAAGACAACCCTCAGAATGGGAGAAAATATTTGCAAATGAAGCAACTGACAAAGGATTAATCTCCAAAATTTATAGGCAGCTCATGCAGCTCAATATCAGAAAAACAAGCAACCCAATCCAAAAATGGGCAGAAGACCTAAATAGACATTTCTCCATAGAAGATATACATATTGCCAACAAACACATGAAAGGATGCTCAACATCACTAATCATTAGAGAAATGCAAATCAAAACTACAACGAGGTATCACCTCACAGCAGTCAGAATGGCCATCATCAAGAAATCTACAAACAATAAATGCTGAAGAGGGTGTGGAGAAAAGGGAACCCTCTTGCACTGTTGGTGGGAATGTAAATTGATACAGCCACTATGGAGAACAGTACAGAGGTTCCTTAAAAAACTAAAAATAGAACTACCATATGACCCAGCAATCTCACTACTGGGCATATACCCTGAGAAAACCATAATTCAAAAAGAGTCATGTACCAAAATGTTCATTGCAGCTCTATTTACAATAGCCAGGATATGGAAGCAACCTAAGTGCCCATCATCGGATGAATGGATAAAGAAGATGTGGAACATATATACAATGGAATATTACTCAACCATAAAAAGAAACGAAATTGAGATATTTGTAGGGAGGTGGCTGGACCTAGAGTCTGTCATATAGAGTGAAGTAAGTCAGAAAGAGAAAAACAAATACCGTATGCTAACACATATGAATGGAATCTGTATAAAAGAAAAATGGTTCTGATGAACCTAGGGGCAGGACAGGAATAAAGACGCAGACTCAGAGAATGGCGTTGAGGACACAGGGAGGGGGTAGTGTAAGCTGGGATGAGGTGAGAGAGTGGCATTGACATATATACAGTACCAAATGTAAAATAGATAGCTAGTGGAAGCAGTCACATAGCACAGGGAGATCATCTCCGTGCTTTGTGAGCACCTAGAGGGGAGGGATAGGGAGAGTGGGAGGTGGGAGGGAGATGCAAGAGGGAGGGGATATGAGGATATATGTATACGTATAGCTGATTCACTTTGTTATACAGCAGAAACTAACACAACATTGTAAAGCAGGTATACTCCAATAAAGATGTTTAAAAAAGTCACAAAGTAGAAAGAAAGAAAAAAATAAAAAGCCTTTCATATTTTTCCTATGTTCTGATCATCCGATGTTGTTTGTAGTTCCATGAACTCCTTGTACTCGGCAGAAATAATCAGAAAGGGGATTCAGATAGGATTCCATTGAATGTGAAAAGGAAAACACAAGAGTGTTAGCCATAAGGAACCAAATAAGCTGAATTAATAAACGCAGATGATAAGATGCAAGTCCATGGGACCTTATGGAAAGACAGGTAATGTGGAGGAAGAAGCTGACAGAATTGTGGAAGGATTTACCTTCTTTTGATTCTAGAAGTAAGATGAACAACAAGCAAAAGAAAGAGTGGTGAAAGTTGGAGATTCCACATAAAGCTAAAGATGTATACCTGGTTTATTTGCTCAAACAGGTCACCAACTGTGAACAATGATCTTGTGGGGGGAAATATGCGTACGTGTGTATAATAAAGTAGAGAACAGGAGAGACAGATTGGATGACCTTGGACCATCTCCTCCTCCATTCTGGTAGCTTATCAAGATGCCACTCACAGTCTGTGTTACTAGAACACAAAGTTTTGACTGGCATAAGTAGCTGAGCTCTGAAGGCTTCCTCCCATGTTTAAAAAGCCATTTCTCCACCAGGATTGATGCGTTGTTACATATTTGAGTAGTTCGTCTCTGGCCCAAGCTCCCCTCTCATCATCATGGTCAGAGGGTGGAGGCACACTGGTAGGAAGAATGCAGGTGCCTCTTTGGGGCACTATCCTGCTGCGTAGACAAGTTCTCCTGCCTCCACCCTAGGCTGCGTCACTGATGGTCCCAAGCTGAGGGGGATGTAAGGGTACCACCCTGAGCCCACACGCACCACCATATTGAGGCTGCCGTGCCTTCCCCTGACTTGCTTTGTCAGCCTGAAAAAAATGGCTCATTTTTCAGGGCATACAATGCCTGATCTAGCATAGAACTAAAAATTTTTCTTCCTATGTCTGTTTCTGCCGCTGCCTATGAGCTCTCTGAGGGCAAGAACCATACCTATCCTGTATATTTTCACTGCCTGTCAGGTGAATGCATATATCAGGTATTCAGTGAACGTTTGTTGATTGAATTATCATGCATGTGGCATAACTGTCACATTTTATGTGAGATTTTACTAAATACGTGTTCCTAAGGACAGGTAAAATAAATTAAACCTCTCCTATAACCAAGATATTTGTGATCTTGGAGAATCGCAGAAAACAAGTGCACCAGAAAAACTATCTCCATACTGAATTGCATTTTGGTAAAGCTGAAATAGAAGATAATGACCCCATGAGGCATCTGCAAAATCTATTTATCAATACCAGGAAGTCAGTGTTATTGATACTGACAGCTAACCTAGGGAAATGAGGAGCACCTAGATATTCAGTCTCTGAATATTAAAAAAAAAAAAAAAAAAAGAAAAAAGGAGATAGTCTACAAGGCTATGTCAGAAGATATCGCAGGGAGTTTCCTAGAGTATAAATTTTGGACATAAAGAATAGAAGATACTGGTCTAGAAGTCAGAAGACCAGAGTTTAAGGATTTAAAATTTTAAGCACGCTGAACGATGCCCCTGGACCTCAGTTCCTCTTCTGTAAAACAGCATGTTTGGATTATAAGGTCTTCAATAATAGCTTAATTAATTCTATAAATCAATAAAGTAAATATGGGAATAACAGCAGAAAGAAGTAAGGAGGAGAAAAATCAAGGGAGGTAAGAGAGAAATTAATTTAAAATATTGCTTTGAAAAGAATGTTTTACACTCTGTAATGATAGAACATAGTGTAATTATAAATATTATATTTTATATTGTCCTATTGGAAAGAAAGAACTATTTGTCCTGTACCAAACATTGGAAAGAGATGGTTGGTGTCTGCAAAGGTCTCTTCTCTTCCCACACCCCCACAAGCCCATCCATCTACTTAAGTCTTTCTGACAATCAGCCCACTATCCACAGGGTTCATCTCACAGAATGCAGTGGGACTGACCAATGGGACACATTCTGATCCCACCCACCTTGAAGATCTGTGGTTTCATTGCAATATTTAAGGGGTTAGGAAGCCAGATCCTGTGCATCTGATAGGGGAGTAATCTGAGTTGCATACAAACGGCTTCATAAACACTATTTTCTCCTCAATCTGAGAGCCACTGAAGAAGGAGGAGAAAGAAAAGAGCAAGAAGGCAAGACAGGGTGGCAGAACCTGGAAAACTGACAGCAGGAAAAGAGACAAAGAATGCATATAGACCACAGGATGCCACTCAGTAGAAAAATAGGATTTCCCTCTAGTTCATCTCAGCACATTGTTCAAGGAAAATGATTCAGTGCTTAAAATGATGAATAATGGGGGTGGGAAGGAGGGAGGAATGAATGAATTGATGAATGAGTGAACTCACTAAAACATTGCCCTTGTGCAGTATTCTTCCCTTCTAGATCTCAAGTTATTATTTGAGAATATCATTAGAAATGACAGAAAATCACTTCCCCCTGTCTTCTCACATGCCAATCCCCTACTCCCTCTTTTCTCATATGCAATCAAAGGTGGAAGAATGACGAGTTATCAAGCATGTTATAAATACCATGAAACGAAGGTGAAGGAAGGTGCAGTAATAAAATCTAAATCTGATCAGCCAGCCAGCCTCTCTAGCAAGTCCCATTTTATTATTTTCTGCTCCAACTGTCATTCCTCTAATGCCTATCATATATCTTACGCAAGGTTTCAAATCATATCTACATTGAACCCCCCCCCCCCATCTTTCTCCAGACTGGGAGTTCTGTGCTAGTGGTTGCTTTACAACAAATTCCATGTATCATCAGAATTGACAGGGTTCCCTTGTAATTGATGTGTCTGGCACATTTTATTACATTTCTGTTGGAAAAATAAAGCTGAAGTAACAAGAACCATCCTAGCTGGATATTCCACACAATCCTGTGCAAATGGCCGCACCCAGGTGCCCCTCTGTCTGAAGAGGAGTCGTCTCAGTGGAAAGGAAGCCATGACATAAAACACTGGATTAGTTCAGTCCTAGTTCAGGCTCTTCTACCAAGTTACTGTGGGTTTTGTACACCTTACTTCCTCTTCTTGATGCAAACTCAACATTTCTAAAATGGGAGTATCTTAATAGAAAAGGGCAATAACCACAATAGAAACATGAACAAAAATATTAACAGACATTTCACAGAATAGGAAAACATTCATGATCAATAAACGAAGAGACACTCAGCCTCATTAGTAATCAGAGTAATGCAAGTGAAGACCACCATGAGATACCACTTTTCTCCCAGAAGATATGGGCAACGACAAAGAAATATTACAATACCAAGTGGTGAGAACGATATGAATGAACATGATCCCTTCAACACTGCTGGAGAAACTTTCTCTTCTAGAAAGCAGTTCGGTCTTATCTTAAAGTTAAATATTTCTACTTTCTGTATCTAGTCATTCCTCATAGTATAGTATTATGCTATAGAAACAAGATTACATTTAAAGTCTGAATAAATGAGTAATTTATTTATCTGTATTTTTACCTGTATACTTACCTGGATTTAAGAGTACAAAAAAGAGTAGATTCATAAATGAACGGATTGATATATGTATGTAGAGGTTTATATGATTAATTCAGACTGTTTCTACAAACATCTAACTTGATCATTTAAAAAGTCAGTGTTAGGCAAAGTTGACATTATGGCTCTATTTTTGAGATAAAGAATCAGACTTAGAAATTAATTGACTCACTAGAGAAAGTGTGGATCCAGAGTTAGATGTCAATTCTACTAAACTGGTACAAGAGAACAAAAGTTCAGACAAGCCTGGGTTTGGATTTCTGTACTAAGACCTTGCTGGCATTACTAACCTTAGAAGAAGTATTTCACCTCTCTGAGTTTCTATGTCTTCATCTATTAAAAAATGAGGATAATTGTGCCTACATTCTGGAGTTTTTATGAAGACTAAATGAGATAATTTATCTACAGTGTGATAAATATTCGTTTCCGACTTCTCTACCTTCTGTAATAGGGCTTCTTTGCAACGAGCCACAGACAACAAATGCCCTCTTGCTTCACCCAGTGCCTCTGTGTGAATGAGCACAGACACATTTTTAGATCATTGTTTCAACTGGCTAATGCTATCCTGTCATTTGTTCTTTATGTCCTTCATCATTGTTCCAAATCCTAGGCCCTCGGGTTACTGCCTTCTTTCATTCCACCTTGGTTGCTTCCTGCTCTGAACCTCTGTGGAGCAACTGTGAACTGACGTGCCTCTACTTCCCATCCCCAAGGATGCCGCCTCCCTAGATTATCCATTGGAAACTGCTCATTTTCTCACTCTCTGGGCACCACAGGGCCTGTGGCGGGAGAATGTTCTTACTTCCTTTTACTGTTCAAACCCTTTCCTCTTCACCAAATAAAAACAATTTGACATTCCTGCAACTTAATCCTACCTCCTCGGCCACTCAGCCAAATCCGTGCTCACCCCATCACTTTTTCAGGAGATTCTGGCTCTTGACTCATGGTATTTTCCTGCATTTCTGATCCCACTAACTGCTTGGGTGATTTAAATGTCCACACGTTAATCCACTGAATGTCTCAGACTAACATCTTGACATCTTCAACTCTGTTTGCCCTCACTTCCACTCCATTTCAGTGATCCTTTCCCATTGGCACAAGTGTGACTTTGTTGTAACAGAATTATTCCATCTCTGAAATCTTAAATATTTTACTCTGTGACTACCACTTAGTATTCTTGCTCAGTACTTTTCTTACTTCCAATATACTATCTTCTTAACTGTAGAAATATCTCCTATTAAGTCCTCTACTTTTCTTCCAGTTAATAATTTTAATCCTAACCTCATCTTCTCATTTACACCCCACCCAGACAACACACCATAGTCCCTTGTTTTACTCCTTGGTATACCTGCATCCCTTGCTCCTTGCTGTTCTGCAGAATCCTCCTTGTGAACTGTGTTATTCCAGATGCTCCAGCAGCAGAGTGAACTATTGCCTGCTGCTGCAAAAAGTCACCCAGCCATGAGGACCGGAACCACGATGAGGACAAGATCCCAATCTCACCGGTGTCCTCCTTAGTCATCTCTCCATCCAAACTCCCTCAACAGCTCTTTCAAATCTTCACTACTCTTCTCAAGTTTTCCCAACTCACAATTGTCTTGTCTCCTACATTATCAGGAACTGCAGCAATCAAGAGAGAAAGCATTAATCATCCTCCCTTGCCACCTGCCGACTTCTCTCTAGTTGTTCCCCATCTTTTCTCCTGACACTGTGGAGAGCAACCTCCCTTAGCTGCATTTAACCCCACCACCAGATCCCATCAACTCCAACCTCCTCAAGGTCCTTAATCTTTCTGTTCCTTGATCTTTAAACTGTAAAGGATAATAATAATATTGGGGGAAATAACAATAAAAGAAGAGCTTCTTAGCAGCAATCCCAGGTAGGAGGAATCCCTATCAGGTTAAGAGGTACATGACATAACTGAAGAAGCCTCCTGGGCAGATAGCCAAACCAGCAATGATGAAACAGCTATAATAAATTTTCCATGGAGAAGACTGTGTTGTTACTTAAGTTGATAAAAATCCATAAAAATCACTTTACTGCATGTCTACACTGACCTTTGTTATTATCAAAGTGGAAAAAAAAACCCCCAAATACCTGAATTACTGTATTGTTTTTACCTCAACTTCACGTTCTATCCATAACATTATTTCTATCCTTCTTATACTCCTTCCATCCCTAGATTTTAAGAATATGGAAGAATTTTTTTAAAAGAGCCACACACTTTTTTCTAGATTTAATGTGTCTCTTTTTATTTTTTTCCTTTCTCAGCCACCTGTACATCTGAAAACAATCATTCTAAACTGTTGTTATAGTTGATAATTTCATGGTGTTCCAAGTGTTTGCTGGCCTTAGACATAAGACTGGCCAAATCCTTCCTCTGTCTGAGACCATGATGGTTTGATCCAGTTTATAACTGGGGATGAGAAACTCAAACAATTTGATTAACATAAGATGGAGGATTTCATTTTTTTTCCTATTATGACTCCTCTTTTTTCTAGTTGGCCTCTTTCTCACCCGGCCCTCCCTAGCCACTCATGCACCATTTTTGGCACTTTCCACCTCATGCATCTTTCTCTTAAAGCTTTTCTCTTTGTGCTTATCTACACCTGTATATCCAGGCCTATAGGTAACTCCCAGGGGTCTGGCAGGTAAGGCTGCTTCTCTCCCAGTGTCTTTCATTCCTTGCTGACAGAGACACCTGTTTCCATGCAGAAAACCAATTTGGAGGGTCATGTCAGTCCTATTGCTGTGGCTGTGGTTGGTAAGTGCACACTCCACAGCTGAGAGTACTTCTACCTGCCACAGAGCTGAGCATGATTTTCAGTTTGGTTCTGTCCTTATGTTTGAATGTGTCCAGATATCCCCTTTTGTATACATAGGAAGGTGGTGTCTATTAGCCCATGTGTTTGTTTGTATTTATAAGTATGCACATTCTCTCCTTTTGTGATGTTTAGTTTGAGATACTTTGTATTCTCTGTAAGTGGGCTTATAGACCATCTTAATTTCTGTTCCATTCTCCTGCTGAGCTCCTATGAGAACACCTGACACTGTATCAATTTAAAACATGATCCTACCTTGAAAAGCTTGTTGGTTCTTGTCTCCGTTTTTTTTGGTGTTTGCAAGAACCTCTTTTTATCTTGCCCTAAAATGTTCCCAGAAGATAATACCAAGTTAAGGAATCACCGATTCAGGGACAGATTTTTGGTCAATGAAATATTAGTTTGGCATCTATTACCAGCCTAACAGGAAGAGTATGCATCATAGATGCATAAATTAGCATAATTAGAGAATTATGCAAAGGAATTCTCTCTCTATATATATGTAATTTAATAAAAAGGGACTAAATATTCTGGTGACAGAAAGTTATGTTCCTAATGTGTTTTTGTTTTCAATTTTGGGGAGCAAACAGCAGTTGTAAGCTAAATTGTTTCCACCAAAAACTAAAGAAACAAATGAGGAAGAAAACACTGTATCAGGAATAATCAAAGACATAGATAGAATAAAAGGAGGACAAGAGAAGAGATAAAATGTCTAACATGTAACAAATTTATTCTGCACAGCACTAGAGACAACCTTAGTAATGGATGAGTGTCACTAGGAGACAGATGACCGTTAAAAGAAAGATCCCTGATGTCAGGTGTGCTCCTGTAATGGGATGGGCTGCACTGCAAAACAGGGCAATTCCCTCTACTGCAAGTGTCCACAGAAAGGCTAAAACGCTGTCTGTCACAGGAGCTGAAGACAGAGCTCCTATGTGAGCTGGGCTTGGTGACCTCCAAGTTCCCTTCCAACCCTCAGAGGCTGTGATTAAAATGGAAATGTGAATACACTGCATATCCTATTATGGAATGAAGACTCTGACAGTAAGAGGTTAGTCAATGACGTGAAGGACAAAGAGAAAAAAGGAGAAGAAAAGAACCAAATGAAAAAATTTCTCCGATGCATTGTCTGTGGCCGCCCCAGTGAGTGCCTGCAAACCAGCAAAGCATGAGAAAAATCAAAGAGGATAAAGAGATTTGGGAAAAACTAAAATATTTCTCTGCGTTCCTCCTCACCATGGAGGATGACAAGCAAAGTCCTGCCCTGGGGTTATTCTTCCTCGACAGTGAAGGTGAGCCTCTGTCAAGGAGTGATGTGTTAGATCAAAGGGTAAAGCGACAAGAGAACCAAAAATGCCAGACATCACAGAAAAAGGAGGCGAGTGCTGAGAGAATGAGAGAGCAGCACTTTGGGCTTCCCAGAAAAAAAAAAAAAATGTTTTATCTTTCAAAATAGGCACCTTGAAAACTGAGTCCTGCAGGGGGGCCCTGTCTGTCATTGGGTGTTAGCAATAGGACTGACGCTGATCCTCCAGGACGGTGGTCAGAAGCGCTTCCTAAGGGATGGAGAAGCATGAGCTTCTAGAAGTTGCCAGGACACAAAAGCCTGCTTTTCCCATTGCACAAATCAGAAGTGAAGAAAACACTGGCTGTGGTTTGCTTGGATGGGGGCCTTCTTGTGAAAGGATCCAGCTCCATCAGAAGTTGGGGACCTTTAGCAAGATGACACTCATTCCCAATGAGCGAAATGCAGCCGACCGTATATACTGCATGTTTAACGTCTTTGTCCTACTGGTTAATGTGTGAAGAACTATACTAGATGTCTGAAAGACTGAGACTCCTTGTACCCGCCCCCCAACCCCGAGTTTCAGCTCAAACGCTAAAGGCTGAACAAGTATTTTCAATTCATTATTTCAATAAAACCTCACAAGTATCAAAAAGTAAGATAAACTGGTCTCTGTTAGGCCTAGGAAACGGAGGCTTAGAAAGGTGTACTTATTAGCCCAAAGACACACAGCTAGAAACGGACTGAGCCAAGGTGTTAAGCCTGGACTATTTGACTCCAGAACCTGCAGGCATGTACTTTGGCGACTATGCAGAAGCATTCACTACTACTAGGATACCTTACACTGGGCTCATAATTATCAACAACAAATGAAAAATAAAAACCAAATAAAAGCACAAAAATCTCAGTGACTACAGCATGGCATTTCACTTGACTTTTCCTGGAGTTACATTATATGTTTTCATCAAATCAGTCAAAGAAAACTAGAGGAAGACATTAATGACAGGTTGTAAAAAGACAAACATTTCAAGCCATGAAAAAACACAGAGGACACTTAAATGCCCATTACTCAGTGAAAGAAGCTAATCTGAAGAGACTATATGCTATGTGATTCCAACCATATGACATTCTAGAGAAGGCAAAACTATGGAGACAGTAAAAAGATCAGTGGTTTCCAGGGGTGGGAGTGGAGGGACGGATAGTTAGAGCACAGAGGGTATTTGAGCAGTGAAAATAAGTATCTGTAAGATACTATGATGATATATCCATATCATTATTTGCTCGTCCAAACCTATAAAATGTACAAGTATGAACCCTAATATCCTAATATAAACTACAGACTTTCAGTGGTTATGATGAGTCAGTGTAGGTTCATCAATTGCAAATAGTGGAAGACTCCTGAGAGGGATGTTGGTAATAAGGGAAACTATGCGTGTGAGGAAGCAGGGAACATAAGGGGAATCTCTGTATCTTCCTCTTATTTTACTGTGAACCTAAAACTGCTATAAAAAATAAAGGTTTTAAAATTGGGGGTTGGGGGAGGTCGAAGAAAAACCTCTCTCGGGTGCATGGAAGAAATGTATGTGGAAAACCTACCATACTGTCCAGGACAAGGTGGTTTCCTTTGCTTCAGTCATTGTCGTTTTGAATGTCTTATTTGCAATAGTAGTATACAGACCTGGATATTCACTCACCCTCTTCTCTTAACTAGCTGTAGTTCTTGATAGATCATGTACCTGTTTAGAGCTTAATTTTCCTCATTTGATGATGAAGGGACAAGACATTATGTCTGAGGCCCCTTTTGGTGCAACAAGTTAATGATTCTAGATATTGGTTGCAAGCAGGTCATAAAATCTTCTGAATGCCAAGTTAAGGTATCTGGATTTTATCCTGCCTACCATGGAGGAAGCACTGAAGGGTTTTCAGCTGGAGGCTGATATAACAGTGGTAGTATTTTTGGAAGATTAATCTCATAACAGGATGCAGGATGAATTGTACTAAGAAAAGCTTAGTGGTATGAAGTTCAGATAAGAGGTTAATGCGGTAAACCCAGGCCTGAGCAGATAAGGAGGCGTACTAGAGCCCTGTCCTGGAATCTTCATGTAGGACGGTATTATTAGCTGGGCAGGGCAAAATCCCTGTTCTACTTGACAGTCCTTCAAATGTTAGGGGACAATATGCTTCTACTTGGTCCCTGCTGGGCCAGGTTAAACTTCCTCAGTTGTGTCAGCTGATCCTCAAATGAGCATTACTTCACGGGTAAAGTTATTTCAAAGTCAAGCAAATATCTATCACATATCAGTTGTATTATATAACATTTCTAACTCACAATTTTTGCTGTGAGTTATATTGTTTGCATATACATTACAAAAACAACAGTACCTAATTCCCAGGGTTTTTGAAAAAATTAAACAGAAATGCATTAGCTCATGGTTGAAAGTTTAATATATGTTCAATCAGTTTAATAACACTGATAACTACTTCCCTCCCCTGGAAACATTCCAGATTGAAAGTGCCTTTATTAGTTTGTGATTCAGAGTTAACAGGGATAATCATAATGGTTAACTGACTTTGTGCCAGGCCCCATTTTGAGCACCTGGGCTATTAAATCTCATAATAACTCCCTAAGCCAGGTACTATTGTTAACTCCATCTTACAGTTGAGGAATCTAAGGCACAAGACAATCAAGTAACTTTCCCAAAGTCACACAACTAGAAGACAGTCACACAGCTAGGGTTTAGCCAGGCAGTCTGGTTCTAGAGTCTATGTCCTTAACCACTATATAAGGTTTCCTCTCCAGGACGGGTCTACCAGAGAGAGTGGTACCCTTAACTGCTTCTTGTTCAGTCACTACCTCAGATTGTATTCAAGGCGTTACAGCGTCTGAATCACACCACTGATGTATTGATTTCGTCATCAAATTAAGTGACTCATAAAAACTGCTCTATCTTCTTCCTACTTGGTTTATTTTTCAAATTTTAGAGTGTAATAGTATACTTATTCTCTTAAAATATCATCTTTTTAAAATAAATAAATTTATTTATTTATTTATTTTTGGCTGTGTTGGGTCTTCATTGCTACATGTGGGCTTTCTCTAGTTGTGGCGAGTGGAGGCTACTCTTTGTTGTGGTGTGCGGGCTTCTCATTGCGCTGGCTTCTCTTGTTGCAGAGCATGGGCTCTAGGCACGTGGGCTTCAGTAGTTATGGCATGTGGGCTCAGTAGCTGTGGCTCACAGGCTCTAGAGCACAGGCTCAGTAGTTGTGGCGCACGGGCTTAGTTGCTCCGCAGCATATGGGATCTTCCCAGACCAGGGATCGAACCTGTGTCCCTTGCATTGGCAGGCGGATTCTGAACCACTGCGCCACCAGAGAAGTCCCTCTCTTAAATATCATCTAATCAGTTTGGGCACATTATTTCCTACTGATGATGCTGAGACTTCTGATTCTAAATCTTAAAACTATTCTGTTCAGCTATTATTCTCCAGTGTTTTAAGTTTTTTTCTGGGCTTTATCTGAACCACTAATAAATGTAGTCCAAAGCATAAGAACCAAGTACAGAACAAAACACAACTAGGGACCTGTTCTGAAACTAACACTGATATGCAAACAACATTCATTGGATAGAATTTTATACTTGGCTATGAAGTCACATAGATAAATTGCCTTATGTTTCATGATACTTAATTTTCAGTATAGATTCTCCTGTAAGACTTCATCAAATGCCAATTTAAATTATACTAAAATGTGAGTTTTATTCCTTCCATGGTACCAGTTGTGTGACCTTTCCTTAATTCATTTAATTTAAATGAAGCTCTATCTCCTCACTTGAAAAACATGGATGGTAAGTCCCGCTATACTTATTATGCTCATTTTTTTGCTAGTCAAATTAAAGAATATCTAATATTATTTACTTGATATTTCAAACCCATAACTTGATTTTAAAGAGTAGTAACATTTACATGGAATGCTAACATATAAAAAGTCCTTTTGTGTATTCTTTTCTCATTCAGTCTTCACGACAACTATTAGTTGGGTAGAAGAAATACTATCATCCTTGGTTTACAGATACAGACACATTAAAACTGAATAAGTTAATTTCCCAAATCCACATAACTCGAAAGGGGCACAACTAGAACTTGAGATTAGGTCTGTTTAACTCAAGTACATATTATTGGGTTTTTTTTTTTTTTTTTGCGGTACGCGGGCCTCTCACTGTTGTGGCCTCTCCCGTTGCGGAGCACAGGCTCCGGACGCGCAGGCTCAGCGGCCATGGCTCGCGGGCACAGCCGCTCTGTGGCATATGGGATCTTCCCGGACCAGGGCACGAACCCGTGTCCCCTGCATCGGCAGGCGGACTCTCAACCACTGCGCCACCAGGGAAGCCCACATATTATTGTTTTTAAAACAGGTAAAGCCCTGAATAAAACTACAAGTTAAATAGGCTCCACATCTGTGTAAGCCTATAAAAGAAGAGATAAAATAGCCATTCTTTCTAAAAGAAAACGGAACTACTTCTTTTAGAGTCATGGGGTTTGTCTTGTCTTGTAAGAGGACCTGTGTGACAGATTCTCTGCTGCTTCTTCTTCATGGGGACAAGTAGGTTGATGTCTGTGATGGCTAAATGAAGCCAAAATTAGGAGCTGAATTTGTAAAAGAAGACCAGCCAAGGTTTCCCTAAGCTAAAATCATTGTCTCTAGTGATCCCGTTCTTAAAATTGGAATTATTTAAATGTTAAACTTCCTCACTCTTCCAGCACTCTTCTTTTAAAAGCTTCTGAAGCCATTAGCCAAAGGCCCAATAATACGGCTACTCTGAGGGACAAGCAACCTTCCCAGCAACAGATTATTCCAGTGTAGTGTGTAGAGATAGTAGTCAGATCCTGACAAGAAGCAGAAGCAAGGGCCAGGTCACCTAACTCCATTCCACCCAGCTGGCTGAAATCTCTCAACTCCAGAAATGACTTCCACTCTTTCACAGAGTGAAATCCAGTGATCCAGTTACATTTACAGCCCTGCCCATGACAATGTCGATGCTTTTGCACTCACCATCATGAAACCATCAAGCTCAACTCCTCTTTATTTCTGGGACAAACTCTCAATTAGAGAACAACCACAGGAGATCTCCTCCCATTGCACTTCATACAAGAAATGTCATCATCAACCATGTGTTTGGTAATGAAAGAAAATGGGATCTATTCCCCTTCCTAAGTGAAACCCAACGGTCATGTTTGATGTCAAGTGTGACTTCAAGACCTGAATCACTATCTTTTCAAACCCATCTCATATATCTATGTCAATCAAAAGAAAATTCTTCATGCTTCTCCATTTGGATAAGTGCATACGGCTCATTTCCTCATCAACTTACTTGAAAACCTAATTATACTGAACCAGATGTTGTGTTTAACACCAATGGACGTGGCAAGCAGTTGGTTTTTGACAGTGACACAAATGTCAATTCAAACTGCTTAGTCTCTACCCAGGGAGCTGGAATTCAATGCAATCACAATCATTGCCTCGTCTTTTATTTTTAGCTTGTTAAATAAAAAGAGTGACCAACTGGTGAATGTACTGTAATAAAGTGAATCTACATGCAAGATAGATCATAACAAAATCATTACTATCCAAAAAAAATATTTGAGAAAGAAAATAGTTTCACTAAATTCTTAAATTCTTATTAAATTAATACATTCAGTTTGGCTTCTTATTCATATACAGAATTAAAGTGAGAAAAAAGAAATTTTGTAAAAAGCCAAAATTCTCCCTAACTCTAAAGTTATTCTGTCTTGAGCCTGTATGTTTGAGTCAATGAGGATGATAACTTCATTTATGCAACCATTGAGAACTACGATCATTCTCTCTATAGAGCACTGAATAAATCAGAAATAAATTATCAAAATCTCCCTATTTTCATCCTAGTCAAAACCTCTGTTTTGGGGCCAAGAGAGAATAAGAAAAGCCAAAGTATATTAGTATTCAGAATGTAATGAAGTCAATGTACTCCTAGTTTAAATCACTGGGCTTGTAAGAAACTCTATTCATGTTGACTAGTTTGACAGAAATGGTTTGATCTTGGGACTTGAAGGCACGTATGATCTTGATCTGTTCGAAATAGAGCATATTACAGGAGAGCAGTAATACAAAGTCTCCAGCTACATCCAGACACCTCAATATAGAGCCTTTTCAACATATAAAGAAAGCAAGTAGAGACATAAAGAGGTAATACGGAAGAAAATGCCAAATGTACTATTGAAAATGTTGAAGATATCTGAAAATTATAATTGATTTGATCTCTGACTACAAGGTAGCACAAAGTAATTATTGAAAAATTAGAAAACACAGAGAAGCATATCAAAATGATAATTGTACTTAAGGCCCATATTACTTCATTCTTCATTTTTATGTATACAAAAAATTCAGACATACACACACACACAGACACGAGGATCTTAAAGCATTTAGCTATGATTGATTTGTATCTGTGATGACTGGTTTATGAATTTTGAATTATGTTGTTCATTTAAAGGCAATTTTTATATTAACATTCAACTAAACTCTTAGTAAATGCATAGTAATCACTTATTACAACCAATTATAGTACAATGTGTTGTGACATTTGTAGTTTCCACCTTTGTTTCTGATTATGGGAAATTTAAGACTAAGTGACATTTAAAATATTCCCTTTTCTCTAGTTGTCTACATCTGAGTACATACATATCTTAATCTAAAGTATTTCATAGGCATAGACACCATTCAGACCATCAGCAATAGTAGTTAGCTACTTACTTGATAGTAGGAGAGTACATGGCTTGGAAAGGGATATTTTATATATGTTGATGTATTAGACAGTAATTAGTTTCATGGGCTAGACTGATGATGGAAAATCCTCATCCTACCCAAACATGGATTTGAATCTTGAAAACAAGTTTTTTTGTCAAGAGTTACAAATAAGAGAGCCTCCTAGTGGAAGAGTAGGGGTGCTAAGGCAATGACAGTTGTAGGGTAAATATTTTTTAATGTAAATATCACTGTGGGTTAATGGTGGAGGCTCTGACTTTGAGTTAGATCCATTCTGCCTTCTCAGGGAAGACAAAGTTTCCAGAGGACTGGTGTTTAAGTGAAGAGGAAATGAGCTGTTCCCTGTCCAAATCTAGCTAAATCCACCGTACTCTCTGAGGATATGAACACTTCCATGGATACATGAGCAAATCTTAAAGCAGTAGTGCTCCTTTTTGATTAAAATAACAATAGATGTTATGAGCTTGAAGATGGCTCTCTGCCTTCAGTTTAATTTAACCTGATAAAAGTAAAAGAGAATTGCAGAGTGGGGTCACCTAAGAAAACAGAACACTCTGGAACAGCCCCCCAAAAGACTTCAGACTCAATGAAAACAGCTGCTCTCTGAGAGGACAATTCAGAGTTCAATACAAAGTCAATGTGTAAATCTCAGCCCCTATAGTTGATTTCTTTATGCTTGTTTAAACCTCACCACTAAGTTTTCAGTTGCCTGATACTACCTACTATTTAATCAAATCCCAGTTAATTTCAAGTTATCTAATCTACTGTTTCACATCAGGGCTACTATGCACTTACTCCACTGAGTACCTCGTTTAAGCCCTCATTTAGTAATTGATGCTGTATGCTTTATGGAAGAAAATAGTTTTCCATCTATCTATCTATCTATCTATCATCTATCTATTTATATACAGGTCTGTTTCTGAGATCTCTATTTTATTCTTTGGGCCTATTTGTTTATCCTTGCATAGAGGTACAGGGCTTTAATTAATATAAATTCGTAAGCCTTAATATTTGGTAGAACAAAAATCTTCAGTTTCCCTGGCTCTTTATTCCTCCATGGAAATTTTAGAATTTGCTTATAAAGTTCCATGAAAATTCCTATTAGAGATTTTAATTAGAATTTCACTGAATCTAAAGCACACTTAAGGGAGAATTGATATCTTTAAAATTCTGTCTCCCTAACCTTGAATATAAATCTAATCTCTATTTATTTAGATCACTAATGCCTCTTACAGTTTTAATGATTTACCTGTTCAAGTGAAACTATTTTTTATATTTATTTCAAGGCTATTGATAATCTCTGATACTACAGTAAATAATGTCCTTTGTGCAGTTATATTTTCTGATTATTTGTGGCTAGGGCATAGTAAGGCAATTTCCTTTTGCATATTAATAAACTAGTCTATTATTTCTAATAATTTACTTGGAGATTGTCTTGGTTTTCTACGTAAAAAGGTCACATCATTTGTAAATAATGACAGTTTTAGTTACTGCTTTCTAAACTTTATTCTTCTAATTTCTGTTTTCTTGTTCAACATGCTGGTCATGACCTCCATTTATTGTCAAAGCAACTGTGATGATACTGGGCATCTGTTTTCATTCCTGATATTTAAAAACATTTCTAGTGTTAAGTATATCATTTCTGAAATGGAATGGCACCAGATAGCCGGCTCATTGAGTTCTATCTCTTTTACTAGACTGCAAGCTCTTCAAAGACAAGTGTTATTTCTGTGTGTTCCTATTTCTATATTGCATAGCATGGTGGTGGTGGTGGGGAGTTTACAGAGTCAGGCATGACCTCTAAGCCACTCATGTCCAGTAGCAATGATGATATCTCCAATCTGGATCATGTAACCAATGTCCAGTGGTACCTCCAGTGTGGACAGAACTGTGGCTGTTCAGCTCTTCCTATTAATGGATTCAGGAAAGCAATACAAGGCCAAAATATCCGACCTAATTTTATGTCAACATAATTTTTTTTCAAAACTTTAAATCTGATTTTTATTTCTTTGAGAAATAAATGTAGGAATAACATAGGATAAAGAATTGTAATAAAAGAATTCTTGCTCAGCAATGATTAACTAGGCATCTTTTTCATTTTAGGCATTGTACTAAGTGCTGGGGATGTGATGAATCATAAAGCAAGCCTTAGTCATATAGAATTTTCTATTCACTTAGGATAAGTTTCTCAAACTTGACTGCATATTAAAATCACCTGGAGAACTTTTAGAATATTTTGAGGCCCAGTGTGTGCCCCACACCGACGAAACCAGATGCTCTGAGTGTGAGACCTAAGGAGTATTTTTTTGAAGTTTCTCAATGATCCCAATGTTCAAGGATGAGAACCACTGAGTTAAGGAGTCTGGCGTATAAACGTAAGACATTTCCCAACTCTAGACTATACAGCTTAAGTGCCAACAGGATGATAGAGATAAGAAACGAAGATTTGGGCCTTGAGAAAATAGTAGAAATGGATTTGTGTGTGTCATATCTAGAAACTCTTGCCTAACCCAAGGTCACAAAAATGTACTCCCATTAATCTATTTGTTTGTCTTCATTTGTTTATTGTCTTGACTACTTTAGTTTTCTAGTACATCTTGAAATAGGAAAGAATGAGTCCTTCAAATACGCTTTCCTTTTCCAATATTGTTTTGGCTATTCTGGGTCCCCTTGAAATTCCATAGGAATTTTAAGATTACCTTGTTAACTTCTGCAAAAAGAAGTTTCTGCAAAAAAGACATCTGGAATTTTGACAGAGATTATTTTGAAGCAGTAGGTCAATTCGGAGAGTATTGCCATCTTAACAATATTAAGTCTTCTGATACATGACCATGGGCTATCTTCCCAATTATTTAGGTCTTCCTTCATTTATTTCAACTATGTTTTGTAGTTTTCACAGTACAAATTTTGCACTTTTGTTAAATTTGTTTCTGAGTGTTTTGTTATTTTTGATCTTATTGTGAATGGACTGTTTTCCTAATTTCATCTCAGATTTTTCACTGTGAGTGTATAGAAATACAATTTTTGGTGTGTATTGGCCTTGTGTGCTGCAACCTTGCTTAACTCACTTATTAGATATAATAGCTTGTCTTATGATTTTCTATATAAAGATCATGTCAGCTCTACACAGCGATAATTCTTCCTTTACAATTGGATATCTTTTTTTTCTTGCAGAATTGTCCTTGCCAGAACTTCTCATACAATGTTGAATAGAAGTGGACATTCTTGTTTTGTTCCTGATCTTAGGGAGAAAACATTTAGTTTTTCACCATTAAGTTTAATGTTACATGTGTTATTTCATAGATACCCTTTATCAGGTTGAGGGCTTTTCCTTGTATTCCTACTTTGTTAAGTGTTTATCCTGAAGGGATGTTGGACTTGAAATGTTTTTTCTGTGTTTATTGAGATAATCATGTGTATTTTGTATGGTACACTGTTTTGATAAGGTGTACTACATTAGCTGATTTTTTAGATGTTAAATGAATCTTGCAATTCTGAGACAAATCTCACTCGGTCATGATGTGTGATCATTTTTATATGTTTTTGGATTCAGCTGCTAGTATTTTGTGGAGAATATTTGTGTCTATATTCATAATAGGTATCAGTCCATAGTTTTCTTGTTGTGCCTTTGTCTGGTTTTGGTGTCAGGATAATACTGACCTCATAGAAAGGGCTGGACAGTGTTCTCTCCATTTCTGTTTTTCTATGAGTTGGTAAAGAATTGGTGTTAATTCTCCTTTTAAACATTTGGTAGAATTCACCAGTGAGATCATCTGGCCCTGGCTTTTCTCTGTGGGGAGTTTTAAATTTACGAATTCAATCTTCTATTTCTTCTTGAGTCATTTTCATTAGTTTGTGTGTTTCTAGGATTTTGTCTTTTGACCTATGTTAACTCACTTGTTAACATAAAATTGTTCATTGTATTCTTTTATAGTCTTTTTTATTTCTGTAACATCAGTAATGTAAATTTTAGAGCAGCTTATTATTTTTATGGTTATTATTACTATTATTTTATCAAATGAAACCTACATAAAACACCAATATATAAAATTGATCAGAGAGCTCCTCCAAAAATCTCAGCAGCTCGATCCCCTTGTCCTCTCTGGGGGCTCCTGAGGCAACCCTAAAAGAACCAGATTACCCTATAGAACACAAGTTAGAAGTCTTGTATGTAGGACTAAGCATTATGTTTGTTTGTTTTTTGTTTGAATTTTAGGTGTAGCCAGGATATTCTTGTTTTGGGATCTGGATGTCTGGACTTGAAATGTATTTTTCAGTCACTTCTCTGGAAGTGAAAATTGAAGCAAGACATTTAAGTAGTTAAGGAAAAAAATGCAGTCTTCAAAGGGTCAGGTCAAGGAGGCAAGTCTGGACCATGTAAGTCAGGTCTGCAAAGTAAAACGGGAAAAAACAGGAGCATCCAGGAGTGCACAACATTATAGGGAAACAGGAAGTAATTTCAAAAAGATCTTTGGATTTAGTTTCTTAGTACAATATGGTACTTTGAATGATTTACAATCAACCGTCACCAATCATAATTATCTGTCCCTTTAGGATATACCTCACTCGGCCTCCTCTCTGATGGTACCCAAAGGCATCTTCATAACTCCAGGAGATCCATGCCATTTCTAGTTGCTGCCTTAAGCTGCTCCCACAGCTTTGAGGCTTAGAGCTTGCCACTTTAGGAATCAAAGTCTTTATCACTTAACTGCTATACTTAGTGCATTATCTCTCTCTAGGTTTCAGCTGTTCCTGCTGTGCATTTGCTGGAACAAAAATTCCTTTCTGTCTTTGTGCCCAAAGTAGTTCAACTGAATTGAAGCTAAAGTATTGTCACTTCCCAACATACTTTTAAATTCTCTTATCAGAAAAGACACATTTTTGAATTTTCTATTTGTAATTTATGCCAACTTCCAAAAAGGTTCTGAAGATGTTTATAAGTGTTAACCATGCACATATCTAAGCCACTGAAACCGAGAAAAAATTAAAATAACTTTAGTAATGTAAATAAAGAGATAATTGTACCAGAAAATTTAGGATAAGACAATTCTTGTGACTGAACACTCTATTAAATCTCAAGACTCCTACAGATAAAATAAAATGGGAATATTGAATAAAGACCTTTCTGCGCATTATTTTTTATTGTGTAACAAACGATAAGTTTAGTTGAAGAATAAATATATCAGCCAAAAAAAAAATCTCCTAGAAAAGTGTCTCTCAAATTTAATGTGTGAACAAATCAGCTGAGAATCCAATTAAAATGCAGATTATGATTCAGAAGTTTTGGGGCCTAAGCATCTGCATTTCCAACTAGACCCCAGACGAAGTTGAAGCACAATAAGATCCTTTTGGAAACTTTACTGCTGGCACACCCATATGGCAATTCAGCAAAGAACAATGGCTAAATAATACCAAAAGGAAATTATAGTCCTAAAGTTAAAAATGATATAAAGAAAGCAACTAGCAAATAATCTAGAATTTTAATTACTGAATTAATAATGCCCCTTCTCATTCAAAATGCATTTCAGACTCTTATGTTTAATATAAAATTTTTGAGGATGGCTAGTGCAAAAAAGAATAGGCAATGGGAATGCCACATAAAAATTCACATCAACTGCAACAAATAGATTGCAGCTCCACCTATCAGCCAGAGTAGCAGACAAGGAGGAAAAGTTGCAGTGATTTGAGAACCTGACCAATCACAAGTATCTTCTATACTGACAAAATAAAGTCCTTGATTAGCCACAATATGCAGTTTTGTCACTGAATGGCAGAAGTCACTATTTATTTGTTGACTAAAAGAATAAATAAATTAACACAAAATATGAAACATATAGTTTAGAAAAATCTACAAACCAGATAGTATGGTTGTATTCCTTTAAATCTATGGCATATGAACAGAAATAACTCTTAAGAAATTAAAATTCAGCTAGATTATCACTACTACCACAGGTGCCCATTCTCTACCATCAACCATTCTTTATTTCTTTGTTCTAATTGTTTCTTACATGTAGCATATATTGAGCTTTCTCTTAAAATATTATTTGACAATCTCTGTCATTTAATGGAACATTCGGTCCATTTATATTTAGTGTAATGACAAACACACTTGCTATTAATCTTTCCATTTAATATGATTATTATTTATTCTCCTATGTGGTTTCTTCTTTATCTTCTTTCTTTTTGCTGACTTAATGGATATTTTATTCACTCTATTTTTGTCTTTGTTAACTTGGAGTTTCATTACTTCTCTCCAATTAGTAATCTTCTTATCTCAATAAGCAGACACATATATTTCCACTATTTGAAAACAGAATACCAAGTATTCCACACACCCCCCCCAACTTGCTCTGTTCCTCAGTTCCACAATTATTTAACTTCTCTATGAGTACCTTTTTCCCTCTATGATTCAGGGTTTCATTGTTCAATTAACTCATAGGTTATCATCTCCCATCCACATGGAAGCTCTGGTTTGAGAGAGATAAGTCTGAAAGTGGCAAGAAGGAGAGAGGAAATAAAGGAGTGGTCAAAAGTGGGGCTCCCTCTTCTTTCCAGGTCCTGAATTTCCTGAAGGAACTTGGAACCTGATAGGGGTGAGAACCCTGGAACCTGGTAGAGGTAAGGAGGTGGCTACTATATATCTTTATTTCTTCCAGCTTTCTTGAGTTAGCAGTGAAGACATGGGTGGGCTGAGGCAGAACAAATAACCTCCTTCTCAGGTAAATAGCTATGTCAAAAATTAAGAGGCAAAACATACATTTCTTCATGCTCTATTCAGAAAAACTATTGTGCTTTTGGAGGCAAAGAGAGAGTTCTAATGGTTTTAATTTGGTTCAAAATTAAGAAGTTTGGGGTGGCGCAGTGGTTGAGAGTCCACCTGCTGATGCAGGGGACATGGGTTTGTGCCCCGGTCCGGGAAGATCCCACATGCCATGGAGAGGCTAGGCCCGTGAGCCATGGCCGCTGAGCCTGCGCGTCCGGAGCCTGTGTTCTGCAACGGGATCGGCCGCAACAGTGAGAGGCCCGTGTACCGCAATAAATAAATAAATAAAATTAAGAAGTTTGGAGGCTTCATACTGTTTTCCATAGTGGCTGCACCAATTTACATTCCCACCAACAGGGCACAAGGAAACAAGGGTTTCCTTCCCTCCACATCCTCACCAATTATTTATCTCTTGTCTTTTTGACAGTAGCCATTCTAACAGGTGTGAGGTGATAGCTCACTGTGGTTTTGATTTTCATCTCAATAAAGCTGAAAAAATTAACAAGTTTGGCTTAATTCAATTAGCAAATTTGAAGCTGCTTCCACAGAACAAGTTGGTAGGGGAAAAAGGTAAAATTACTAAAGGCTCTATACTTCTATTGATCATGGAAAATGATATACTGTGATATAATAGGAAATACAGTGTTGGTCTTTGTTCTGGTTCCTAGCACAAGAATTCTAAAAACCTTGGATTTTCCAAGTGATATACGTGATAGAAGCATCTTTTGTTCCAAAGAGGCAACTCTTGGTGGGTGACTAGATAGCTTCAGGCTGGGGGTTGGTACCCAGAAAGACAAAATAATTAGAAGCCCCAGCCCCAACGTTTAGAGAGAGGAGAGGGACTGGAAATTGAGTTAATATTCAATCATGCCTATGTGATGAAACCGTCCTTAAAAAACTCTAAACGACAGAGTATGAGGAGCTTCTGGGTTGATGAATGCATTCACATGCTAGGAGGGTGGCCTACTTCAACTCTACAGGAACAGAAGCTTCTGTGCTTGGGATCCTTCTTGACCTCACCCTATGTACCTCTTCATCTGGTTGTTCATTGGTATCCTTTATTATATACTTTATAATAAGCCAGTAATAGTAGGTAAAGTCTCTCCCTAAGTTCTGAGTTACTATAGCAAATTACTGAACCTGAGGAGGGGGTCACGGGAACTCTGATTTATAGCCAGCTCAGAAGTACAGGAGGTCCAGGACTTGAGATTGGCATCTTAAGGGGGAGGAAGTCTTGTGAGACTAAGCCCTTAACCTGTGGGGTCTACACTAACTCCGGGTAGTTAGTGTCAGAACTGACTTGACTTGTAGGACACCCATTCAGTATCTGGAGAGCTGGAGAATTGTTGGTGTGGCAAAAAAACCCTACGAACATTTGGTGTCACGTGTTAGGAGAAAAAACAGTTCATAAAGAAGAAAGAGGTGTCCTTCACCTCATCCTGTATACCAGGAAACAACAGAATCTAAGGAGAGGGGGAGTTCCTTTCCTTCTGGTCCTGGATCAGACATAGCTGAGAATCAACATCAGTGTTTACAGTGCTTTACTCCCTCAAGAAATATATCCACATACCTCTGTATTCCATCCTCAAAGAAGCCCTCTGAGATAGGTGCTATTCTTGTTTCCATTCCCATCTCAAGTTACATAATCTTATTCTCAGAGGTTAAATGTTTTACCCCTGAAACAGAAGCCAATAAGTGGTCTAGCTGGCATTCAAACAAAATATCTGATTCAAAGTTACGGGCTCTTCCCAACATATAACATTGTCAACAAAGGTATAGCTGCAGCTCCTTTGCTATACCGTCTTGAAATCATGAGTGAATTCTTCTCTGAAGAATATTTACTAAATAATCTCATTTAGAAAGAAATAGCAGCTGGAATAGCTGCACTGCTAACTCAGTCAATCATTTCCATTATTTGCAATGAATACAAGTAAAGTGTGTGAATATTAGGAACATTGTTTCCTCTTATGTTTTGAAGAATTAAGAAGCATGTGACCATGCTCCAGGATCAACATAGTTTGGGATGTGCAACCCCCCTCAACATTCAGAAAATAACCACTACGAGCTATTGAACATCTACTACTTTCCAGTCTCTATGCTAGATACTTTCCATATTTCCTTGACTTTAAAATCCAAAAAAGATATTATTATCCTCAACCTACTCTTTGGAACCATAAAGCTCAAAGAGAGTAAATAAATTACTCAAGGTCACACAGCCAGCAAACTGGGATTTGACCCCAAGTTTATCAACAATTATAGCAACTGACAGCAATGTTTTCTTTCTCCTTTTCCTTCTTCCTTGGCTAATGTTTTCTTATTCTCACACATTTGTTTCTCCCTTTCTTGATCTGTTCTGTGGTATAAGGTTCTGTCTACCAACACCATAGAACAAGAAACAGTTTTGTTTCTGGGAAAAGACCTGTGGTACATTACGTAAAGCCTGATTTCTACTTAGATGAATAGGAATCCTTGTACCACAGGCACTGTAGCATATCGGAGAAATACCCCAACATTTATAATTCTATTTTCAGGGTCTATATCATGAGCCTACTTTCTAGGATTAACCAACTTAAAGTAAGATCCTGTGACATGATGAAATTCTCTACACAGAATTTAAGAATTTCCACTCTTATTCTTGTATTTAAATTTTCTACTAGTGATGAAAATGACAATGAGGGTGTACCTGACTCCCCTGAGAAACACAACTCTATTGATCTTGTTTCCACACTGACTTCAAATAGTTCGTTACTTCAGTGAAAACATTACTTTGGAAATGCTGTCCATAGGTGAGGCATTACAGGGTTACTTATTCTATAATTTGTATATTCTGACATAAGTATTTCCTAAAGGCCTTCATGCTTCCTGAGGAGTCTTTAAGAATATAATTTCCTCAATAATATTTGTCTTCATTTTTTAAGCTGTATTATCTAAGGGTCCATCAACACATGGTGATGATGATCACTTTTGGTTCTAAAAGAAACCTTAGCATTTAAAACATTGTAACATTCCCCCCACATACACCCATTTTGCACACGAAGAAACTAAGGCTTGGAGAAGTTCAATGACTTGTCCAAGGTCATATAGTCACATAGTTTGCTAGTAGCACACATGAGATTATAACCCAGGTGTTTTGGCTCCTGGTCCAGGGCACTTTCTGTTGCACCACCCATTCCTCTGTCTGAATTAGAGGTAAAATAATAATAATGAGAATAAAAATAACAACTAATTTTGAGTGCTTACTGTGTATGTAGTCACTGTTTTAAGAGCTTGATACAATGTGGTTTATTTAATCCTCACTACCAACACCATAAAGTGGGCACTGTTCATTATTCTCATTTTACTAATGAAGTAGTTGATAAACTACTCAAGTTGATAAACTTGCTCGAGATTAAAGATTATATTCCTTAATATGTGAGCCAAAATTTGAACTCACACTTTCTGACATCAGAAGCTGCCCTCCTGTTACACTCTTAACATATTCAAAGGTGTGAACCAATTAGTGACTTTAAGGCAAACAGAAAATGTGTATTGTTTTCACTTGGATGGTCGAGACTGCAGCGGCAAGGGGATCCACTAAACCTGCTAGTTTAGGAAGCATGGCTTGGTTTTCTAAGTTTATCCCTGGGTATAAATAGAATTTCATCAATTATGTCTCCATACATCTGACAGCTGCAGCAGGAACACCATCAGGAGGCATTGCAAACGCTCTAACTGCCTTGTTCCTGGATGCTCTCAGCAGAGTACAAACTAAAGTCTGCAGAGGAATGGAGGCAGGTACAACAGACTCCTGGGACTCAATTCTTTCCCACAAATAGCTAATTTCTTTCAGACCATCCATTCCCATCACTTCCTTTGAAATGTTTCATGTTACAACTTTCATAAGCAATTTGAACTTCACTGTCTCAGTTAAGAGACTTGGAATAATGGGGCTCCTTATTTACCTTAACATCTAGTTAGAAAAACTCAAATGTGTAAAGTCCAAGATCTGACAGTTATAAAGATAGATTTATGTGATGGGATAGAAAGCATGAATTTTCACACTGGGAAAGCTACTGCACAGCACCCCATCTCAGATACTGGCACCAAAATATATATGACTTTACCTGTCCATGAGCAGAGGTCTACTCCTGCCTGACACTTGGTAGGTGCTCAAAAACACGCGTTGAACACGATGCTTTGTGATGACTTAG
This sequence comes from Grampus griseus, assembly GCF_964374135.1. Taxonomy (NCBI): domain Eukaryota; kingdom Metazoa; phylum Chordata; class Mammalia; order Artiodactyla; family Delphinidae; genus Grampus; species Grampus griseus. The sequence goes on from NC_139003.1 coordinate 16,327,835, forward strand.
AGGGATGGGATAGGGAGGGTGGGAGGGAGGCTCAAGAGGGAGGGGATATGGGGATATATGTATACATATAGCTGATTCACTTTGTTGTACAGCAGAAACTAACACAACGTTGTAAAGCAATTATACTCCAATAAAGATGTGAAAAAAATATGCATTGAATAAATTAGAGTTGAATTGTAAGTAGGGGCTAGAAGAACCAGATCAAAGCCTAGAATCGGAATTTAAAAATTGTAGACAATTTCCTCCCAAGAGGCGAATAGAAGGTGTAACCACATCTGGCAAGCAGCAGTATGGAGGAAGTCAGAAAAGGTTTTAAGTCACGATAAGGAAATATTCAATGTCAGGCATGTAATCAAGAGAGGAAAAGAGGATGCAATGAGCCAAAGACAAGGAGTCCTGCAAGTGAAGCAAGAGCTGCCTTAGATAAAAAGCCCTGAATATTTTTGCAGCTACAGGAAATGCCAATGATTAGCTTCCTAACACCCAGTCGATGGAGGAATCCTGCCATACTTAGGAGATTTTGAAGAATCATAAAAGACTATATCTCAAAACACTCCTATTTCCTAACATGGATCTACTAACTTTTAACTTTTTTGAAGCTGTTTATGCTTTCAGATTGTTCCACTTTTCGGGAGAAAAATAAGAGTCATTAATTAATATACTCACTGGGAAGTTAAACTTCATTTACTCATCACTTAATTGGTCTGTGACCTTGAGCACTGATATATAACTTTACTGAGTCTTAAATTCCTCTATGTAACATGGCGCTAGTAACACCTGAGGAGTTAGACATAATTTATAAATAGCACTTAGCTCAGCTAACTGAGATAGAGACTTGAGTTTTTATTTGACCAGAAACCCAATACAACACAGCTATGACAAGGCCAACACAAACACAGACTGCATTAATAAAAGTATGGAGTTCAGGGCTTCCCTGGTGACGCAGTGGTTGAGAGTCCGCCTGCCAATGCAGGGGACACGGGTTCGTGCCCCGGTCTGGGAGGATCCCACATGCCGCGGAGCGGCTGGGCCCATGAGCCATGGCCGCTGAGCCTGCACGTCCGGAGCCTGTGCTCCACAACAGGAGAGGCCACAACAGTGAGAGGCCCGCATACTACCAAAAAAAAAAAAAAAAAAAAAAAGTATGGAGTTCAGATCATGAGAAATAGTGGCTCATTGTAGTCTTCATTCTTCAGAACACTTACTTCTGGAGACTTATGTTGCATATAGCCCACCACATTTTAAGATGAACATTAACAAATAGCTGTGTATTAGTTACTTGAAGGAAGGGATCACGTCTTATGTATCTTTATATCCCTTATAGTTTCATGCACAATACCCTATATTTAATAAAAGCTTGATCAACGGTGGCTGAATGGATGAGTGAACAAGTGATTATAAAACTGTGACAGAATTGGTACAATTACAGAAGCTGGTTTTGGAGAAGAATAAGTGAAATATTAATACTTTTTCTCAAATACTCTGTGTTACTCCAGAAGGTGGAACCACAGCAGAAAGATGGAATCTATGAAAAAAAATCGGCTTTCCATAAAAAGAAGCTTCATGACAATTAGAGTTGTCTGGAGCAGAACATGGGTAGAAGTGAAACTGCATTGGAAGCGTCAAGCATGGCGTGAGTGACCAGGTCAGAGGTGGCTGAGGGGACTTCCACATCATGTAGGGAGTCCGCCGACATAAATGTTTGGGTTTATTCCATTAATAAATCTATGATGTTATAACTTATCCCAACATGTAAAGTAATTGCCAACCTAGACTTTTCCCAGAGTATCAATGGGGCAGAATTCTAAAAGATCTTAGAAATAATGTGTATACACACCACACACCCACACAGTTTTCCCTTAGGAACCTTGTATTCAGGTTACCAGGTGGGAAATTACTTGTAACCTACTTATTGGCAGGAGATGAGAATACAAAAAAAAAAAAAAAAAAAAGCAATTCCTTTTATTTTGTTTCTTAAACTCTGAAAGCATTTTTTAGTAAAAACATTAGACAGCCATCTGCAACACTAGTGAAAATATCATTAGGATACATGGTATATGCACGTGCTCACTGAGATACTGGCACATAGGTTGTACCATGTAGCTCTGGGGGTTCATTAATGCAATGCAAATCTCTTTGTGTTGAGTCTGTATTCATGACCAGTTCTTTCTAAGAAGTCACTCATCCCTCAGTGCCTAACTTTGGCTAAAAGAAGGTAAACAACAGATTAGATTGAAACAACTCATCAATTGCTTGACTGACGAGGTATTTTCACCCCTGACTCATCCAATCAGTTTGTGTAGACATAGCGAGGAGCACATGCTTGAGACCGGGTGAAGAGCTTACGGCCTATGTCATGACCATTGTGATCACAATAACTCAAATTCTGGCCTGGATATTTCACATCTTTACTGCTCACGGTAGAAAAAAATGGTAACTTGCTTGAGTGTCTTTTTTAATCATTTATGACCTCTGTTTTTGTCAGAAGCATCAGTTATTTTCCCTGTGGTTGCCAGATGGGTGGGTAGATCACTTAAAGGAAACATCTTACATAAAATCTGGATCAGATTTGCAACAATGACCTAAAAACCCTCTCCTCTACTAAATTTACAAAATGACATTGTGATTAAAATTTATTTAAGGGTTAATATTTTCCAGGCATTTAATATATGACATTAGTCACTTGGTCATACAATTCTCCTTCTGCACACATCCTATTATAATCTCCATTCAACAGATAAGTAAGTTGAGGCTCAGAGGATTTGGCAAGTATTTGAGAAATCACTTTCTCTCATCCCTTTTTAAAGTGTATTTTTTTCTAAAAATCAAGCAAACAAACAAACAATCCCCAAACGGTCTTCTGTCAAGCTATAAACCTCAGCATAAATGTAAGGAAAGAAGAAACAACTCAACATACAGGGCCTTTGCTAATGAGAATGGAGTGCCAGTAAAATTCTAATTGCTCTCAGTTGCTGAAGAGGGAGTCAAGGATTGCATCCTAGAGGAATGACATCAAAATCAACAATTGAAAGATAAATTGCCATTACCCAAACCTGTCAGAAGGAGTAACAGGGGTGGGGGTGGGGGTAGGCAGGATACAGAGAGAGTCCAGATCATGATGGCCGTAGAGTCCAGGGAGGGCAGGAATATGAAGGAACTGTACATGGAGAGTGTGTAGATGGAGAGAGGGTGGAAAGACATAAACTGGGATAGTAAGCCATGGCAGAAGATCCCACAGGATACTGAATGTTACATAAAGAAGCTTTGGCTTTTTACTAAGAAGTACAAGGAGAACATCTTTAAACCAGTGGACAGATTTGCATTGTCAAGTGGTCACACTAGCTAGCATGTGAAGAAGAGCAGGGTCAGATAGGTAGCCTGGTTAAAAAAATGTTCTTACAATAATCAAGAGGAAATATGATGTGGCACTGAACTAAGGCAGTGGCCTTGCCACATGCAGACAGATTTGAGAAAATTGTTTGTGAGGCAGAAATCATAGGATTTCTGATGGATGAGATGTGCTGCAGGAAAGAAAGCAGAGACATCAAAGTTGCTGCCTGAGCAAATGAAGTTTAGGAGAGTATAGAACAGATAGCGCTGATCTGGAAACAAGACCTGTGAGCATCTCTGAGGGCCCAGTGGAGGCTAGAGGTCATGGCTTTTAGTGGCCCCAATATTCATGGAGGGGACATTTCCAAGACACAACCTGGAGGGCAAAATATAGGATCAGACAAGGCAGACTTCCTTTTACCAGAAAAAGGAATTTTCTGAATGGGAGAATGTTTAGGGTATGATGGGAGTGTGTCCTAGTCTAGGAGGCAGTGGGGAAAGTGATTTGAAGTAATAACAGAGTATTGAAGTGATGGGTTGTGGATTTAAGCCACTGAAGGGAGAAAGAAGCTGACAATATGGCTAAGTTAGAGGGGCAATGTTTTTGAAGGTCCTTACAATACTGAGGAGTGCACGTAACTGGAATAAGAGAGCTCTAAGGATAAGAAGTTGTAGAAAGAAAGTGGAATGTTTGAATTCAGAATTTAAAGTGGTCATGGGGCAGTTTCAGATGATGACAGTCTTCTGGGTTTGGGTAAATGAGATGGGCGAAGGCAAACCTCATTAGAGACAATGAGGAGAAGGGACTGAGAGACCGTTAGTAGATGGACGGACATGAAAGCCACCCAGGATGTCAGGAAGACTTGAAGTGGAGATAAAGACTGTGAACCAGGTGTGGAAGCATCATTGAAGGAGACAGGTTAACCTGGGATTGGTAGGTAAGATGTCAGTTAAGATCAGGAGGTTTTCAGGGAAGAAGCTGTGCAGAAGGAAATTTGTCCATGACAGAAAAGAGAAGTGTGGAGGAGATGGTGGAAAGTTTTGGCAAACATGAGTAGACGACACGTTTGTGTCTGCGAAGAGGAAACACCAAGTGCCATGAGCTTGAGGGCACAGGGAAAGCTGAGTCAGAAAAGGGTACTCCAGCTTGGGCTTTGAGAAACAATGACAGGGATCTACAGTGTGGTGGATTTAAAGTGACTATAATTTTTTTCCCAAATGATTAATATGCAAATGTAGTTTACACATGCTCAGGGTTTAGGGTATGATGGGAGTGTATCCTAGTCTATGTAAGGGCAAAAGGCAACAGGGCAACAGCTCCTGGGGAGCAGCATCTAGTCCAGAAAAGTTCTAAGCTGAAGTTTTGAAGTGTCATGTAGAGCCTCGCAGATGTGGTCAGTACGGATTTACATTGTGGAGATGATGAGCTCCACTTACCATAGAGATTATGAATGCACTATATTCTCAAGTTCCGCAAATGGATGTGAAATCTCATTTAAGTCCAAAGTCTGATTCACTTGCAAACATTGGTGGTCAACTAATTAATCACTTTGTTTGCTCCCCCAATTTATTTTACTAATAACTATAAAAAGAAGAAACTGAGGTGCAGAAGGCTTCAGTATCTCAGATAAGGGTACACAGTTACTTAGCTTAGGGTATACATTGACAGCAGCAAGAACTGACGAGGACCTGATAAAATGGGAAAAGATGAAAAAACCCATTAAAAATCAGTCACAGAATACACAACTATCAGAATAGATGGGGTTATTCAGTTATGGGCAAGGAGCCCCACATGTCTCTGAATTCCCTGGGAGCTCACTGCATTGCTTTCACTGATCCTATAAGCATGTATGAAGTATTAGGAAACCCAGTTACTGAGGAACACTGAGGAATACAAAAAAGATGAATAAGTCACCAGGAGTTAAACAGCCAGACAAATAAGCAACCCAAAGATTGACGACTTCCATGACTGAAGTATATGTAGGACACACTAGGGCTGAAAGGGCCAAAGTAATGAGTGGAAGAGGGCAAAGGGTCAGGAAAAGCTTAGTCCAGGAGGTGAAACAAAACAGAATCATGACAGTTGAGTGATCACCAGGTAGAAATGGAGAGACAGGGCTTTCTGAAAAAGTGGAGCATCAATGGCAACCCTGTGGTCCATTGGGGAAACTGTACATTGTTTCATAGGGTTACAGAATTTATGGGTGAGGAGAGAGAGAGAGAACAAACTGGACTGGTAAGAAGATACAAAATTTTGAAGACCTTATTAGAAAATGGACTTATCCTACAGGTAATGGAGATTATTGAATGATTCTATGCAAGAGGATGACTTGATGGGATTTGCAAGTTAGAAAGAGCACAATAACTTCATTTCGGATATGAATGTGAGACTTGAAATAATCTATTAATACTAACTGGTCTTTCTAATAATGATTTTTAATTTAGATAAACCATGTTCATTAGACCCTTAAGATAAAGGGGAATGTATAACATTTAAAGAAGTATTTCTACCCAATTGAAAGTTTTAATAAAAGCATCTTGTTCCTATAATGATCCTATTTCAAAATTTTAAATTTAAAGGAGTATACTCCCATTGTTTGGAAATTCACCTACAGAAACAACTTTTTCCCCCAGTAATGCTGGACAAATGATTGATCTTATACAGTGCTTTGAACTGAGAACAGGCAAAATAAAATGTTATGACATGTCCTAGGGATCTTCAAAAGGTTATCCATTCAGCATAATATAGAGGAAATGGCCAACTTCTTTCTGCCACATTGCACTTCAGAAATAGCTAGCTGCACAAAAGTTATAAATGTTCATTGCCTGGGAAAAGTATTTGAACCATTAGTAACAGCTATTTCTCTAGATACACCCAGATTTCCATTTTGTAAGAAACCATTAAGCATGATTTTCTCATATTCATATCTAATTATGCAATGACATTAGGGGACCTCAGTGTGTGGCTCTCCCTAAGAGGAACTACCACCAATGAAAACTACCCATACCTGAAGAAGCAGCAGCAATGAAGTGGGCTGTGAGTGTTGCTAAGATAACTTTCCCATGGTATCTGATTTAAACTGTCAGTTTCCTACTGACGAGGAATGAAGGACAGGGTCATGAAGTTCCCACAGAAAGATATATCACTGGACTGCTGAAAATTTCTCTATAACACCAGCCTTCAGAATCAACCTTCTTGCTGACAACGTCAAAACTCACTTCAGGGGAAGATATTCATCCCATGATTACAAACTCCACTTTATGAACATGAAAGTTTAAAGATAACAGCAGTGAGATGGATGAACATGGGGTATAAATTCTAAAAGGTAGTATATAAATCTTAGAATTTCAGTATAATATTAAAATTTAATAACCAAACATTTTATTGCTTTTTACTATTCAAAAGAATGAAACAATGAAGAAATTAGTAGCTAGTAATTTTTAGGTCAAAATTGTATCAAATAACCATATGTTACATAGAGGGCATAATGCATGAGCTGAAGTAGTGAATTTCAACTTTCTGTCTCTCCTGAGGTGTTAGTAATTTAATTCATAAACTCTTCCAAGAAACTGAAGGACATAAAGTGTTAATGTGAACAGTGCCCAGCTTCAGTGGTTTATAATTTGATTGGAAAGGCAAGGCACTTTATTCCCCAAGCACATGTTGGATCTTTCTGTTTCTTGTTTCCTTCATTCATTTCCCCCATTTCTTAAAAGCTTTCTCTTCTACTTTCTCAGCATAAATCACAGTTGCTCTAAAACAAAGGCCTTGTATGTTATATGCTCCCTTCTAGTGAATTTTCAAGTTGATTGCCTCTTTTCTATGATGGGTTATCCACTAGGTAGATTATGCACATGTTTAAGACTCCAGGAGAAGAAACCAAAACGTCCATATCCAATATGACTCCACTTGCCTCTTTTAGGCTGGATCTCACCTACTCCCTAAGGCTAACAACCCTGATCTTACTGGCTAACTTAGCTATTATGAAGGGAGAAAGGTTCTAAATGGGAAAATGAGATGGAAAAAAAAAAATTTAAATCCTGTATCACAGCTTTTCCTAGGCTCTTCCTGTATTTTCTAGGAAGATGGTGACATTGATCCACAATTGGAATTTATGCTTAAGACTGTACTTTAGCTATGGTGTAAGCTATCAGCAATCTACCGCCCATGCTTGTTTACCTCACTCTCTCCTTGTGAAAGGTGGTAAACTGTGCAAAATAGCTCTGAGGATTTGGTAATGCAGAGTGGAACCATAGAGGACACAACCAACTCATCTCCCAGGACCCCTTTATAACTCTGAGACTGTGGACAGCCAGCAGACAGCCTCTCCTTTCAATGGGTTAAGAAGTAGTATGTTCTCACATTATTATGAGCCCATAGGAGGTGAAGAGATACATAAAGTTGATTATTCACACATTATTTCTCCATATCAGTTCATAGGAAAAGATAAGGAAATTAGGAATCTGATGACTAATGTTGAACAGAGAGAAGAGTTTAACACTCAAGTCAGGAAAAAGGGATGTAAGAAAAGAGGAAGACAAGCAGATAATAAGTGGATAAACCTAAAAAAGTACAAAAGGAAGCAAAGAAAAATGAGGAAAGTTAAAAACAGTGAATGTGATATACTTGTATGTAGAAGTTATCGTGTACTCTTTTAAAATTCCTAATACACTGTGTTATGAAAAGGACGTTGTGAGGTTTTATAATAAAGGCAGGAGAGACGTTCAAGATGACGGAAGAGTAAGACGCGGAGATCACCTTCCTCCCCACAAATACATCAGAAATACGTCTAAATGTGGAACACCTCCTACAGAACACCTCCTGAACGCTGGCAGAAGACCTCAGACCTTCCAAAAGGCAAGAAACTCCCCACGTACCTGGGTAGGGCAAAAGAAAAAAAGAATAAACAGAGACAAAAGAATAGGGACGGAACCTGCACCAGTGGGAGGGAGCCGTGAAGGAGGAAAGGTTTCCACACAATAGAAGCCCTTCGCGGGCGGAGACTACGGGTGGCGAAGGGGGGAAGCTTCGGAGCCACGGAGGGGAGCGCAGTCACAGGGGTACAGAGGCCAAAGCGGAGAGATTCCCGCACAGAGGATCGGTGCGGACCGGCACTCACCAGCCTGAGAGGCTTGTCTGCTCACCCCCCGGGGTGGGCGGGGTTTAGGAGCTGAGGCTCGGGTTTTGGAGGTCGGATCCCAGGGAGAGGACTGGGGTTGGCGGCGTGAACACAGCCTGAAAGGGGCTAGTGCTCCACGGCTAGCCGGGAAGGAGTCTGGAAAATATCTGGAGCTGCCGAAGAGGCAACAGACCCTTGTTTCGCGTGAGCGAGGAGAGGGGATTCAGAGCACCACCTAAACCAGCTCAGAGACAGGCGCGAGCCCCGGCTATCAGCGCGGACACCAGAGACGGGCATGAGACGCTAAGGCTGCTGCTGCCGCCACCAAGAAGCCTGTGTGCGAGCGCAGGTCACTATCCCCACCTCCCCTCCCGAAAGCCTGTGCAGGCCGCCACTGCCAGGGTCCCCTGAACCAGGGACAACTTCCTCGGGAGAACGCACGGCGCGCCTCAGGCTGGTGCAACGTCACGATGGCCTCTGCCGCCGCAGGCTCGCCCTGCATCCGTACCCCTCCCTCCCCCCAGCCTGAGTGAGCCAGAGCCCCTGAATCAGCGGCTCCTTTAACCCCATCCTGTCTGAGCGAAGAAAAGACGCCCTCCAGCGACCTACATGCAGAGGCGGGGCCAAATCCAAAGCTGAGCCCTGGGAGCTGTGAGAACAAAGAAGAGAAAGGGAAATCTCTTCCAGCAGCCTCAGGAGCAGCAGATTCAATCTCCACAATCAACTTGATGTACCCTACATTGTGGAATACCTGAATAGACAACGAATCATCCCAAAATTGAGGCGGTGGAGTTTGGGAGCAATGATATATATATTTTTTCCTTTTTCTCCTTTTGTGAGTGTGCATCTGTATGCTTCTTTGTGTGCTTTTGTCTGTATAGCTTTGCTCTTACCATTTGTCCTAGGGTTCTCTCTGTCTTATTATTATTATTTTTTTAGTATTGTTTTTAGCACTTGTTATCATTGGTGGATTTGTTTTCTGGCTTGGTGTCTCTCTTCAGTCTTTCTTTCTTTTTTTAAATTACATTTTAATTTTTTTAATTTTTAATAATTATTTTTTTATTTTTTATTTTAGTAACTTTATTTTATTTTAATCTTTCTTTCCTTCATTCTTTTCCTTCCTTCTTTCCCTCCCTCCCTCCCTCCCTTCCTTCCTTCCTTGCTTGCTTTCTCCCTTTTGTTCTGAGCAGAGTGGCTGACAGGGTCTTGGTGCTCTGGCCGCGTTTCAGGCCTGGGTCTCTGAGGTGGGAGAGCCGAGTTCAGGACATTGGTCCACCAGAGACCTCCCAGCTCCATATAATATCAAACGGCGAAAGCTCTTCCAGAGAACTCCATCTCAATGCTAAGACCCAGCTCCACTCAACGACCAGTAAGCTCCAGAGCTGGACACGCCATGCCAAACAACTAGCAAGACAGGAGCACAACCCCACCCATTAGCAGAGAGGCTGCCTAAAATCATAATAAGTCCACAGACACCCCAAAACACACACTGGATGCGGTCCTGCCCACCAGAAAGACAAGATCCAGACTCATCCACCAGAACACAGACACCAGGCCCCTCAAACAGGAAGCCTACACAACCCACTGAACCAATCTTAGCCACTGGGGGCAGACACCAAAAACAACTGGAACTACGAACTTGCAGCCTGCGAAAAGGAGACCGCAAACCCAGTAAATTAGGCAAAATGAGAAGACAGAGAAACACACAGCACATGAAGGAGCAAAGTAACAACCCACCAGACCAAACAAATGAAGAGGAAATAGGCAGTCTACCTGAAACAGAATTCAGAGTAATGATACTAAAGATGATGGAGAAAATACAAAAAACCTTTTACAAGGACCTAGAAGAACTAAAGAGCAAACAAACAAACGAGAACAACACAATAAATGAAATTAAAAACTCTCTAGAAGGAATCAATAGCAGAATAACTGAGGCAGAAAAACAGATAAGTGACCTGGAAGATAAAATAGTGGAAATAACTACTGCAGAGCAGAATAAAGAAAAAGGAATGAAAAGAATTGAGGACAGTCTCAGAGACCACTGGAATAACATTAAATGCACCAACATTCAAATTATAGGGGTCCCAGAAGAAGAAGAGAAAAAGAAAGGGCCTGAGAAAATATTTGAAGAGATTATAGTTGAAAACTTCCCTAATATGGGAAAGGAAATAGTCAAGTCCAGGAAGCAGAGAGAGTCCCATACAGGATAAATCCAAGGAGAAACACGCCAAGACACATATTAATCAAACTATCAAAAATTAAATACAAAGAAAAAATATTAAAAGCAGCAAGGGAAAAACAACAAATAACATACAAGAGAATCCCCATAAGGTTAACAGCTGATCTTTCAGCAGAAACTCTGCAAGCCAGGAGGGACTGGCAGGACATATTTAAAGTGATGAAAGGGAAAAACCTACAACCAAGATTACTCTATCCCAGCAAGGATCTCATTCAGATTCGACAGAGAAATTAAAATCTTTACAGACAAGCAAAAGCTAAGAGAATTCAGCACCACCAAGCCACCTTTACAACAAATGCCTAAGGAATTTTTCTAGGCAGGAAACACAAGAGAAGGAAAACACCTAAAATAACAAACACAAAACAATTAAGAAAATGGCAATAGGAACATACATATCAATAATAACCTTAAATGTAAATGGATTAAATGCTCCAACCAAAAGACATAGAATGGTTACAAAACAAGACCCGTATATATGTGGTCTACAAGAGATCCACGTCAGACCTAGGGGCACATACAGACGGAAATTGAGGGGATGGAAAAAGGTATTCCATGCAAATGGAAATCAAAAGAAAGTTGTAGTAGTAATTCTCATATCAGACAAAACAGACTTTAAAATAAAGACTATTAAAAGAGACAAGAAGAACACTACATAGTGATCAAGGGATCAATCCAAGAAGAAGATATAACAATTGTAAATATTTATGCACCCAATATAGGAGCACCTCAATACATAAGGCAAATGCTAACAGCCATAAAAGGGGAAATCGACAGTAACACAATCATAGTAGGGGACTTTAACACCCCACTTTCACCAATGGACAGATCATCCAAAATGAAAATAAATAAGGAAATACAAGCTTTCATTTACACATTAAACAAGATGGACTAACTGGTATTTATAGCACATTCCATCCAAAAACAACAGAATACACTTTCTTCTCAAGTGCTCCTGGAACATTCTTCAGGGGAGATCATATCTTGGGTCACAAATGAAGCCTTGGTAAATTTAAGAAAATTGAAATCGTATCAAGTATCTTTTCCAACCACAACACTATGAGACTAGATATTAATTACAGGAAAAGATCTGTAAAAGTACAAACCAAATGGAGGCTAAACAATACACTAGTTAGTAACTGAGAGACCACTGAATAAATCAAAGAGTGAATAAAAAAATACCTAGAAACAAACGACAGTGAAAACACAACGAGCCAAAATCTATGGGATGCAGCAAAAGAAGTTCTAAGAGTGAAGTTTACAGCAATACAATCCTACCTCAAGAAACAAGAAAAGTCTCAAATAAACAGACTAACCTTACACCTTAAGCAATCAGATATAGAGAGGAACAAAAAAAAACCCCAAAGTTAGCAGAAGGAAAGAAATCATAAAGATCAGATCAGAAATAAATGAAAAAGAAATGAAGGAAACAATAGCAAAGATCAATAAAACTAAAAGCTGGTTCATTGAGAAGGTAAACAAAACTGATAAACATTAGGCAGACTCATCAAGAAAAAAAGGGAGAGGACTCAAATCAATAGAATTAGAAATGAAAAAGGCGAAGTAACAACAGACACTGCAGAAATACAAAAGATAGTGAGAGACTACTACAAGCAACTATATGCCAATAAAATGGACAATCTGGAAGAAATGGACAAATTCTTAGGAAAGCACCACCTTTCCAGACTGAACCAGGAAGAAGTAGAAAATATAAACAGAGCAAACACAAACACTGAAATTGAAAATGTGCTTAAAAATCTTCCAACAAACAAAAGCCCAGGACCAGATGGCTTCACAGGCCAATTCTACCAAACATTTAGAGAAGAGCTAACACCTATCCTTCTCAAACTCTTCCAAAATATAGCAGAGGGAGGAACACTCCCAAACTCATTCTATGGGGCCACCATCACCCTGATAACAAAACCAGGCAAAGATGTCAAAAAGAAAGAAAACTATCTGCCAATATCACTGATTAACATAGATGCAAAACTCCTCAACAAAATACTAGCAAACAGAATCCAGCAGCACATTAAAAGGATCATACACCATGATCAAGTGGGGTTTATCCCAGAGATGCAAGGATTCATCAATATACGCAAATCAATCAATGTGATACACCATATTAACAAATTGAAGGAGAAAAACCATATGACCATCTCAATAGATGCAGAAAAAGCTTTTGACAAAATTCAACACCCATTTATGATAAAAACTCTGCAGAAATTAGGCATACGGGAACCTTCCTCAGCATAATAAAGGCCACATATGACAAACCCAGTGCCAACATTGTTCTCAATGGTGAAAAACTGAAACCATTTCCTCTAGGACGAGGAACAAGACAAGGTTGCCCACTCTCACCACTATTATTTGATGTAGTTTTGGAAGTTTTAGCCACAGCGATCAGAGAAGAAAAAGAAATAAAAGGAATCCAAATCGGAAAAGAAGAGCTAAAGCTGTCACTGTTTGCAGATGACATGATACTATACAGAGAGAATCCTAAAGATGCTACCAGAAAACTACTAGAGCTAATCAATGAATTTGGTAAAGTAGTAGGATACAAAATTAATGCACAGAAATCTCTTGCATTCCTATACACTAATGATGAAAAATCTGAAAGAGAAATTAAGGAGACACTCCTTTTCACCACTGCAACAAAAAGAATGAAATACCTAGGAATAAACCTACCTAGGGAGACAAAAGACCTGTATGCAGAAAAGTATAAGACACTGATGAAAGAAATTAAAGATGATACAAAGAGATGGAGATATACACACTATGTTCTTGGATTGGAAGAATCAACATTGTGAAAATGACTCTACTACCCAAAGCAATCTACAGATTCAATGCAATCCCTATCAAACTACCAATGGCATTTTTCACAGAACTAGAACAAAAAATTTCACAATTTGTGTGGAAACACAAAAGACCCCGAATAGCCAAACCTATCTTGAGAAAGAAAAACGGAGCGGGAGGAATCAGGCTTCTGGTCTTCTGAGTATACTACAAAGCTACAGTAATTAAGAGAGTATGGTACTAGCACAAAAACAGAAATATAGGTCAATGGAACAGGATAGAAAGTCCAGAGATAAACCCATGCACATATGGTCACCTTATCTTTGATAAAGGAGGCAAGGGTATACAATGGAGAAAAGACAGCCTCTTCAATAAGTGGTGCTGGGAAAACTGGACGGCTACATGTAAAAGAATGAAATTAGAACACTCCCTAACACCATACACAAAAATAAAGTCAAAATGGATTAAAGACCTAAATATAAGGCCAGACACTATCAAACTCTTAGAGGAAAACATTGGCAGAACACTCTATGACATAAATCACAGCAAGATCCTTTTTGACCCACCTCCTAGAGAAATGGAAATAAAACCGAAAATTAAAAAATGGGACCTAATGAAACTTCAAAGCTTTTGCACAGCAAAGGAAACCATAAACAAGACAAAAAGACAACCCTTGGAATGGGAGAAAATATTTGCAAATGAAGCAACTGACACAGGATTAATCTCCAAAATATACAAGCAGCTCATGCAGCTCAGTATCAAAAAAAGAAACAGCCCAATCCAAAAATGGGCAGAACACGTAAACAGATATTTCTCCAAAGAAGATATACATATTGCCAACAAACACATGAAAGGATGCTCAACATCACTAATCATTAGAGAAATGCAAATCAAAACTACTATGAGGTATCACTTCACACCAGTCAGAATGGCCATCATCAAAAAATCTACAAACAGTAAATGCTGGAGAGGGTATGGAGAAAAGGGAACCCTCTTGCACTGTTGATGGCAATGTAAAGTGATACAGCCACTACGGAGAACAGTATGGAGGTTCCTTAAAAAACTAAAAATAGAACTACCATACGACCCAGCAATCCCACTACTGGGCATATACCCTGAGAAAACTATAATTCAAAGAGTCATGTACCACAATGTTCATTGCAGCACTATTTACAATAGCCAGGACATGGAAGCAACCTAAGTGTCTACTGACAGATGAATGGATAAAGAAGATGTAGCACATTTATACAATGGAATATTACTCAGCCATAAAAGGAAATGAAACTGAGTTATTTGTAGTGAGGTGGATGGACCTAGAGTCTGTCATACAGAGTGAAGTAAGTCAGAAAGAGAAAAACATATACCATATGCTAACACATATACATGGAATGTAAAAATAAATAAAAAATGATTATGAGGAACCTAGGGGTAGGACAGGAATAAAGATGCAGACGTAGAGAATGGCGTTGAGGACACGGGGAGGGGGAAGGGTAAGCTGGGACAAAGTGAGAGAGTGGCATGGACATATATACACTACCAAAGGTAAAATATATAGGTAGTCAGAAGCAGCCGCATAGCACAGGGCGATCAGCTGGGTGCTTTGTGTCCCCCTAGAGGGGTGGGATAGGGAGGGTGGGAGGGACACAGAAGAGGGAAGAGATATGGGGATATATGTATATGTAGCTGATTCACTTTGTTATAAAGCAGAAACTAATGCACCATTTTAAAGCAATAATACTCCAATCAAAGATGTTAAAAATAAAGTAAAATAAAATAAAATAAAAATTTTAAAAAAGAGCCCACAGGGCAAAGTCAATAAATAAATAAATAAATAAACTAAAGACATATTATAGAGCCATCAATAACAGGGTCAAAGGAATAGGAGTCATGAAAAAGGAGGCATAAGTGATACATAGGAAATCTGTAATAAAGAAAACTTCTAAAATGGAAATCAAAACATGGCTCTCAACTTCAGCTTTCTGAGAGCTAAAGTAACTACACACATATATGCACGCATTTACTGGTTGCGGCGGGAGGGAAAATACAATGAAATGTTAATTTCTCTTAATCTTGAATTGCAATAGGAACTTACCTTTTGTGTCTTTATATGAAGATCCTTACATAATATAATAAATATAATAATATAGTAAATAGCATTTTCAGTGGTTGTTTATAAAAACACAAGTACATTACATGCTATAATATTAAAAGTGAGGAAAATTTTAAAAAATGAAACGTTAAGGAGAAAGTGGATAGATAAATAAAAGGGAAAAAGGTGAGGAAAAGATAAACTTTAAAGTGGAATGTGCATATAGGAAAAAAAATGAGAAAGACAATATTGAGAACTTAAAATGTTGCAATACCCACTCAAAGAAAAGGACAGAAAGGGAATAGCCATAAATTAAACCTTCAGCTGAACTAAGTATTATGGTCCCCAGAATCCACATCATGAGGGCACATTTTAGATGAGACACTTTAAATATCTGAAAAATTCTTTTTTCTTCAATAAAGTCCTGGACAGACCCATTACAGAGTGAATGCTTCTCTACAGAGAATCATAGAGTGTCTAAAATGAGGATTAGGAAGCACCGAGCTGATCGGTGCTTTGTGACCACCTAGAGGGGTGGGATAGGGAGGGTGGGAGGGAGATGCAAGAGGGAGGAGATATGGGAATATATGTATAGCTGATTCACTTTGTTATAGAGCAGAAACTAGCACACCATTGTGAAGCAGTTATACTCCAATAAAGATGTTAACAAATAAATAAAATAAAACGAGGATTAGAAAACAGATGAAGAACTATAAGCAAGGCTACTAAAATGTGTTCTTATTTTCATTTATTCTTCTTTCTAAGATAAAATTTCATTTCAAAGTGATGCAGCTGTTTCTCAAATTGCGATGCTAAAGGCGGCAAATCAGATTGAATTTATGTGCTTATACCATTCCCAATAATAATAATTCTGATATGAAAACTAAGATGGCAATTATAGAGATGGTCTAAGAGGAAAGTTAGAACAACATTCTTCCTAATAAGAGGTACCTAATGCAGATGAAATAGTGAAAAGAATACAGCAATGATTCCTGTAAATAGGACCTATACCTCACTGATTACATCATCCACTACCCTATTTTTAAAGATCATTACTCAATTAATTCAGCAACTATACAAAAGCACCTACACGGGCCAGGCTTGGAGATGGACAGAACTCATACACAGATGAATATGACACAGTCATTAGAATACATGTAACTCTTCCTGGCTTCTATTTCTAAGTAACAAAATGTGATTCTCCAATACACATTTTAGACTATCTTAGGGGACCACAAAAAAAAAAAAAGTTTCTTCTTGCCAAAATGTCTCCTGATTTGGAAAACAAAGTTGTGCTTGCCACATTTTCTACTGTTTGGTGTCATGCTGTACTGAATTCACTGAGGCTAGTCATTGGCAATGTGGACGAGAATTCTGTCACAAAGAGTAATAGTAGGCATTTCTCTGTCAGCCTTCCTACCTGAGCTCCCGAGAATTTTGCATATCACTACCAACATGATTTTCTCTTTCAATTTATCAGTTGTGACCAGCATTTGGAACTTGTTGACATATGTGGATCTAAAGAAGAAATTCCAATTGAACCGTTATGAGATTCCTCAATCTCCCTGTAAAGAAAAACATGTTCCAGTCCTTCAAAAGTCTTTGGGTTTCTTAAAAATATACATACGTGACATGAAGTGTGATCAATATGCCCAAATTACTGATCACTTCTATTTAAAACCTATCAGTCAATTCAGGGAAGGTAAATTAGTCACGTCAATGATTCATTATAGTCTCAGCGCTTGAAAATTGAACAGACTTTTCTCAGTGAATTATTCAGTAAACTAATCTTATGGTGTGCATGCATAGCCTTTATTAATTAATCCCATTGAACCTAAGATTGATAATGCATGAATGTACTTTGTGACTTTACTCAAGTAATGTAACTTTACTAAGGCATTTCTCCTTGTATTCTACTTTCCCTAAACTATAAAAAGGAGCCTTGCAATAGCTATACATCTCTCTTCCCAAATATAACTCTTTTCTCCCCAAGTGCATTTCTTAGAGGAATGATGTGAGCATTGTAGTAGAAGTCTGTAAGTTCATTAATGATGCTAACTCTTATTTTATTTTATTTTTATTTTTTTCTGGGGAGAAAAGAAAGAAAGGAAGAGAGAGAGAGAAAGAAAGGGAGAAAGTGAGAAAGAAAGAAAGAAAGGGAGCAGGAGTGAACAAGAATGCAAGAGTGTAGGAGGAAAACCTCAGAGTCAAGGAGAAGAGTATAGAGACTAACAATTCTCTCCTGTATCTGTTGTTGGATGTGCATAAGTATACAGGGTTGACCCGCCAGTCAAAAATGAGCAGACATCGGCAGAGCGTCCTCCCCAGTATGCCTGGCTCGCGGCGTCCCACGGGCCTTCTTAGGACCAAGACCTAACTCTCAACATTTTCTTACCTTATCACTGTCCCTACGTGGTAGCCAGCTGAAACCGTGCACCTCAGATTGGGACATGAACCCACATGGCTGGGACTCAAACCCGGCAAAAACCCAGTTTTCCAACTGAGATCACACACCTGGTTTCAGGACTTAGTGAAGCTCAGGTTCTTAGTGTCTCATCACAGAAAGAATTCAGTGAGAGACAAAGTGATAGGTAAGAAGTGGATTTATTTAGAAACACTCCACAGAGTGTGGGCCATCTCAGAAGGTGACAAAGGCCTTGGAAGAAACACACTCCTCAGACAGAGTGTGGGCCGTCTCAGAAGGTGAGAAAGGCTGATGCTAACTCTTTAAGGTCTGTAAGTCATGCTCTGGATTTACTATGGACGTTTTGGTGGGTGTATTAACCAACCCCTCCCTCTAGTCCACTAGGGTATCACATAGGAGCTTAATTCTGTTCTGAAAAGAAATCGGCCAATTATCTAAAAAGAACTGAATGGGGGGCTTCCCTGGTGGCGCAGTGGTTGAGAGTCCGCCTGCCGATGCAGGGGACATGGGTTCATGCCCCGGTCCGGGAAGATCCCACATGCCGCGGAGCGGCTGGGCCCGTGAGCCATGGCCGCTGAGCCTGCACGTCCGGAGTCTGTGCTCCGCAACAGGAGAGGCCACAACAGCGAGAGGCCCGCGTATCGCAAAAAAAAAAAAAAAAAACTGAATGTACCCAAGGACTTAATTTGCCATTCACTCAGCAGAGTCTACTTCATTATAATAACGAATGTTTGGCAGTAACTTATAGTTTACCAAAACCTGTCATTTGCATTATCTCTTTTGTTCCCCTATAATAGTTCTGTATGGGAGATAAGGTAGCTTTGCTTAGTATTTCTATTTCACAAATGAGGAAACTGAGGCTCAAAAACCCACTGCTTATTAAAGCCATCCAACACACCATCAAGGGAGTGCTTGAATCAGCAAGCACCATGTTCCTTCTCCTGTATAATTCTGCCTCTTTTTCTTTCTGTATTTTACTGGAGTCTGTTCTGATTCCTTTCAGGAGCTGCTCCAGGTGCAGGTCATGATGATCCTCCATGATCCTACTTTCAGACAAGGAAGAGGTGAAGTCATTCCCAGGTGGCGATCCAATGTGAAAGCCTTCTAGCACCCTCCAAAGATCCCTGCTCTGCCTTTCTGAAATAAGCAGACTGACAGTGTTTATTCTTTTACTAACCACTATAATATGCAGTAACAAATGAAAGCTGTAATTGTTTTTCCTCCCAATATAACCCTTCCTTAGATGTGTTTTATGACTCCTTTGCAATCAACTGGAAGGTAGATGAGTCTGAGGCTGCCACTTCAGTGATTGCATAATCAGTTGAGAAAAAGTGCATGAACCAGGAATGAGACTAACAATTGGAACAATAATGAAATGAGATAAAAGGAAGTAGAGGTAAGCAATTGCAAGTGTATTTTTGGAATCCTGATGCAAGATAAGAAATTTAGGCATGAGAGGAAAGAAGTTCAAGTCACGTTTCACTTGCATTGTTTGTGTGATCTTTTGCCATAATGTCGACACTTTTCATTCAAAATGTCAAATGGCATTTAATGAAGGACCAGATAATGAATGAACAGTAGGCCTTGTTCTTGGCACGCTGTGCTACCAATCCAGATAGAAATAGTTTCTGCATTTTGATATGAGTTTTGGGAAATAAGCCTATAGTGGGCAGTAGACTATATTGGAAAAAGAAAAGCATTTGCAGTCAGATTCCCAGATCTGATATCCACACGTTTTGTCGTTTCTCTTCAGCTTCATTATCTTTAAAAAATAACACCCACTTCATAGCACTGTTTTGAAAATTAAATGTCACTAAAGTTATAAGCACTTAATAAACACACAGAAATGGTAGTTATTAGTCTTCAGCAAAGTTACATTATGTTACAGGTTTCCAGTCTTGGAAGGCAGAGACAGTTCAGCTCTATTTCCTGTGGGCATCAGCTGAGAAGGAATATCTCCTCAAAAATAAACAAATGTGCTCTAGAGACCTCCTCCAGAAACTGAGAGATGACTTCAGCAAGATTTCCAAAGACTTTTTTTTTTCCTTTGGAAAATTATTCCTTTAAACAACTTCTTGTAGAAACAGAAAACTGATATTCTGCCACATGAATAATAAGTGGGCCAAAACATAACTTATTTTTATCCTAAATCATTCATTCAGAAAGATGCCAGCCACAAAGAAGGTGCTTAAAAAATTTTTTCATATAAATTAATAAAATAGTCTTTTATATTATGAAAGTACTCAGATAGATATTGAATACTCGTTAAGTTAGACATTTTGTAAGAAGTTTAATGTATTAAAATATATTAATTAACAATTTATTTATTATAAATTAATATATAAAAATCAATTTCCAATTGCTTTCTGTGTTTTTTCCTCTTTTATTTCTACCTAATAGTAATGAACTAAATAAAATTATAGTAACAATAATATAATAACTTATTGAGGCTTATCACGTGCCAAGCTTCACAGCAAGCTCTTTGGCAGATCATCTCACTTATCCTCCACAGCAACCCTGTGAGGTAGGTATCCTTATATTAGCCCATTTCACAAAGGATGAAACTAAGGCAAAGATAAATTAATGTTATGTATGTTGGTATTAAATTTATTTAAAGTCAGTTAGCAGCTTTGTGGTGGTAATGGCAAATATTTATCTGTTTCAGTTATCTTCTCAAAATTAATATGGTATTTCCATGGGATAACTTAGACTCTGGTCTTATTTCTCATTAAAAATAACAATACTTTAGTTGTTAAAGGTTTTACCAACCAATAAGCTATGTCAAGAGTCAGACGTCCTGGGTTCAGGTTTTAGCTTCGCTACCTCTTAATGAGAAAGAGGAGACCTACATGTACTTGGTAGTTGTTCCCACCAATGTAGAGTGACAGTACTGTTGAGTGTGGTGAAGAGAGTACACTGAAAGGACGATGGGAAGAGGGCATGGGGGGTGAGTTCCCTCAGGAGAAGGAGCAGGATTTATTTTCTGTGTATCTCTAAGAGCAATATTTGTTCGCTGCTGTGGTACACATGGGTCAGCAAAGGGCCATTTCCTTGAGCATACTTGGAAATTAACAAGCAATAAATATAATTCCACTTCTTTTTCTCACTCGAGTACACAACATTGCAAGTGACTAAGGTTAAAGACAGATCTACTGTCATTTATTAAAGAAGGAAACCCTTCAGATTTTTGTTCTTTAAATATTATTGTCCATAAATTACTGGTAAAACATGTCAAAAATTGATGGAAACACAATAGAGAATCTAAGCTACTTGTGGTATGTGCTCAATAAATATTTGTTGAATTGAATATATTTAGAAGGAGGGAATAAGTCAAGCAATAACTATTTAATTCTTTGACAGCATCCAATATTAAAGAAGTAAATGTTTAAACCATAAAGAAAACCACGATGTTACTAAGGGAGAAGAGGGTCAGAATCATTTAATTATCTTTTTCTGATATTAAAAATGTTTTTGCCTATAAAGAGCATCTCATAGAAAAGAATAAAAATTAGAATCTATGTTTTAATCACATTTTTAGTGCAAAGACAAATTGTAACAAAGAAATTATTCCAAAGAAAATGAAAAATCACTGTTAGTCTATTATTTTATTTTTTGAAAACACTGTCTGTAGGGATAGATATTTAATATGTAAGAATGAAACGGAAGAATTTAATGGGTAGCCATTGAAAATTCAGGGGGCTCTACTGAAACAGCAGACCCTTTTGTCCACAGAATATATAAAAAGCTGCCTTAAGACTTTTTCTAATCTGTATTGATTAGAATACCACAATCTGTATAGAGGAGAAAAACAAAAACAAATTAAATTGAATCATAACACTACATACTTTTTATGTACTAAATGTTAGCTCTGCATTTTTGTTGTTGATTTTGCTGCTATTGTGTTTAAGAAATTATCAATTTAGATATTATATTAGATATATTATTAGGTATTATATGTTCAAGTATGATGTTAGTTATGTGAAGTGACAAAACATTAATTTTTAATCCACACCATTGCTAAAATCCAACATTTCATTTGCCGAATGAAAACAACTCACTTCCCAAATGAATAATTTAGCATCATTGTGCAGTAAGGTTGTTGGTTCTGTTACTTACACTTAAACTAAGGCTATTTGGATGGGATTGATCAGAAATAACTAATGTTTTCTTTGGAAGTGATAGAAATCTTGAAATGTCAGCTCTACTACTCAGGAATAGAATTTGTATATTGGAACAACTAAATTATTAAGAAAAACTAAATTAAAAACACACCAATCCGAATGACAACTGAGTGACAATAATTTGAATGATTTCATTTGGCATCCTCTCTCTCATTCCCATACATACACACAAACACACACACATACCACTTAACTTTAATTAACCACACCAAAACCTAAGACAGTCAGGAGTTAGGAACTACTCATCACTACCAAACACCAGTAGCACAGAAAAATAGTAACAATAATAAAAGAGCCAGGTTCAGGTTTTCAAAGATGGGAACATGCTGTTGAAAGGTGAGAGGAGAGAGTGACAGCAGGTAGGTTTAGTGGTGCCTAAGTACCCACACACCTCCAATCATGTTCCTTTCTTTGTCCTCCTTTAGTAAACACGAAAGGCTTTATTCTGGGAATCTCAGTGATGAAAAGAGATTCGCAGTCTTCGTTTCTTACAAAGGTGACAGGTGTAATAAACTGAGCCAATAAGGCATTTGGTGCTTTCATATAAGGACCTTAAAGTTCTGAAATATGATTCAAAATCCTGTCTGATTTTGATATAACTACTTGGCTTCAATTCAAACTCTCAGAAAATAAGGAAGCATTAAGGTCATGTGGACCTAGAATGTACTAAAAGAATCAATATGTATATGTTTATTATGCTAATCAAAATCATAGCTAATTAGTATTTACTGAGTATTTATTGAGCCATGACACTATATGCAGAACTGGACAATACTTTAAATATGAAGAACAAAATGATTAAAGGGGGAGCTCTTTGCTTGAATTACCTAGATATTCTGAATGCAATGTTGTCTTTGCTCTTTCCTACTTACATGCTCCCCTAGCCCTAACCCCAACCCAACCCCTCAATTTGGCACACACCATTACTCACCCAAGTACTCTTGGAGTGTGTGTGTGTCATTTTATGTTGAAGGGGAAATTTATTCATCAAATAACACTTCTTTCGCCTACTGTTGGTTATACTCTGCAAATGATTTAGTACAAGATGATTTCAGTACCTTAAAGTCAGCATTTCTCTAACAAAAATGGTTGTTTATCCATGCATATTTGTATAGATCTGTGTCAGTTACATGAGAAATAGGTATAAATGTGTGTGTGAATTAAAGAAGAAAGTGCCTCTAAAAGTATACACGTGAGTAAGTTTGTGTACGAGACTCTTGGTAGACGTGCTTGAAGAGTGTGAGTTTCAAGAATGTGTTTGTTCTGCATGTGTATGTATATGTGTACATATGTGTTGTGTTTGCATAGATATACATGGAGAAGATCTTGCGATGCAATTTAGCATACTTATCAACCTGAACTCTGCAGATGAATTTTTTTGCATTCAAATCCCAGGACCAAGACTTGTAAGCTGTGTAACCTTGAGTAAGTTATTTGAACTCTCTTTGCCTTGGTTTCCTCATCTACAAAGTGGGCATAAAATTTTACCTACCTCCTGGAGTTGTAATCAGGATTAAGTAATCTTTTAAAAGTCTTACCCCTGGCACATTGTAATCAGTAAAAATTATCTTTTATTATCTCCCCCCCCCCAAAGAACACATGCTCTGATAAATATAAATGTGCTTGCCATGTATGTGTCAGAGAATAACACTGTCTACGCCTTGTGTGCATTTATTATTTTCTCCTTTACCCTACCCTCATAAGTGCTGACACCTTCCCCATCATTAGAATAAAGTAATAGTGGTAAGAATGTTTGGAAGCAATTATTGAGCCCAGGGTAATCCCTGAGTCAATGAGATGAAAGTTAAGTGAGGATCATGTGTGTCCCTGGCTGATCAGCATATTAAATGTATTAGCACAATGAGCACACACAAAACTAAAGTGGAAAATCTAGGCAAAGACTTGTCAACTCTTTGAGAAAGCAAACTTGAAAACCCATAATTCAAAATAATTTAAAAACTTCCCTGTTGTTCAATGCCAGTATAAGTGGCTCTAGCATTTCAAATTCTATGTATTTTAAGGCAATCTCACCTACGTATTAGAGGTGCAGACTTATCGTTTATCCTCCCAGTCTACTCTCATATCTGTTTTGCCTCTTCCTTTCACTGACATATGAAGATTTGTAGATAGTGAAAATAGATTCTCTGCTTGTGTTTTCACAGGATATATATCAACAAAACAACTTAGATTTGCAGATAAACATTGATTCTGTCAAAAATTCCACGTTGAAGATCAGGATGGGCTTGTTCATTTTGAAAAAAAAATTGATCATTCAAAATTTAGTCAATACACATAAGTATAATAGCTATGGTCAAAGAGAAGAAAAGAGATGAAAATTCTTCATTTACTGTTAATTAGTCAGAATGCTCTATTCTACCTAATGTATCAGGGTAAAAGGCCTCACCTCTGCTAGTCAACTGCTTCAGTTTTCCAATTTACAGGTCTGTAAAATCTTTACCATCAATTGTTTTAAAAAAACAATTTATAGATTCCATATACATGTGTTAGCATACGGTATTTTTCTCTTTCTGACTTACTTCACTCTGTATGACAGACTCTAGGTCCATTCACCTCACTGCAAATAACTCAATTTCGTTTCTTTTTACGGCTGAGTAATAAAAGAATGGTTCTGAAGAAACTAGGCGCAGGACAGGAATAAAGATGCAGACGTAGAGAATGGACTTGAGGACACGCGGAGGGGGAAGGGTAAGCTGGGACGAAGTGGGAGAGTGGCATGGACGTATATACACTACCAAACGTAAAATAGATAGCTAGTGGGAAGCAGCCGCATAGCTCAGGGAGATCAGCTCGGTGCTTTGTGACCACCTAGAGGGGTGGATAGGGAAGGTGGGAGGGACACTCAAGAGGGAGGGGATATGGGGATATGTGTATATGTATAGCTGATTCACTTTGTTATACAGCAGAAACTAACACAACATTGTAAAGCAATTATACTCCAGTAAAGATGTTAAAAATAAATAAAATTTGGCAATTTTCTAGATAAAAAAAAAAAGAAGAAGGAAGACTAAAGTAGAAGTGTTGCCTTACAGCTTAAAGATGGCCGGAAATAGCTGCTTTTTGAACTGATGACCCCCCTCCCCAAGCTCTAAGCACATGATGCTCTTGTTCTAAGGTATCTTTTATCTTCATAATTAAAACTGAGAAAATTAAATCCTATTCCCGAAGAAAAATAAAAAATAAAAAAGCAATTTATAAAGGCTATCATAATACAATCTGAAAATACATTTATTTTCAGATAAATAAACACAATTTTTATGCCCTATCTTACTTTGCCTTTAGTTCAAAAGTGCTAAAGCACTGAAGTGGTGTTGCACCATACTGAAGAATAAGCACCGTGTAACGGTGCCCTTTCATCTCCTAGATGTTTGATCATGAGCAGATTACTAAAGGCTCAGTTATCCTGTCCCCTAAAAGAAGGATGATGATTAAAACTGGAATCTCATACCATTGTTCTGTGAATTAAATGAGATAATGAGTAGAAAGAACTTAGAATTTCAGGCATATATTAAGTCCTCAGGCATGTAGTAGCTATAATTTTTCCTATTCTCTATGCCTAAAATGCTCTTTTCCTATTTCCCAAGTAGGAAACTGTTATTCATACTTCAAAGGTAAACCCAAGTGATTCCTTTGTAAATCCTTTGTGACATCTCCAAGGAAGTCAAGCAGATTTTTCCTTGTGGAGAAATAGGAAAGCAACACTACGGAAAGGCAGAATGATACTGGTAGAAGAAACAAGAAAAACTGGGTAAGGGAGGGATTCTATCCTGCCTAGTGAGCTCTTTTTTGTCTTTCCTGAATCTCTGATGGTACCTTCATAGTCTGAGGAGATGAAACTTTTGGAATGGAAAACAAGGGGTTTACAAAACTTGAGAAAGTGTAGGACAAAGATATTTTCCTTGGAAATTTTGGATCTTCCCCTCTCTTATTCTTTTCTTGGTAATGCCTATTTTGTAGGTACTTTTGGCTGAGACGGAGTACAAAACACAAGCGTGTGACAAGGCTGGTTTGAGGCTCAAGGAAGAGGCACAACAGGGCACTTTTCATTTTATTTTTAAAATGTACTCCTTTGCCTTATGATCCAGCAATTGCACTCCTTGGCATATATCTGGAGAAAATTCTAATTCCAAAAGATACATGTACACCATGTTCATAGCAGCACTATTTACAATAGCCAAGACGTGGAAGCAACCTAAATGTCCATCGATAAATGAATGGATAAAAAAGATGTGGTACATATATACAATGGAACACTACTCAACCATAAAAAAGAATGAAATAATGCCATTTGCAGCAACATGGATAGACCTAGAGATTATCATACTAAGTGAAGGAAGTCAGAAAGAGAAAGACAAATACCATATGCTATCACATATGTGGAATCTAAAAACTGATACAAATGAACTTACTTACAAAACAGAAACAGACTCACAGACATAGAAAACAAACTTATGGTTACCAAAGGGGAAAGGGGGTGGGGAGGGATAAATTAAGAGTTTGGGATTAGTAGATACAGATTACTATATATAAAATAGATAAACAACAAGGTCCTATTGTATAGTACAGAACTATATTCAATATCCTGTAACAAATCATAATGGAAAAGAATATGAAAAAAAGTACTCTTTTCTGGATATGAAAAAATTCAGGATTCAGGATGAAAAGTAGGACTCTAAATATAACTAGAATGTGCTAGAACATCCCTGATTTTGTGTTTCTTAATAACTGGAATATCAAACAAAGTGAGGAGCTTAGAATATTTCACACAAACATCCATCCAGTGAAGTGACAGTGATAGGTTCTCAGGTTCTACGAAGGCAAAGCATCCCATTTCTCTCCCAGAGAAGTGACGCAGCTGTTGGTTCTGCCTTCACATTATGGACTGGTTAAGAAGCACTTTCAATCTTGAGGGATAGGAAGTTTTGGATTTGAGATTGTTATAGGTATCTAAGATATTCATGTGTGAAGGCAGCAGAAAGATATATACATAGATATGTATTGGCTCAAGAAATAGTAAGTTCATTAAAACAAAACTACATTTTTCAAGGGATTGAATCAGAACAAACAATTTAGAAAGAGAGATCTTGCTATACAAGGACTTATAATCAATAGAAACCAGTGAAACAAGGAGTAGTAAAGTAGTGATTATACAGTACAAGGCAACTGATTGAAAATACTGGAATAAAATATGTATAGATGTATATGCATAAATAATAAAAATTCAAAAGTTTAATAGCAATAATTTCACTCTAAATCTTCACATTATCTCACAAAAGATCTGAAACTGAGTGTGAAATAAGCATGTTAATTCAAAACATATTATGTTTTATCCTTGGCTTTGATAATTACCATAAAAATAATGATAAAATATAGTTTTTCAAAGGAAAACTAAGAACAAATTAAATTTTGAAAACAGATAAATACTCTTTAAATCACTATGTTGAGTGAGAGATTTCAGAAAGCAAAAGACAGAGAAGGAATGAAACATAAAGGAGGTATAAAATGAAAGCAGAAAAAAAAATGAGAGAAGAAAAAATATGAAATGATTAAACTACCAATTTAAAAGCAAATATTCAAGGACCAAAAAATAAATAAAATCTAATTATATGCTATTTTAAAAACTGACCTGAGCAAAATGGTACAGATAATTTAAAAAGTATGACAAATGTTTCTCAAAGTAAAAGAAATGGGTAGCAATATTAGTTTCATATAAATTAGAATTACAAGTAAAATGTTTTAAACAGAACAAAGTAGTAATAATTATATATAAAGTTCAAATATGTATAGAAAAACCTATTAGAATTTAACTAAAATAAATAGGTGTAAGAAATGCAAA
This sequence comes from Grampus griseus, assembly GCF_964374135.1. Classification (NCBI taxonomy): domain Eukaryota; kingdom Metazoa; phylum Chordata; class Mammalia; order Artiodactyla; family Delphinidae; genus Grampus; species Grampus griseus. The sequence continues at coordinate 16,355,863 of NC_139003.1, forward strand.
TACAAATACAAATCAGGTAAAAAATTTTTAAAGCAAGAACAGAAAGAAATAATATAGAAAGAATATAGAAAGAAAGAATAATATAATGAATATGGGGAATGGATATTAATAAAACATGTGTTAATATGTGTGTGTGTATAACTGGCCCTCTTCAATAAAGAATACAATTTTCTTTTCAATTATTCAAGTAGTAAAAAACTGAAAAACAGAAAATTTCAGAAAATAGATATTATAAGGCCACATTTCTGACCAAAATTCATTAAAATTAGAAGTGGGTAAAGAAAATTTTAAATAAGAACAAAAGCAACAAATACTCAACACTTCAGATATTAAAAATTAAAGTGATTACTGAGTTAAAAAAAAAAAAAACCAAAGCACAATTTTCAACAAATACTACTATTTGTGTTGAACACTTGATTTTGCTGTCATCGTACTATGCACTTACAAATATATTATCTTATTTAATCTTGCTAAGCACTATAAGGTAAGTATTTTCACTATAAATTACAACTGAAGACACTTAGTGAATTAAAGTTCCTTTCACAATATGTGCAGAAATCAAACCTAAGCCTGCCTCCTTCTAGGCTCATGTTCTTATTAGCTAGAGTATATTTTAAACTTTTAGATGAGACCAAAGCAATTATTAGAGACAAATCCATAGTTATAAATGATCTCAATACTAAACAAGAAGGATTTTTTAAAAGAAGGAAACAAAGTGTTCAAAGTCAAAAAGTTATAAAAAGAAGGGAAACAAAAATCCTCATGGTATTAGAACAAAATAATATAAGAAATAAATTGTAAAATGAAAACCAATAGAATTAAGAAAATTAAAATTCACAAAACTCTAGAAAACCTTAACAAAAAACCTGAGAAAAATAAAACTAAAGTTCTAAAAAGAAAAAGAAAATTCATAATAGATCTTTAGAACAGTCAAGTTTACAAGCCAGAATCATATGCAGAATTATTTGATAAAAATTGTATGTATTTTCATTAAATAGATAATCAATAGGGAATGCATAATTTACCAAAATTAATTAATGAAGATATATAAAATATAAATAGGCAAACACCTTTGAAAAATGTTATAATTAATATTTTTAATTTTTGTAAAAAATAATTTGAACTTTATACTAAAAGTTTTACAAGTGGGCCATTTGAACATATGAAGAATTGATAATCTTCATGCTCTATAAATTCTTCACTGGCATAAGAGAAAAGGGGAAGCTACTAATTAATTTTATGTAATCAGTGTGACTCTAATATAAATGTGAGCCAAATACAACTAAAAAAGAGTTTTTAAAACTTTAAATCAATCTCAGTTATAAGTGTAAATGCACAAATCTTTAGTAAAATAGTAGCAAATGTAATTCAATAGTACATTAAAAGAGTAACATATCATGACAATTAAAGCCACTGAATTTGGAAATATATTAATATTAGGAAAACTAAAATTTGATACATCACATAGTAGTCCCAATAAGACTATATTTATATATACATATAAATACCAATGCATTAAAAACAAAATATTTGATAAACGTAAATTCCTTAATTTTTTATATGTAACACCTTCCTTAAATCAAAACCCAATATCATATTACTGGTAAAAGACTTATAGAATTCTTATTAAAATAAAATAAGAATGAAAATTTCAACACTGTTATTGTGTTATAATAATATAGTTATGTTGGCAGTTTTATAACATCAATATAAAACATCTACTCAATTCAAAATAAATACAATATATATATTTATTGCAAAGTGAGGAACATTTTTTCATTATTTATGAATAATATACTTGAATACCAAATAAGTCCAATAAATTCAAATTTTAGAAGAAAATACATTGCTCTATATGCTAGATTGACCTATTACTAAAATTCCTTATATACATAATTAAAATCCACAAATAAATATTTGACTTATACCCGTTATTTTTAATTAGCTTTTATAAAAATATATCTTTTATGCTTATTTCCATCCTAATAGAGTACATTGTGACACCACAGCTTTAATAATATCCACAAAAATAACATATATTTCAATGCAGAGGTGGGAAGTTTATTCCCACTGGTGAAAAAGGGAGGAGTAAGATGTCTTTTTAAAGCAGATTTACATGTACATTATGGAAGACACCAATTTAATTCCTGAGAAGATGGGGTTAGAAGTGTCCGCTGCTTGTGAACAGCTCAACAGCATGGAGTCCTCCAGGTTGGTGTATCTCTAAACATGACCCACCTGGAGATCCATGGTGTCGAACAATGAACTTTCCAAACCAGCAAGGTCTCCAAAAAGTGAAGGGAGCTCTTCTTCACCACCGTTGGTTGGAGAACACACAACCTACATCTACACTAGCCCAAATTAGTTTCTGTCCTTTGTCTTCTATGTCAGAATTTACTCCATCCATTTTCCATTTCTGGCCCATTTTTAAGCTCCTTCCCATGATGACTCCAGATTAATCCTAGGCTTGGACATTTGCTTTTGATAAATAAAAATGAATAAGGAAACTAGCAAAAGATTGCAGGTTGTGTCTATCTTATCAAAAGGGTCCAGAGAGTACAAAATGTTGGTTGCTGTATAACAAACACATATTACAGTGTACTTGGTGGCCAAATATATATACATACATCTTGCTGTGGAATTTCAAAGTTCAACTATGTTTCTGAGTGTGACTGTCATCTATACTTAACACGGCAGAGAAAGGATGTCCAGTTAATAGTCATGTGTAAAGTCTGACATGGAGTTGGAACTGCAAATGGCTTTTAAGGGCCTAGTTGTTTATGATTTGTCCTTTCACATTCAGTGTTGTCCTAAGTCCCCCTCAATCTAAGATGCACCATTCTCCCTGTAATCTGCTTCTAGTGCCCCTGGGGCTGCATTTCATAGGATCCTTGAAGTCCTCTTCTGCCCTGCTTACTTGGCTGTGCTCCTCAGCTCCTCACAGATGGGCATACCAGCTGTTCCAGAGCCCTGCAGTTACATCTTCTCCAAACATAGCCATTGTCCCTAGGCTGGACTAAGGTGTAGGAAAAGAAAGTGCTTGCATGTATGACGTGAGTTCATAGGACCAGGGAAGAACTGTGTTTAAATACATGTATGCCATCTGCTTCCAATATTTAGAGGCATCTAACTGGGGTTATGTCTGTTATATGCCATTAGAGAGATAAAAATTAAAATGCACATACCCTTTGAAGACACTGTAGGTTAACCTCTCACTTCTTATGAAGTAGTATCTAAATCCAATCTCTTTTGAAATTTATAGCAATTATTATTTCTAAAAATGATTCTAATTATCTTAATTACTGGCAACTGGCTACAAAATAGATGGATAGAAAGATAGGTGGATAGATAGATAGATAGAAAGATAGGAAGATGAGTTTAAAAGAAAGATCATAGTATGAATTTTAATGGTAAAAGATTATTTTCATATTTTGATCTAAGGGTAGGCTTGGATGGTACAGAGAGGACTCTGGAGCCTGTTGAAAGCCATGACAAGAGCAATGATCTGGGAAGGGGAGGCTGAAGTATTACAGACAGCTCTTCATTTATCTAATCAAGTCTAACTAAGAATATCATTTCATTACAGGAGGAAAGAACGATCGAACTTACCGACAATTCTTCCTATCATGTGGCTATGTAATGGATTAATAAAATCAGACATATGTACACACTTCTGTGTCATAAAACCTGGATTTCAGTCTCATCTCAGGGCTCTAACAATTTATAACCAGCAGCATCTTAGCAAGTCACTTACTCCTGATTCCATGCTTCTCCATGTATTATTTGGAAATAATAACAGGAGTTTACGTGAGATATGAATAAGATAATATGTGTGCAAGTTCTCTGTAAGTTGTAAAGCTCACACATTTAAGAAATTTTTAATATTGTTATTTTAGTAAATACAACAGATCAAGATGGTAAAAGGCTTGGCCCGTACAACAAATGGAATCAAACATCACCTGTACGTTTCTAATAATAGTAATGGTAAGAAGGAGGAAAAATGATAGAAGAGAATGGCCATCAAGATCCAAAGATCACTGAAATTCGTGTTACTATATTAGAGGCTCCTGTGAGCAGATACTGATCTGTTTGAGTCACTCTACCACTGGGCCCAGCCGAAAACAGATGCTACATAAATATCTGTTGGATGAAGAAATGCATGCTTTCTTCCCTTTTGGTCAGTATTTAGTGTGTCTGTTTTCAAATCTACCTAGATGGCAAAACCTGTGCATCTGAATTGCCTCAGTCCATTTCCATCTTGAACACAGATGCAAACCCACTGTACCTTCCTATTTTTCCAAAACCAGGGGTCACCACTCAGTGTCCTTAATTTTGTGCAATTCATAATTGTTGGGATCCTGAGAGGATGTTTTCTCTCTCCCAGCCCAGTGGTCTCCATATAGGAGTGCCTACACGCCAGGAGCTGTGCAAGACAATCCACTGGCTTGCAGGAAAAATTTATTTTTATCCCAGACTTTTACAAAATTGTGCATATATATAATAATATCCATAAGAGAGTGATAACCCATCTTTCTATATAATTTATAAATAAATAAATACTTATATATTGATCAGGGCTCAAAATATTGCTGTGATTAGATGTATGTAGCTGATATTCTCAGTCCCCACTGGCATCACTCACATCTTTCAGTGTACTCCTGCTGACTTCCAAATACCTGTATCTGCTTCTCTGTGTCCAAGAGCTTTTTCTGGAGCCTAGGATGTCTGCTCTACCCACCCCTAGTGGTAAGCTGGCAATGCCCCAGGAATTTTTAGATCCTAGTTGTAGCCTTCAACTAATGATTACTTCAGCCATTGGTATATAAATATCCTAGCTCCCTCAATCCTCAGGCAAGATAAGTATGAGGCTGGTGATTTTGCACTATTTCATGTAATTTCCCATGTGTGCAAGCTCCAGTCACCCTCTTGGGTGCCCAGCTTAATGGAAAACTTTTTATTGGCTGCTTCTCTTTCCCTGTTTCACATTCCCTCTTCCCTTGCACTTACTTCCCAACCAGAAGTAGGGTCTTGTTTCTGGGAGAACCAAATCCAAAGCAGGTGTTTGTTCGAAATCATTCAGATGCTAGTGCTCCAATCCATGGCACCATCTCATTGATTTTTCAAGGCAATCTGCTCACAATCACTGACAGAGGAAAATCTGTCCTGTTTTACTTCTCTCTATGGCTCAATACAGTTGAAAAGTGGTATAATACCAAAAAAAGTTGGGGGTGGGGACTTCAAAACATTTAGGTAGTCTTAAGACTTGTTTAAGGGTCCCTCTTTCTGTTCACTAGTATCTCCAGTGTCCACACTGGGCTGCTCTCAGATTCTCAGTGAGATAGGGACAGAAGAGATACCACACTTGGGCTATGATAGTGTCAGAAATAACCCTGCTTTTATTTTTGGGTAATTACTTTTCTCTTACTAATTCATGCAAACAAAATCATGGATAACTGGGTTTCTGTGTTTGTTTTTATTTATTTAAGCAGATTTTAATACCTCCTCAAAAACAAAAGGAAACATGATGACAACAATAAAAACTAAGCACTCCTGTTTAGAGGAGATTATTCTTCTTGATCAGATACTTTTTAGTACTTATCTTCCCTTGGTAATTTGCTAGATGTTTGCATGAAAACATGTTTTAAGCTATGAATTGTACCCATATCTACTGTTTCTCACCTAATCCATAATACTCTCTATGTAACTTTCCTTCTAAATTTTAACTCTGAAGATTTTGAAGTTTTCATAAACAGTTCTTTGAGTTCAAGGAACTGTAAAACAAGAGTGGATTACTACATTTTATATTTTACAATGTACATAAGCACATTGGAGAGGAGTATGCAGAATTTAATATTCTGCATATACGTCTGCTGCATTGTTTCTAAAGGGAGTAGTGGGATACTTCTCAAGCATCTAATATTAATGCCTCCTTAATTTCCTAATTTGAGTGAGTGACATGTATTCTGACTTTCAGTGACATGAATTAGATGCTTAAATGTCACATTTCTTACGGACAAATTCTTAAAAAAGCACAACCTTCCAAGACTGAACCAGGAAGAAACAGAAAATATAAAGAGACCAATCACAAGCACTGAAATTGAGACTGTGATTAAAAGTCTTCCAACAAACAAAAGTCCAGGACCAGATGGCTTCACAGGCAAATTCTATCAAACATTTAGAGAAGAGCTAAGACCTATCCTTCTCAAACTCTTCCAAAATATAGAAGAGAAAGGAACACTCCCAAACTCATTCTACGAGGCCACCAGCACCCTGATCCCAAAACCAGACAAAGATGTCACAAAAAAAGAAAACTACAGGCCAATATCACTGATGAATATAGATGCAAAAATCCTCAACAAAATACTAGCAAACAGAATCTAACATCACATTAAAAGGATCATACACCATGATCAAGTGGGGTTTATTCCAGGAATGCAAGGATTCTTCAATATACACAAATCAATCAATGTGATACACCATATTAACAAACTGAAGGAGAAAAACCATATGATCATCTCAATAGATGCAGAGAAAGCTTTTAACAAAGTTCAATAGCCATTTATGATAAAAACCCTCCAGAAAGTAGGCATAGAGGGAACTTACCTCAACATAATAAAGGCCATATATGACAAACCCACAGCCAACATCATTCTCAATGGTGAAAAACTGAAACCATTTCCTCTAAGATCAGGAACAAGACAAGGTTGCCAACTCTCACCACTATTATTCAACGTAGTTTTGGCAGTTTTAGCCACAGCAATCAGAGAAGAAAAATAAATAAAAGGAATCCAAATCGGAAAAGAAGAAGTAAAACTGTCACTGTTTGCAGATGACATGTTACTATACATAAAGAATCCTAAAGATGCTACCAGAGAACTACTACAGCTAATCAATGAATTTGGTAAAGTAGCACAATATTAATACACAGAAATCTCTTGCATTCCTACACACTAATGATGAAAAATCTGAAAGAGAAATTAAGGAAACACTCTCTTTTACCAATGCAACAAAAAGAATAAAATACCTAGAAATAAACCTACCTAAAGAGACAAAAGACCTGTATGCAGAAAGCTATAAGACACTGATGAAAGAAATTAAAGATGATACAAAGAGATGGAGAAATATACCATGTTCTTGGATTGGAAGAATCAACATTGTGAAAATGACAATACTACCCAAAGCAATCTACAGATTCAATGTAACCCTATCAAACTACCAATGGCATTTTTCACAGAACTAGAGCAAAAAATTTCACAATTTGTATGGAAACATAAAAGACCCCGAATAGCCAAACTTATCTTGAAAAAGAAAAACAGAGCAGGAGGAATCAGGCTCCCAGACTTGAGACTATATGTCTACAAAGCTACAGTAATCAAGACAGTATGGTACTGGCACAAAAACAGAAATACAGATCAGTGGAACAGGATAGAAAGCCCAGCGATAAACCCATGCACATATGGTCACCGTATCTTTGATAAAGGAGGCAAGAGTATACAATGGAGAGAAGACAGCCTCTTCAATAAGTGGTGCTGGGAAAACTGGACAGCTACATGTAAAAGAATGAAATTAGGACACTCCCTAACACCATACACAAAAGTAAACTCAAAACGGATTAAAGACCTAAATGTAAGGCCAGACACTATAAAACTCTTAGAGGAAAACATAGGCAAAACACTTTATGAAACTTCAAAGCTTTTGCACAGCAAAGGAAACCATAAACAAGACGAAAAGACAACCCTCAGAATGGGAGAAAATATTTGCAAATGAAGCACATGACAAAGGATTAATCTCTAAAATTTACAAGCAGCTCATGCAGCTCAGTATCAAAAAAACAAGCAAACCCAATCCAAAAATGGGCAGAAGACCTAAATAGACATTTCTCCAAAGAAGATATACAGATGGCCAACAAACACATGAAAGGATGCTCAACATCACTAATCACTAGAGAAATGCAAATCAAAACTACAATGAGGTATCACCTCACAGCAGTCAGAATGGCCATCATCAAGAAATCTACAAACAATAAATGCTGGAGAGGGTGTGGAGAAAATGGACCCCTCTTGTACTGTTGGTGGGAAGGTAAATTGAAAGAGCCACTATGGAGGACAGTATGAAGGTTCATTAAAAAACTACAAATAGAACTACCATATGACCCAGCAATCCCACTACTGGGCATATACCCTGAGAAAACCATAATTCAAAAAGAGTCATGTACCACAATGTTCACTGCAGCACTATTTACAATAGCCAGGACATGGAAGCAACCTAAGTGTCCATCGACAGATGAATGGATAAAGAAGATGTGGCACATATATACGATGGAATATTACTCAGCCATAAAAAGAAACGAAATTGAGTTACCTGTAGTGAGTTGGATGGACCCAGAGTCTGTCATACAGAGTGAAGTAAGTCAGAAAGAGAAAAAGAAATACTGTATGCTAACACATATATATGGAATCAAAAAAAAAAAAAGAAAGAGCTTCTGAGGAACCTAGGGGCAGGACAGCCATAAAGACGCAGACGTAGAGAAAGGACTTGAGGACACAGGGAGGGGGAAGGGTAAGCTGGGATGAAGTGAGAGGGTGGCATGTACATATGTACATTACTGAATATAAAACAGATAGCTCGTGGGAAGCAGCCGCATAGCTCAGGGAGATCAGCTAGGTGCTTTGTGTCCCCCTAGAGGGGTGGGATAGGGAAGGTGGGAGGGAGACGCAAGAGGGAGGGGATATGGGATATGTGTATACATATAGCTGATTCACTTTGTTGTACAGCAGAAACTAACACACCCTTGTAAAGCAATTATACTCCAAAAAAAGATGTTAAAAAAAGTCACATTTTTAAATCAACAAATATGCAAAGATGTGACATATCTTAGAAAAATGTTCACATTGTTTATCTCACTTGGATAGTAGATGGAGTTCAGGCAGGTTAATAACTGGCATCCTCACTACAGAAATCCACTGCGTCTAGAATCAGTAGCTTAGGTTCTTCTCGGGGTGCAGCCAATTAATGGCATAAAAGAGTTAATAAGTAGTAATTTGTGGTCTATGCTGCAACAGAAAGTTCTCTCAGGTATCCAATTGTGGGGTCATTTTCAGTTTGCCAAATGATGGAATTTCAGTACAGAATCAGCTTTTCTTTTAAACTAAGGAATAAGAGCGTCACGTGTATAAGAACCTCCTAAAATAATAGTGTTCATTTTTGAGAGCAATAGTCTATGCCCACTAGCCTAGTGTTAAAATTATACAGATTGTAAAGTTTGAGAGATTACTAAATATATATTCAAGATATGGAAATTCAGAATTGCATACTATTCCTTAGTGGTAAGCTTCCTGAGAATAAAAACTGTGATATTTTGATATAGCACAACAAACTCACCATGAACCATAAATCAGCCAATTGAAACTTCAGCACATAAAGGTTGCTCAACATATAAATTAAAAGAATTTTCTACTCTTTTGTAACTGTTTTATATCTGTTCTTATGTTCGCAACCAGATTTGAAGCTCTTTGAAAGCTTTTACTATTGTGTCCATCTTTATAATTAACAGTGTTAGGGTCCTTTAACAAATAAAAATAAATAGTGTTCATTTTAGCCTTTTAATTTACTGCTTTGTATAGACATATCATAGCATCACTTTCTCTACCTTCGAATCTACTTCACTCAATATATATTGAATAAATCCTTAACGTCCTTTCTATTTACTATGTGTCAAAATATGTCTCATCCTTTCTGATCAGCTACTTCTTTCTCTAAGCTTGAAAGTGAATTAGTCACTGGAACAGTCTCATCCTTTCTCCAACAGGGTCACAGGAAGGTCTCCACATAATCTAGTAATTAACACACACACACACACACAACTGAATATTCAACTTAACTGTCTTATAGATTTAACAATGTGAGAGAATTAACTGCATGAATGATAAATCAATGTATCAAAAAATTGGTTATTGATATGACCTAACAACCTCTTCTACTAGTTGTATTTAATGCTTGTCACTGGAGATAGCTTGTCATCAGATTAAGAGTATTTTCTAGATTTAACATTGCACTGAAAACATTTAACAACTGATAAATTTTTGTTTTCATTTCTACAAGCACATCATGCTAACATGAGCTTATCAGACAAGCATTCCAAAAAACCATCTCTATGGACTAAGAGAAATACATAAACCTTGAGAAGAAGATTTCATAATCTTCAATGTTAATTCTAACATTCTGTTAAATTCATTATCAACTCTTTAGGTAAAATATCTAATGACCAGAAATAAGATCACTTAGAATTTATTTATTGCCTTTGCTATGTGGCCACTGCTGACAACAGTAGCAATTCCTAAGTACTTAAGAGAGGAATGTATATCCTAGCATAAGCCAGCTTTTGTGATTCCACTACAGAAATGGGCCGCAAAATTAGAAAGGATGTTGATTTTAGACAGAGATGACATTTAGAATTTTATTTTCTTTTGGCCAGCATTCTTATTTCTAAAAAATCCTGATTAAAAACATATCGAGGGGAGAAATAAATGAAGGATAAAAGTGGGGAGAAATAGTGATTAGGTTTATACGAAAGTAAAAATGAAAACATGCAGATACGCAAATATGAGCTCTCTCTTGTGAAATACCACAAAAGCCATGTCTGTTTTCACTTCTTATGACTACTTTTAATGCTTGCTATAAAGGGCTCTAACAGTGGTGCAGCCATGACCCTTTAATTATACTCTGAGTTACACCTAGGTATTCAGAAGGCAAACACAGAAAACAAAAAGCAGAGATATGAATAAAAGATAAACTGCTTTCAATTAAGAAAAATGACCTAAAAATGCTTTCCAGTTCAGGAGCTCATTTATTATAAATCTGCCTTTGTTTGTCACCACTTGGCAATTTTACTTCTTAAAGGGATATAGTGTGAGAGTTTTTGAGTTTGGGAACAAATGTGAGTTGAAAATAAACTGTATATATGAATATACATATGCAATAGCAGTTTGCCATGAATATGCCAGTAAATAACTAAATGTATACCTTCAGTTGAGATCTCTCTACTAAGACTTGTATATCCATTAGCTTATCCTAACACTCCTCTAAGTATGTATTGCTTTTCTCAAACACAAATGTTCAAACTAAAATAATTATCCTTCTTATTGAGTCTGGCCCCAGCTCTATCAGCCCCATCGCCTACCCTAGAAACCTAACTGCTCTTCAGGCCTCATTATTTTGTCCAACCTACCACTATCACCACCACCACTCACCCAATCATCCAGGCCAAACTATCCTTTCTTTTTAGTATTTTTCCAATCCATCCCCCCTTTGTATTGACTTGGTTTGGGGGCCATGGCCCTTTCTTAACATGGTGACTTATTTGTCCTCCCTCTTTTCAGTCTTTCTTCTGTCTAAATCACTTTGCATTCTTCGATCACAGTCATTTTTCTTAGATACCAATCAATCATTTCTCTCCCTTGATTAACCCTTTAATGATGCCTCACTTCTCTACACTCAGCCTTGGTAAGGCAAATATTAAAGATTTTTGACAGTGTGTCATTGCCAACCTATGCAGCCACATTTCCACCACTCACCCGTCCCCCATCACTCTTTAGTCTAGTCGTTCTGGACTACTTTAATAAACACATCATTTTCTGTCCTCTGGTGATTCTTCAACTTCATCTGAGGTTCCATAACCCTAAAGATGTTCTTGTGTACTTTTCATTTTTAGCTAGAACCACTCTGGACACATGGATGTGAGTGCACATATGAACACACACACACACACACACACACACATGAAGGCAGAATTACCAACTCTAAAAGCACTGGGGCCTTATAACTCTCTTGGGTTGTACCTGCTTACAACTTAGTGAATAATCTTCCAGACTGGAGAGTACCATGTTCTACCTAGAAAAATAATCCTTCCTAGTAAGAAAATTAATGTTGCCTTTAGATACACTGGAAGATTTCATCATAATGTTGGACTAGACTAGGGAATTCAGAGAAGTCATGAGACTTGAGAAAAGCAAGACTTGCTTTAACCTCTTATAACCACTGAGAAATCATGTCCCATCTCTCAGAGAATTGTGGGGCAGGGTTTCTCTTTGTAATAGAAAACTGAGACTGACTTTCCAAATGCCTCTGATGAATATCATCTCAGATCTTCCAGAGGTCACCTAGTTCAGCGCTTTCACTTTCAAATGAGGAGACTGAAGCCCAAACGAATGTGACCCTCTCTCTCAATAGTTCTACTACTGCTGTTGATTTTTTTTTTCCTTTAGGAAGATTTAGAGGTAATTTTCCCCCTGCTCATATGTTTTCATTTCCCTCTTGCATTATCTGTGAAGAAGTAGAAAGATAAGTCTTTATTATACCATTGACACCCTAGACTATATGAAGCAAGGAGCAGGTAACCGAAATTTTATATTCAAGACAATCCACCCAAGAAGCCCCCCCAACCTGTCACAAATCACACATCCCCCAGCTCCCTGACAGGTTTATCAAATTAACTGATTTCACTGATGGTCTATAGCTTCATGACTTGCATGGCCAGAAGCAGAGTTTATATTCCTAAAACTACTAGAATCTAATCCATGTTTATATGATAGTGACTATGCTGTTTTTCCTCATTAAATTCTTTATTTGGACATCAAATATATTGAAAAAATTGTTTACAGGTGCTTGGACATCTCACTAGATTCTTTACTTTTTAAAAGTGTGAAAGAGGTTTACAAGTGTGTTTCATTAAACCAAGCAAAGCTGTGTCAAGACAGAATCACTGCAATAACACTATGCATCAGTGAAAGGGCATATTAATCCATCAAACACAATTTGGCATCTGAGCCCTTTGCCATAAAAAAGGAAAAAGTGATTTACCAAAGGAGTATCATTTTAGGGGCTATGGGCAGGGTGAGGAGGGTATAGTAGTAGGGAAGTTTCAACTGAGTGAATCTTGCTAGTGCAACCAAGAGAGATAGAGGGGAACTGGCAAATTAAGACAGAAACTCCAATTGTTTACTAACAGAGTTATATTTAATTTCAGAGAATCCATACTAAGAAGTGTAAACTGAATCATAGATAGAAACAGTATGGCCAGAAGAGCAGAAACATCAGAAAATGTTCATAGAACCTGCCTATCAATTCTGCATTTTAAATACAACTCTGGACTAACGGAGAGATGGGAATGGAATGAGGAAAAAAAGGCTGTAGTTACAAGTGTACACCAGGAAGAAAAATTGGGGGATTGAATTGCTAAAAACTAGAGGATTTCAAACTACATTTTATTTTAAGAGGGTTCTACAATGTTTTCAGGGCTTAGATTCTCATTATACATGTTCAAAAGTATGTATTATAGGACACATATAAATTATATCAAACTGGAAAAATGAGACCTATTTTAAGCACACAGTTTTATATTTCTACCCACAGGCCTGCTGTGAAAATCAAATGAGAACAATATTGTGAAAATATTTTGTATAATTTTATAACATTTTGAAAATATTATTTCCAGAAATATTTGAATCCATAAAGATAAAATATTCTGCCCTAATTTCCTTTGCTTACCCTAGAAAAAATTTCCCAGTCTCGGATAAGAAGAGATGCCTAGATATTCCAAAGCTCTGTGAGTTACAGAATACTGACTTAGGGGGAAAAAACATTTAAAATAAGCTGCAGTACAAATGTAAAGCCCATTCAACAACAGACTTCAGTTTGTTAATTTCATCATGTCCCTACTTGACAACAATGACCATCAGGTGCAGAAATACTTGTCCTTTCTGAAGAATTCTTGGGGATTGATGGATGGCCACAGCTAAGTGTTCGATGATTATAGAACGTATTAATAGCTTACATAAGGTTTATAGTTTAAGAATATTAAGAACATTTTTCCAATTGAAAAATAAATGTATACACATTGTACAAGTTAAAATAGAACTCCAAAAAATATAAAGTGAAAGTCCACTATGTTTTTTTCTGAGAGATAACCAATATTATGTTTTCTGTATGTCTTTTGGGATTGTTTTTATTTATATGTTACCCTTTATATATCTATTATGATAATCATGATGTTATCACTGGTATCATCCTATATACAGAGTGGTCAGAGAGGATATTTTGAAATCAGACACTTTTGTTTTATGATATAAATACTTTGTAATCTCCTATGGTTTTGCATAATGAGTCACATGAAGGGCTGTCACCTCCAAGCTAAGCACAGTTCGATGATGATAGAACCAAGAAGAGCCAAGAGGGCTTTTTGATGGGGAAGACTATGGCTTTAGGGTGAGAAAAAAAGATAGAATGAATTAGTCAAGAGTCAAGAGCAGAGGGAGTGTATAGCCAGAAAAAAAAGAAAAATTGAGGAATAGAAATAAAAAAGAAGTGCAGAATAAAATAGGAGTATTTATGGAGAAGAGTGTTCCAGACCAGTAATCAATTACAATCACTTCAACTACCAAGAGTTCCTTTCCTCCTTATCTACCATCTTCCTTCTTTTTAGGAAGGATGGAGCTTCCAGGTCAATGCAACCCCTCAGCCCATTGCCTATCTGCCTTGGGTAGAAAGGTAGTCATCAGCAGAAGCACAGTTTGGAAATTAAGCTGAGGTGGTTCTATTATCAAGTAAAAGGCTTCTTTGAAATGTCCATAACTCATCCTATGAAAGACTGCAGGATAGGAGAGATCCACCCACTTGGCTTCAAGGTTGGATCCAGGAACCATAATACTCAGTGGTCCCAACGAGCTTGACTGTGAGGCACAACCTCTTGATGAAGTTAAACCTTATCAGGGAGCAACCGAGGAAGGGGGAAGTTAGCCCTGGTAACCTTGTCCTAACTGGTAAGTCCATGGCCTAAATGATGACCCACTGGTAGAAGGAGAGAAAGATTTGCACCATTATCTTGACTCTATGTCATTATGATCAACCAACAGTATTCTTTTAATTGAGGTAAGTGATTGTTTCAGAAGCCCTGGGGCATAATGGAAGGATGGCATTTGCTTTCTGCCTTCTCAGAAAAGTCTTTGGGGCAGTCTTTGCAACACCGTCCCCAGTCTAAAAGGATCAGCCCTAGAAAGACAACAGGATTAAGGAAGATGTGGGTGCCACTGTCAGTGAAGTGGGTGAGGACAGAGGGCAGATTGTAAGAGGGTGACGAGCAGAGAAGAGGATCATTCCCAGAAGTCTGATGATAATTTCAAGGAAGCCAATGGAATGGCAGCTTTGAGAAGAGAGAAGAGCAAAATAGAGGGACTTTTGTCTGTTTCGTAGGATGGAGGATAGAAGAGGTAGGAACCCTTAATCTAATTTCATTGTAAAAAACTTTGGTTAGAATTCCTTATTATTTTTCCTTCCTTGGCATCACTCTTGGACATCTTCAAATACATACAAATTTTCTCCATCTTGCTGCTTAAGCCTTAAAATATTTACACCCAAAATGAACTCACTGACACTGATTTGTCTGTTTGCTTATTGTTTTTAAGCTTAGGCCTTAATTCTCCATTCTGCTCATGCCATGGATCTTTCCCCTGCCCTTGATCTTTGTTTACTGGTTTGCACATTCTTGGTATTCAGGGACCATCAAGCATGATAACACAGCTAGGGTCTCACGAGACCAATATCATCTCACTGAAGAGCAAGACAACAATTTTCCTTTATTTGTCATAGAAAGTAAATCTTGTTCTTCCAATCTTCTTAAAGTATATTCTCAATTCATGTGTCAAAGCAAGGACTATAATTGACATTAAATAAATTAAATGAAACACAATTCATCAACTATCAATAATTTAAGAAAAAAGGATTTCTTTGAATATAAATTATCATTAGAATTACCCAATGCATGTGCCTTTCCCCTCATCTTTCAAAGTCAAACCTGGCATTTATCTAAGATGATATCATTCATTCAACCAGCATTAATATCTACTATATACCAGATACTATTTTAGGCCCTGATGATTCAGTGGTACATTAGAGTTCTTGCCCCTACCTTCTAGTGGGATATTAAAGACATAAACTAAAAGTTACATAAACAACTGCATTAAATTCTAGGAAGGAAATAGACAAGGTGCTAAGATTGCTTATAAACCAAGCCATTATTTTAGACAGATTCACAGGGAAAGGCTTTCTGAGGAGTGGCAGACAATCAGACTGAATAATGAGAAGATGCTTTCCCTGCTAAGCATGAGAAGGTTCATATGAAGGGAACAGTAAATGGTGTAAACTCTAAGCAGAAACCTTCAAGCAGAAACGGGCATATCATGTTCAAGAAACTGAAAGACAAACCAGTGTGGCTAAAACCTCATGGAAACAGACAGCAGCTCAAGAGGAGCCCGGAGAGGTGCGAAGTTCTAGATCATGCACTGAAGATCATGATAAGGAGTGTAATGAGGGGAGGGAGGAAAGAATCAAAAATAAAGCATCACAAACACTCCCTCAGCCAGGTAATCAGGCTTAACATCATCAATAATAAGTCATGTTGATAGCAGATACCCTTGGTCTTCTGTGATCTTCCTCCCCAGAAAACCATAGCCGTAATCTAACCATAAGAAAAACACCGGACAAACCAAAATTGAAGGACATTCTACATAATGCATAACCAGGACTCTTCAAAGCTTTCATGGTCATCAAAAACAAGGAAAACCTGAAATTGTTACAGAGTCAAGGAGTCTAAGGTGATAGACATGACAACTAAATATACTGTTATCCGGAAGGGATCTCAGAACATAAAAAGGATATTGTGTAAAATTAGGGAAATAGTATCAAAGTATGGACTTTAGTTAGTAATAATGTATCAATATTGGTTCACTTGTGTCAAATGTATCATACTATGTAAAATCTTAACAGGGAAAACTAGGTGAGGGGTGTAAGAGGATTCCGTGTACCATTTTTGTAACTTCTCTATCAGCTCCTCTGAAACTATGCTAAAATTTTAAAAGTTTATTTTAAAAACAACGAGCCCTGAGTTTCTAGACTTAGCAAATTAGTTGATAGTAGTGCCATTTCCTGAAATGAGAAAGATAAGGAGACAGAGTCGATAAATGTAGGGGGAAGGGAAAACACAGTTTAGGAGGTAGCAACATTTTTATTTTGAAGCACCTTAATTTGGAGATGTTAGTGAAACATGCAAAGAGAGACGCCAGGCAAGTGGGAATGGATATCTAGATGACACCTGAAGAGTAAATGAGAAAGCAGAATAGTGGTTCCCAGGAGCTGGTTGAGGGTATAGAATAATGGATACAGAGTTTCAGTCCGGGATGGTGAAAAATTTCTGGAGATGGATAATGGTAATGGTTGCATAACAATGACAATATACTTTATGTCACTGAACTGTGCACTTTAAAATGGTTAAAATGTTAAGTTTTATATTATGTATATTTTGCTGCAATTAAAAAAAAGTAAAATTACTCTGGGTGCAGGAACACAAGTACTTATTTCATTACCCCTTTCTGTATTACAAATGTAATAAAGAACACCAAAGTACACACTAAAAGTGCTGTAAAGAATGATGAAGTTTGAGAGGAAAGTCTATTCTAGGTGGAAGGTCAAGGAGAGTGTCTCTGAGATGCTAACTTTCAGTTGCTTCATCTTTTTATATGTGTCCTTCCCAGAACCTCTTTTCTTTAAACACTGTTGGACCCTTTAGGACCACTTCTAAGGATGATAATGTGGCCTAGAGACAAAGACACTGGCTTGCATTTGAATCCTAGCTCCAGCTCCTACCGGCACTATGGCCTTGTTTGTGTTATTCCACCTTTCTAAACCTCTTTTTCCTTACCTGTAAAACGGAGATAAAATTTATCTTGAAGTTTGGTGCAGACTGAGTAAGGTTATATATATATATATATATATACACACACACACACACACACACACACACACACATACACAGCAATTGGATCGTAAGATGTACTCAATAAAGGGCAGCTTTAATATAGACAGTATATTTGAAGAGAGGCATCTGTCATAGTCTACTTCAAGTGGGCACCGCCAGAGTGGCAAACCCTGCACTCTCTTCAGGCTGGAAGGATCTATATCTCACTAGAGCAGAACCCATGGTTTCTGGCTATCAGGATGAAGGCAGTGCTCTGGGGCTTCTCCCTAGAACAACCCTGATAAACAGACTGTTTCTATTCATGATCTTTCTGCCTCTGAGTCACAAGTTCGCACTACTGCAGAACATGGCGATTTCCTATTGAGTACTGACACCCTCTTGGGATTCTGCAAAAGAAATCTACTTAATTTGAAACATAGCCAATGATCATAAAAAATACTCTGTTCAGAACCTTCTTTTTTTTCCTCAGAATATACGATCAATATCATCGGTTATTCTTAGCTACGCAGTCACAGGCCTACACTGCCTTATACTACATGGAAGACTGCTGAGCTGATATCACGGTTCTGATTCCACGTGACCACACCTTTCCTTAGATTACATGTCAGTCACCTCCTTCCCAATCTACCTCAGCAGGATACAAGTCAGCACTTCCAGAAATCATATTTAATTGCAAACTAGACATTTCTTAACTCTCTCCAAGGTTAGGAATATATTATTTCAGTTTTGAAGGAATTTCTTTGAAAATTTGGCAATAACTTTAACCCATGACTTCCAGGTTAAAAAAAAAAGACCTACAGGACAATTAATTGTGAGGTTCATGCTGAACTTTGATGGAAAACAATGAGGAACAGCTGGCTATGATAAGGTATGCTAGGGCAGGGAGAATTCTTTATATTCTTCACTGGGTAATCCTAGTCAATTGAGAAAATATCCAAGGTCTCAGGTCTGCGTTATGTTTGTGAAATATCTCTGGGTCCAAAAGGAATAAGTTCAGTCGGTCTAACAATACAAGAAACAATTTAAAAGTATGTTCAATATAGGAAAAATAGCATCCAGGTAACAGTACAATACAGATAAACTAAATAAATACAGTTGGAGATTTTATCTGAATCTCAAAGTATTGTAAATAACAATAATAATTTTAGTATTCTTCATTTGTATAGCATTTTAAGTGGTTATAAAAGGCTTCCAAATTTATTTATTTTGATTCTTGAATAATCTTATGAAGTCAGAAGTATGGTTATTGGTAATATCCATTATAGAAATGAAGAAGCTGCAGAATTGGATGATGTCCTGAGAGTCACTTTTTTGGAAAAAGATACATTGTACTTGGGTTGGAAAAACTGATTTGTTTCCTGGTTCTGCCATATACTTAAAAGTTGAGATTGGACAAACTCTTAAATACTCATATTCCTCACCTGGAAATCAATAATTAGCACTACCTCACAGGATTATAAACGTAGCAATAGAAGCAAAAAAAAAAAAAGTGAAGGCAGTAAATGTTAAACAGGCATGTAACTGTTATTCTCTTCCTTAACTCAAGAAGAGCTAGGCATGCTCCAAAGTCAAATCACCTCTGCATAAGAAGGAGGGGCTCCCCTGGGCACTCAAAGCTACCTGCAAAGGGCTAGCATTCGATTATGGCTGGGCATTCAATCTCACACCACCAGCTAGTCTTCTCAGAACACATCTACCCATCAGCACTGAACATTGTAACAATATTCAAGATAAATACTTCTCAAGGAAATGAGGACAGACAAATAGGGCCATGAGACAGAAAAGTTCTTTTTTGAATAGGTGATCAGTTTTAACTGAAATAATCACACTATCATTTCTTTGAAGCTCCCAAGTCACTTTATTAACAAGAATAATTATTCTTATGATTTTCCCATTGGGGGAAACAAAACAGATCCTAGCCCCAAGTTAAACTAAGGAAAACTGTGAGGCAAGGGGCTCATCAACAGACAGTCTGAGCAGGAAATACTAATCCCTCATTTCTCAAAATTCATTCCCTAGCAGAGAGAACTTTTGCCCTGAGGATTGAGGGCTGATAAATGGCGTGACTTGAAAAATGTTACTCTTAGTCATCTATGTAATTTCTTTCTGAAAACCTGCTAAAATATTTCTCACTGAATTCCCATAGCTTCCAACAGCATAGGTCAACTGTTCACTTTAGGCTGAAGCAAGGATTAAACCAGGAAGGTTCTCAGAGGTTCTCACATCTCTCCTCTCCCAAGTGCAAACATGGGCATGAATGTATAAATTTATCAGATGTCACGGGAAGGGGGGATTTTCCTCCTGTCCATTTTAAGACAGTAAGGCCTTCCTTAAGTTTCACCATTAGGAGTCCATGGACTAAACTGTGATTTGATACTCTAGTCTTATGGGTAATGACAGAACACAGGTAACATTCAACTGTTTAAATACAGCAGGGCAAAGCAACACACCCAGCAGAGCCAGGGTAAGGAAGAAAAAGAGGGCTAGAATTGTTAATCTGTCGCTGAGGTAATTGCAGTATATCAGTGAGTCCCAGAGAGCACTCCTTAGGGCTTCCAGGGGGAAGCCTTATGTTTCACCCAGAGGATTCAAAAATCCTAGAGGTAGTTTTACTTCAAATCTGCCTTTCCAAAGATTCTCCAGCTGGGGTTGTCTCTGTGAATCAAGGGAGGCCATCAAAGCACCTCCCAGGACAAAGCATTTTTCCTCTCTGTATCTATTTCCTCAAATGTAGCATGGAGCCACAGTCAGATAATGAGATATTTCCAGGTAAAATGTAAAACGTATATATCCAGAGTATCTCAAAAAGAGGAGATGCTTCACAGAGATCAAGCATCAGAGACTTCTTCCTCATCTTCCCTGAGTGGACCCTTGGTTTCCTGAGGAGGTGGACAGAATTATTCCTATGAGGCAGGCTTAGTGGGGTTTTGAGTTCCATAATGAATTCCCTGTTTTTTGAGGGTGAGTTAATTCAAGAGAAAAGTTTGGATCCATCATTCTTAATTTACATTTCTATAACCCAACTAGAAGATTTATCACCAACGAGTTCCCAGTTGACTTTTGTTGCACACTCAAGGGCATTTCGGGCAATGACATAGTGGGTTTTCTGTGAGGAAGGAAGGAAAACACAACCGGATAAGAGTTGGGCTTTCTGAATTCTCATCCAAGCAGTATCGCCCTGGACAAATCACCTGAGATTGCTGATTTTGAATTTCCTCTATTAGTTATTATCCCCCTTTTAAAGTTTTTATGAAAATGAAATGAGGCAATGGATCTAATAATTCATTGTAAAATTGAAAAGTGTTTTTTTAAATATAGTATTGTTTATTTTAAATTATCATGTAATAACCCACAAATATGACTTCAAGAGAGTAGGAATCAAGCACAAAGATGAAGAGATGGACATGTGTTCCAAAACCCAAACTGAGACACCTGATCTACTAGGTGTATATACATGGGACAACAGAATACATCAATCAGAACCACTACAACAAATCAAGTTTCCTTATAACCCAAACTACATGATGTTAGGCTATTAGGCTTCACCCATTTTGCCTTAGTTCCAACTAAGCAGAAGTAGTTACACTTTGAGAAGCAATACAAGTATCTGTGAAGCTTCTTCTAAAAGAAGGGTCAGAAAACTTTTTTGTAAAGCGCCAGACAGTAAGTATTATAGACATGGAAAGCTGCATTTGGTTTCTGTTGCTCATGTTTCTTCTTTTTTTTTTTTTTAACAACTCTTTAACAATGCAGAGACCATTCTTGGCTAGAGGCAGTACAGAAACAGATAGAGGCTGCTCTAAAACAATGCAATGATGAGCTTTGGGAACTCTAAAGACATGCAAATATAAGGGGTTATTTGCTCAAATCTACACTATTCTTTTTCTGACCTCCCAATGTGTACTTTACATATTTTGATACTTTTTCTTTACTCTGTTGTGATAGCCATTGCTTGATAAATTATAGTAAAGTACAGCTATTCTCTTCATACCTTACGTATACATATTTATAATCATTTTATATAAATATATACCTTCAAAATACCTTATATACAATAAGTACTCAATTATAATGTTCGTTGTTGAAGCCATCTAGTCTATGATATATATTTGTTACAGGAGCCCAAGCTGACTAAGGCATTCCCCATTAATCCAGTAAAAGCACCTCACTCTTTAAATGCCCTATTAAATGAAGCTTCAGTTGGGTTAGTCCCACCTTTCTCCTCTACTATTGCAGGAGTCCTAATATCTCTATTATAGTACCCATATATTGTGTACGACTGTTTATACCTCACCTCATCTCCAAGGATAGTTTGTAAGGGCTGGTTATTCATCTTTGTATCCTAGATGTCCAACAGAGTACCTGGATGTACCTAATTTTGCAGTAAATGTTGAACAATAAATGAATAAACAAGTATTTCCACTGTATCAATACCTGTCCCTTACAAAGCACTTACACGTGCTTTCTATACAATAACTGATAATATATTGAAGGGAGACAGAAAAGTAAGCTTTAAATACAGAACGAGAATGATACTGACATGAGTGATGGATTGTTTTTCTCAGTTTTAAATACGGATAATATCCTCTTTATATGAATACACACATACATATGTATATATATAAAATCTCTGGAATTTGAGCTTTTTTCTGGGGGGAGTGGAGTCGAAGGGAATTCCCAGTCCTGCTCATCGGCTCATCTTTTTGAGCAAAGCTGTACTCCGTCCAGCCCTCTCTGAAATCCACAGGTGTTCCACAGACAGAGAAGGCAGAAAACGTTGGGGTCTGATTGATTCTCCCTCTCCTCCATCGTTAAGGAGGTGCAACCTGCCAAAGAAGGATTGCCATCCCTATCCAAATCTTTTCTCTCCGAACTTACATGAAGGTGAATGAAACATTTTCTAAAAAGGTGGAGGCAAATTAGCTTTCAGTCTCCTCAAACACAGTTTCACTGAAAACAAAGTCTCATTTGCCTTCTGATGGATTACTTACTGGTACCAGCTAATGGCACCAGCTTGTTGATAAGCCTGGGAGCTCACATTGGATAAAAATAAAACAAACAAACAAAATGATTTCCTGAGATTTTTGTTGAAATGTTTCGTTTAAATTTCAGGTCTTCATTTGTGTGGAATTCTCTTCTAGTGAGGCAAGACAAGCAGCTTTATTTCTTGGCAAAAAACCCTTTTGATTTTGCCACTCAGTAACCCCTAAAGAGAATACAGTATTTACAAACAAGGCTCTGACATGTTCTCCTATAACTTTCTTGTCCTCTCAGTTTCAAACGCCTCTTAAAATAGCTTCGCAAGTGCCTTCCCAACATTCCCCAGGAGCACATCACATTCCAGTGTAAGTGACAATGGTCTGAGAGAGCATTCTGTCACCTCATTGTGAATTTCTCTGGACCATGAAATACCCGGTGTCCCAGACAACACCAATTCTTAACTCATCTCCAACTGCTTCTCCTCTCCATTTTCCTCTGATATAAAACAAAGCAAAAAAACAACCAAAACAACGGGCATTTCATTTTGAAAATATTTGTGGCAAAGCTGATTACATTTATGGTTATCAAGACTTCAGGATGAAGTAATCTGCTATTTGGGAAAAAAAGTACATGGACAGAATTAGGAGAGATGACATCAAACTACAGCTTTCCAATTTGTCTCTTTTTCTTGCACTAAAGATACTGCAGGAACAATTTTTGCCAATTTGGCAGGACAGTGACAACTGAGTTTCCTAATGACCTCACACAATGGAGAAACAGAATAAAGAGGTGGATTTCGATGTCATTTCTAAAAGGCTTCATCTATCATATTTCCCTCTGCTTTTAAAATTTTGTCATACCTCTCCAGGGAAAAAATGCATTGTGTAATTTGTTTTCAAATATATTTTATTATGTAAAGTTAAAAGATTGAGTTGATATCTTTTCATGAGCATCAACATTATTTTAAAAAATATTGGTCCAAATAGATAACTGCAAGGAGTAATGAAAACTCTATTTACATGCAGCTCAGCAGCACAAATGAATACATGAGATCTCCAAAGCCTCTGGAAAGCAAGAAAGTAGATACTTTCAAGATTGAAGTAGCTCATTGAACCAGGGTTGATCCTCAGCAAGCACCCAGAAGAATGACATAATGGCCAGTCCTTACTGTGACAGGTTGGCCCCCATATCATACCTGTCACTAAAGTTTTGACATTCACTCTTGTTTAAACCTCAGCATTTCCAACAAAATCTTACCACTAAATCATGAGACCCCTCCTTTGCAAAACATCAGGGAAGCAGAAGAGGGGAGATGGAAAAAGAATCAGAAGTCCCACACAAATGAGAAAGACTGTCAAGGGGATTATACAGCTCAGATCTTTCTTAGAAAGAATTACTCAAGGATTAAAAATAATCACATGGAACATTTCACAGGGGTAGTCATGATGGGGTAATGAAATTGAAAATGGATTGGGTATCAAGATGTTCAGGCCCCAAATCCTGGTTCTGTCACCTTAAATCATTGTCACCCACAGGACAACCCACTACTGTTTCTTGCTCACAGTCTCCTTAACTGTAAAATAAAGGTAAAACACCAGATAATGTTGAACACTTCACTAAACTCTTGACTCTGTGAATCTGAAGGAACTAAAGGCAAAGTAGCAACGGTACAATGGTCTCCCAAATGCATATTCTTAACCACTACTTTACACTGCCTGACAACGGAGTATGCCTTTTGGGGGACACTGGAACATCAAGTCAGGGAAAGACGTCCAAGCCTTTTCTTACTAAGCTCTCTAGTTGGTGGTGAAGGCCAGGGGAAGTTTCAGGCTGCCAGGGAGCACAGTTCCACTATAACTGCTGAGGCTGCAGCAGTGCTGCTATGGGAGAATGCTAAGCTTGAGTAAGGCACGGGGTAAAAGTGGGTGTGTGAGTGTAGTACCTTCCCATAGCAGTATTCCTGTGTGATGATAGAGAGGGGTCGGGTAGGAGTGATAGTGGGGGCATAAGCAATGTGATTTGCACAAAGTACATGTTAAGTAAATATCTGTTGAATAAATGAATAAAAGAACAAATAAATGCATACTCCAATTCTATGCGTAAGACCAAGGCTACACAGTACGGCAAGGTATGCAGAATGGTACTCCATTTCATGATGCAAATCATTCTCCACCTTTGGTCATATATCTTGTACATGGAGTCAAGCAAAAAGAGTCAGTGGTACTGTAAGTCCATCCTGATGTGAAAAAAACGTGGTGTATTTAAATCACATGTGATCTGTGCTAGCTAAATTTGTTTCAACATACTCTACCATAATAACAATCAAGATGGGTCCCTTTAAAAGTTCATGTAGCTTTTTTCAAGACTCCATCATCCAGCTCAGGGGAGTGGGGTGGGGATGGCAGCGGCAGCCTCAGAAGGAGGCCCAGCAACTGCGCAGCCACCGCGCTGCTGAAAAGTGCTCGTGCCCTGTCCGTGGGCCACCCGGCCATAGGCGTAACTGGCGTGTGCGTGTGCACGTGCCAGGGAGACTGCGGCCCCGGCCCCAGCCCCAGCCTGCACCAATGAGAGGGCCCAGCCAGCCCTGGGCTGCGTGGGTGGCTGGCGGGGAGGGCGTCGGCCCAATTGTGTCACTTTTCCCATCCACCCGCTGTTGACTCGTCCTCCCAATGGGGCAGAGTTGCCACGCTGTGCCATACTTGGAGGGACAGATGATAGAGTGTAAAGCAGGATTCTGGCAGTTGGGCTGATTATATGAAAGAAAACATAAGACATGTTTAATACTCAGCAGGATGCTTGGCATATAAGGCAAAAGGAGACCTTCAAGATGGTGGAGGAGTAAGACGTAGAGATCACCTTCCTCCCCACAAATATATCAGAAATACATCCACATGTGGAACAACTACTACAGAACACCTACTGAATGCTGGCAGAAGACCTCAGACTTTCCAAAAGGCAAGAAACTCCCTACATACCTGGATATATATATATTTTTTTCCCTTTTCTCATTTGTGACTGTGTATGTGTATGCTTCTTTGTGTGATTTTGCCTGTATAGCTTAGCTTTTACCATTTGTCCTAGGGTTCTGTCTATCCGTTTTTTTGTTTGTTTCTTTGTTTTTAGTATAGCTTTTAGCACTTGTTACAATTGGTGGATTTGTTTTTGGTTTGGCTGCTCTCTTCTCTCTTTCTTTCATTTTTTAATTACTTTTTAATGTTTTCTATTTTTAATAATTTTTTTATTTTAATAACTTTGTTATGTTATTTTATTTTACCTTATTTTTTTCTTCCTTTCTTTCTTTTTTTCTCCATTTTCTTCTGAGCCATGTGGCTGACAGGTTCTTGGTGCTCCGGCCGGGTGTCAGGCCTGTGCCTCTGAGGTGGGAGAGCCAAGTTCAGGACATTGGTCCACCAGAGACCTCCCAGCTCCATGTAATATCAAACAGTGAAAGCTCTCCAGAGATCTCCATCTCAACGTTAAGACCCAGCTCCACTCAACGACCAGCAAGCTACAGTCTTGGACACTGTATGCCAAACAACTAGCAGTACAGGAATACAACCCCACCCATTAGCAGAGAGGCTGCCTAAAATCATAATAAGTCCACAGACACCCCAAAACACACCACCAGACGTGGACCTGCCCACCAGAAAGACAAGATCCAGCCTCATCCACCAGAACACAGGCACTAGTCCCCTCCACCAGGAAGCCTACAGAACCCACTGAACCAACTTTAGCCACTGGAGACAGACACCAAAAACAACGGGAACTATGAACCTGCAGCCTGCAAAAAGGAAACCCAAAACACAGTAAGTTAAGCAAAATGAGAAAACAGAGAAACACACAGCAGATGAAAGAGCAAGGTAAAAACCCACCAGAAGAGGAAATAGACAGTCTATCTGAAAAAGAATTCAGAGTAATGATAGTAAAGATGATCCAAAATCTTGGAAACAGAATGCAGAAAATACAAGAAACATTTAACAAGGACCTAGAAGAACTAAAGAGCAAACAAACAATGATGAACAATACAATAAATGAAATAAAAAACTCTTTAGCAGTAATCAAGACCAGAATAACTGAGGCAGAAGAATGGATGAGTGACCTGTAAGATAAAATAGTGGAAATAACTACTGCAGAGCAGAATAAAGAAAAAAGAATGAAAAGAATTGAGGACAGTCTCAGAGACTTCTGGGACAACATTAAATGCACCAATATTCAAATTATAGGGGTCCCAGAAGAAGAAGAGAAAAAGAAAGGGACTGAGAAAAGATTATAGTTGAAAACTTCCCTAATATAGGAAAAGATATAGTCACTCAAGTCCAGGAAGCACAGAGTCCCATACAGGATAAATCCAAGGAGAAACACGCCAAGACAAATATTAATGCAACTATCAAAACTTAAATACAAAGAAATATATTAAAAGCAGCAAGGGAAAAACAACAAATAACATACAAGGGAATCCCCATAAGGTTAAGGTTAACAGCTGATCCTTCAGCAGAAACTCTGCAAGCCAGAAGAGAGTGGCAGGACAAATTTAAAGTGATGAAAAGGAAAAACCTACAACCAAGTTTACTCTATCCCAGCAAGGATCTCATTCAGATTCCACAGAGAAATTAAAACCTTTATGGACAAACAAAATCTAAGAGAATACAGCACCACAAAACCAGCTCTACAACAAATGCTAAAGGAACTTCTCTAGGCAGGAAACACAGAGAAGGAAAAGACCTACAATACCAAACCCAAAACAATTAAGAAAATGGTAATAGGAACATACATATCGATAATTACCTTAAATGTAAATGGATTAAATGCTCCAGCCAAAAGACACAGACTGGCTGAATGGATACAAAAACAAGATCCGTATATATACTGTCTACAAGAGACCTCCTTCAGACCTAGGGGCACATACAGACTGAAAGTGAGGGGGTGGAAAAATATATTCTATGCAAATGGAAGTCAAAAGAAAGCTGGAGTAGCAATTCTCATATCAGACAAAATAGACTTTAAAATAAAGACTATTACAGGAGACAGAGAAGGACACTACATAATGTTCAAGGGATCAATCCAAGAAGAAGATATAACAATTGTAAATATTTATGCCCCCAATATAGGAGCACCTCAATACATAAGGCAAGTGCTAGCAGCTATAAAAGGGGAAATTGACAGTAACACAATCATAGTAGGGGATTTTAACACCCCACTTTCACCAATGGACAGATAATCCAAAATGAAAATAAATAAGGAAACACAAGCTTTCAATGATACATTAAACAAGATGGATTTAATTGATATTCCATCCAAAAAGAACAGAATACACTTTCTTCTCAAGTGCCAATGGAACATTCTCCAGGATAGATCATATCTTGGGTCACAAAGGAAGCCTTGGTAAATTTAAGAAAATTGAAATTGTATCAAGTATCTTTTCTGATAAGAAAAAGAGTAGATATAGGACTAGATATCAATTACAGAAAAAGACTAGAGATAAGACCAGACATCAATTACAGGAAATAATCTGTAAAAAATACAAACACATGGAGGCTAAATAATACAGTACTTGATAACCAAGAGATCACTGAAGAAATCAAAGAGGAGATCAAAAAATACCTAGAAACAAGTGACAGTGAAAACATGACGACCCAAAACCTATAGGATGCAGCAAAAACAGTTCTAAGGGGGAAGTTTATTGCAATACAATCTTACCTCAAGAAAGAAGAAACATCTAAAATATACAACCTAACCTTACACCTAAAGCAATTAGAGAAAGAAGAATATAAAAAACTCAAAGTTGGCAGAAGATCAAAGTTGGCAAAGTTGGCATAAAGATCAGATCAGAAATAAGTGAAAAAGAAATGAAGGAAATGATAGCAAAGATCAATAAAACAAAAAGCTGGTTCTTTGAGAAGATAAACAAAATTGATAAACCATGAGCCAGACTCATCCAGAAAAGGAGGGAGAAGACTCAAATCAATAGAATTAGAAGAGAAAAAAGAGGAGTAACAACTGACACCGCAGAAATACAAAGGATCATGAGAGATTACTACAATCAACGATATGACAATAAAATGGACAACACGGAAGAAATAGACAAATTCTTAAGAAAGCACAACCTTCTGAGACTGAACCAGGAAGACATAGAAAATATAAACAGACCAATCACAAGCACTGAAATTGAAATTGTGATTAAAAATCTTCCAACAAAAAAAAGCAAAAACCTTTTAAGATAAAAATCCTCCAGAAAGTAGGCATAGAGGGAACTTACCTCAACATAATAAAGGCCATATATGACAAACCCACAGCCAACATCATTCTCAATGGTGAAAAACTGAAATCATTTCCACTAAGATCAGGAACAAGACAAGGTTGCCCACTCGCACCACTATTATTCAACATAGTCTTGGAAGTTTTAGCCACAGCAGTCAGAGAAGAAAAGGAAATAAAAGGAATCCAAATTGGAAAAGAGGAGTTAAAGCTGTCACTGTCTGCAGATGACATGATACTATACATAGAGAATCCTAAAGATACTACCAGAAAACTACTAGAGCTAATCAATGAATTTGGTAAAGTTTCAGGATACAAGATTAATGCACAGAAATCTCTTGGATTCCTATACACTAATGATGAAAAATCTGAAAGAGAAATTAAGGAAACACTCCCATTTACCATTACAATCAAAAGAATAAAATACCTAGGAATAAATCTACCTAAGGAGACAAAAGACCTGTATGCAGAAAACTATAAGACACTGATGAAAGAAATTAAAGATGATACAAAGAGATGGAGAGATATACCATGCCCTTGGATTGGAAGAATCAATATTGTGAAAATGACAATACTGCCTAAAGCAATCTACAGATTCAATGCAATCCCTATCAAACTACCAATGGCATTTTTCACAGAACTAAAACAAAAAATTTCACACTATGTATGGAAACACAAAAGGCCCCAAATAGCCAAAGCTATCTTGAGAAAGAATAACGGAGCAGGAGGAATCAAGTTCCGTGACTTCAGACTATACTACAAAGCTACAGTAATCAAGACAGTATGGTACTGGCACAGAAACAGAAATATAGATCAATGGAACAGGATATTGAAAGCCCAGAGATAAACCCGCTCACATATCGTCACCTTATTTTTGATAAAGGAGGCAAGAGTATACAATGGAGGAAAGACAGCCTTTTCAATAAGTGGTGCTGGGAAAACTGGACAGCTACATGTAAAAGAATGAAATTAGAACACTCCCTAACACCATACACAAAAATAAACTCAAAATGGATTAAAGACCTAAATGTAAGGGCAGACACTATAAAACCCTTAGAGGAAAACATAGGCAGAACACTCTATGACATAAATCACAGCAAGACCCTTTTTGACCCACCTCCTAGAGAAATGGAAATAAAAAAAATAAATAAACAAATGGGACCTAATGAAACCTAAAAGCTTTTGCACAGCAAAGGAAACTATAAGCAAGATGAAAAGACAACCCTCATAATGGGAGATAATATTTGCAACTGACAAAGGATTAATCTCCAAAATTTACAAGCAGCTCATGCAGCTCAATATCAAAAAAACAAACAACCCAATCCAAAAATGGGCAGAAGACCTAAACAGACATTTCTTCAAAGAAGATATACAGATGGCCAACAAACACATGAAAGAATGCTCAACATCACTAATCATTAGAGAAATGAAAATCAAAACTACAATGAGGTATCACCTCACAGCAGTCAGAATGGCCTCATCAAAAAATCTAGAAACAATAAATGCTGGAGAGGGTATGGAGAAAAGGGAACCCTCTTGCACCGTTGGTTGGAATATATATTGATACCACCACTACGGAGAAGAGTATGGAGGTTCCTCAAAAAACTAAAAATAGAACTACCATACGACCCAGCAATCCCAGTACTGGGCATATACCCTGAGAAAACCATAATTCAAAAAGAGGCATGTACCAAAATGTTCATTGCAGCTCTATTTACAATAGCTAGGACATGGAAGCAACCTAAGTGTCCATCAACAGATGAATGGATAAAGAAGATGTGGCACATATATACAATGGAATATTACTCAGCCATAGAAAGAAATGAAACTGAGTTATTTGTAGTGAGGTGGATGGACCTAGAGTCTGTCATACACAGTGAGGTAAGTCAGAAAGAGAAAAACATATACCGTATGCTAACACATATATATGGAGTCTAAAAAAAAAAAAAAGTTCTGAAGAACCTGGGGCAGGACAGGAATAAAGATGTAGACGTAGAGAATGGAGTTGAGGACACGGGGAGGGGGAAGGGTAAGCTGGGACGAAGCGAGAGAGTGGCATGGACATATATACACTACCAAATGTAAAATAGATAGCTAGTGGGAAGCAGCCACATAGCACGGGGAGATCAGCTCAGTGCTTTGTGACCACCTAGAGGGGTGGGATAGGGAGGGTGGGAGGGAGACACAAGAGGGAGGAGATATGG
The DNA here is from genome assembly GCF_964374135.1 of Grampus griseus. Taxonomy (NCBI): domain Eukaryota; kingdom Metazoa; phylum Chordata; class Mammalia; order Artiodactyla; family Delphinidae; genus Grampus; species Grampus griseus. The sequence continues at coordinate 16,387,108 of NC_139003.1, forward strand.
GGATATATGTATATGTATAGCTGATTCACTTTTTTATACAGCAGAAACTAACACACCATTGTAAAGCAATTATACTCCAATAAATCTGTTAAAAAAACAAGTTCATGTGCTAGTTATTAATTAGATTCAGCTTAAATAAAGTAATAATACTACTATATATCTACAAAGGTAGTCCATGGAAAATTTTGCTCATGGTTAGATGAAGTGTTGGTTTCAAAAGTGGGAAAATTTGTCATAAGAGAAGATTTATTTTGAAAGGAAAATTTTACCTGGAAAGAGAGTTTCTTTATTTTGGAAAATGATGACTTGCTGTTATTAAATGAACAGAAGCAGCAGATTAGGGTAGTAAGAAATTTTGGATGTTTAGTAGACTAATGGCATAAAATCATCATTAAAAATATTGATTGGGCTTCCCTGGTGGCGCAGTGGTTGAGAGTCCTCCTGCCGATGCAGGGGCCACGGGTTCGTGCCCCGGTCCGGGAAGATCCCACATGCCGCAGAGCGGCTGGGCCCGTGAGCCATGGCCGCTGAGCCTACGCGTGCGGAGCCTGTGCTCCGCAACGGCAGAGGCCACAAAAGTGAGAGGCCCGTGTACCGCAAAAAACAATAAAAATATTGATTAAGTTCTGCTATGTGCCAAGCATAGAGCCAGTCATAAGATTCAGTCATGAGAAGAAGAACTTTAAAAACAACAAAATACATATCCTGCCTTTATGGAGGCTGTCTCTTCTAATGAAACCAGAGAATATCAATGACAACTTCATTCATTGTGTAAAGGAGTTGAATAGAAGGTACATGTTCAAGTCAAAGAGCGTTCCCAAGCAAAGATATTAAAAGTCAAATTGAAAAGGCCTCTTAGGACTTGTCTTACTTTTCAAATAAATTAAGAATGCGCTGACTGCTACTGGTAAAACAAATCAAGTTTATGCTCCATTAAGGGTCAGTAAAAGTATCTTGGGTAAGTTCTCAGGTTTTTTTCTTAGCTTCTTCATGAGCGAGACTGCTGAGGCTTAGAAGATCAACTGGGAAAGAGAAATGGAAAAGAAACAGCTCTGTGATGTCCTTTCTTCCCTCTTCTCATATTTACAGACTCAAAGGAGCCGAAGAGTTGCCCACACTGGATAAACAAACCATTTAAGTCTTTCAACAGAGAGGTGAAAGATTTTTGTTGCCTGAATTACAAAAAAAAACCTTGTGAAAAATATAACAGTGGGAAATAAAAATAGTTAAATAAAAACCACAAGATGGCAAGTAATGATGCTCTTTTTTCCCTAAGTTCTGAAATAGGGATTGGATGGGTTAAAGGAAGAAGAAGAAGATAGAATTAAGATATTCAGAGCATGAGTTCTGTGGCAATTATTGAAAAATCCAAGAATTTTAAAACATGGAAATGTAAGATTAGGAAAAATCCAATACAAGAGTAAAATAATATAATATATATAATGAAATGAAAAAAATTTTTTTTCTCTAATGCATAGCTAAAATTTATCTTCAAGGAACAAGAGAAAACATTTACTGATTTAATGAAAATACCAAAGCAAAGCTAATGCAATGGAATGTTATTCAGCCCTAAAAAGAAATGAGCCATCAAGGTAAGAAAAGACATGAAGGAAACTTAAATGCATACTACTAAGTTAAAGAAGCCAATCTGAAGATGCTACACACTGTATGACTCCAACTAAATGACATTCTGGAAAAGGCAAAACTATGGAGACAGTAAAAGGATCAGTGGTTGCCAAAGATTAGGAGGGAGAGAGGTATAAATAGGGGGAACAGAGAGGATTTTTTAGGGCAATGAAACTACTCCTTATGACACTATAATGGTAGATACATGTTACTATACATTTGTCAAAACCCTCAGAACATACAATAGCAAGAGGGAACCCTACTGTAAACTAGGAACTTCAGGTAACTATGATGTGTCAATGTCAGTGCATTCATTATAACAAATGTACCTCTCTAGTGCCTGATGTTGATTGTGAGGGAAACTGTCAGTGTATGGGGGCAGGGGGTATATGGGAATTCACCGTACTTTCTACTCAGTTTTGCTGTGAACCTAAAACTGTTCTTAAAAAAACAAAACCAAAAAACAAACAAACAAAAAAACCTAGAGCAGCAAGTAATCTTTCAATAATTATACAGAGTAATAAAAAATCAGTTTGAATTTTAGATAACTGATCTATTGATATCATTTCATATTCAATTATACTGAAAAATTAAAATAAGAGCACATGGGAATTGGGGAGAAAAAAATAATTTTTAAAAGTAGTCAAATATTTGCTGCAAGTGGAATGAATAAGTCACACTAATTTAATTAAATGAAGCAAACAGGGATAATAACCTTTAGAAAATCTGACCGGTATACGGCACAGTGATTTCAATGATCTGCAATTCCTAAGTATTAGGGAAATCAGCTGACGGATCTACAGTCACCACCAATTTTTTCTAAAAGTGCATCTCACGCCAAGAGGTGCCAAAATATAGGAATTGGAGCAGTACCTATTAAAGGAGAAGAGACCAGGGCTGCCAATTATAGCCTGCACTCTAGATTCCATATCTACTAAAATAATGGGACTAAATCAGAGGGAAAAACATAACAAACCTTGTGCACTGAAAAAGCTGCAGAGAGGCAGGAGCAATTATGTAGCTGAGGACTGAGAAACCGAAGAAAGATCCAAGAGGAACGGATCATGGGAACTCGCATTGCGATAAAGAAGCTAAAATAAGCTAGTGAACATCAAAGGGGAGACGTTTGCCAACCTGTTTCTTCCAGGAAAATGACTCCTGGGATTCAATCTGAACACTTAAGTGATAGAAAGATGTCATTTTATTTTGTTTGAATATGGAAACTTGCTGGAGAATAAATATGACCTCTTTTCTATATCACTCCTTGAAAATAAAAGTAATGTAAATTTTTAGTAAATTCTTACAGAGACAGAAGCCAAGGAATCTCCTTTTAAATAGGAGAAGTTTAAAGAGGAACGCTAAGGATGTGAATTTCTTGAAGAATGTGTTATGTAACTGTGAGGGAGAAGAATAATTATCACTTTAATTAATTAGGGCCCGGTTGTTGCTCCCTTGTGAAAGATAATCCTTGATTAAAAGTGTCAGTATGTAAAAATATTGACTGATATTGAAATGTAAGAGTGTGAAATTTCAATTAATTGTAAAAAATTAGCTTGTACTATCATTTACCAATAGACACTAATGATTCTCGGAGACTTGGGACATACAAACAAATAGTTAGAATTGACAGTGGACACGTAAACAGGAACAGAATGAATCCACTGATGGTTCATCCCTCAGAATAACTAGCTCCTTTGGCCTTTTGTTTTATGTCCTCAATGCAGAGGTTAATGTTAAGTCCTAGCAATTGTTTTGTAGAGGAAGGGAATAGATAGCACAACAGGAAATAGAAGAAGATCAAATAATATTTTAACAACACACAGTGCTTTCATATTCAACAAAAATGTTCCAACATATATACATTTTATACTCATGAAATCATAATTTATGCCTTAGCAATTCCATAGCTGGAAGCCTTATTGAGACTCTTTTCCCCTCTGTGCCTAGAAAGAGCTCCCAGGGGACTATGAAGGAAAAAGCACCTTCAAACTTGAAGCCTATTATCAGACTAGGCCAGGAGGTGAGTGGCCAAGACACACTCTATCTAAATCTACCTGAGACTGATTCCTCCAATATAAACTCTGTTTTCATGATTCCATTTTCTGAACTCAAAGTGTGATATGCCTCTATTTCTTTTTCTTCCCTCTCTCTTTTTCCTTGGCTTTATCAAAATTAGATGCCAAATAACATAATGGGATATTCTTTTGAAGAAACTGCTTATGGTAGTAAAACAAAACAGAAAACCCCCAAAAAACAAAATTTTAAAATTTGTCTTTGACTTTAGATGTGAGACTGATGCCCAAAGCAATGAACTCACTCTTAGACCTAAACAAGCTATTTAGTGTCCACAGGCAACAACTTCTGCACTTAGAAAGAAAAAACAACCATCTACCACATCGGATTGGCGTGAGGTATAGGAATAGTATATGTAAAGAAATGGCACAGGGCCTAAAATTTGGTAGACACGCAAGAAAGAATGGCTATGATTTCATTGTTTTTAATTGTCATTGGTATTGTCAAAGAAGAGTATCTCATCCAAAATTCTGAAATTTTCCCTAACATGGAAACCTTCAGTCATGAAAAATATCCTGTCATGCTCACTTCAAAACAAACGCAAAACTGTGACTCCTTGAATGACACTCATCAGCTAGAGACAACATAAGTTAAACCTACATCATCCACGGCTCTCCCTGACTTCAGTACTCCCAGCACACAGTATAAAGGGAGAAAATAAGTCTGTAATATTTAGGCTTACATGTGAAGACACAACTGCCCACACCACTGATAAAACCTGATAGCAAAGTAATTTCGACGATGAAGCAAGAAAACAGCAGGCAGATCTGGGAAACACTGTGGCCTTGGGGCTGCTCTTTATCTTCTCCCTAAAATGAAACCAAATGTCCTGATGCTCTCCAAAGAACACAGTTAAGTAGAGTTTTCCTATCATTTCCTATTTTCATGCTGGTTATATGGTAGCAGGGCAGAGGGGGGGCACAGAGTGTTAGAAAATCTTTATCATGTTCAACAACATGAAATTGTACGAAATTTATGTTCTTCCCTTACCAATCAAGTTATTCTATGCTTAGCTTTTATAAAGAGTAGGAAAAATTAGCCTTTAGGTAATTCTTTAGCTCCCCATTTCACTCCTTTTAAGAGCTCCTTAGTAGTTAATTAAATAATCAAGAAATAATAGGCTTGTCTTCCTATATTATTTCATCTTGTTTACTGGCTTGGCATAGTTGGTGAGGTAAGGGAAAGCTTCTTTGTTTTACTAAAGTGGAAGACATTTTCGTGACCAAGGGCGAGCAATAACATCAGGAAAAATCATCATCTTTCCTCTTCCTAGAGGAGGTATTATATCAGCCTGTTACTGGGGATCATCACAGCGAACCAACATTTTGCAATAGTAACAGTGAAATGTATCCTCATTAACATTTATGACAATTCCCCCACTCTCCTCCACTAGAACTCCTCCACTAGAGCTGGGAGAGAGGAAGAGGAAGAGGAAGAGGGCCAGGTGCTTGGTCCAGCTAGATTAGTAATGAAAACCTAGACAGAACACCAGATAGGAGAGTACACAGAGGAGCTTTGGAACCATGAAGGTATCTTCCCAAGAAGGTATCAGAGAGAAAGAGGAATTATGGACAGGGAAAATGAAACAAGGCATAGAAAAGAAATCAAGGGCTTATTTCTTTTTTTTTTTTTGCAGTACGTGGGCCTCTCACTGTTGTGGCCTCTCGCGTTGCGGAGCACAGGCTCCGGACGCGCAGGCTCAGCGGCCATGGCTCACGGGCCCAGCCGCTCCACGGCATGTGGGATCCTCCCGGACCGGGGCACGAATCCGCGTCCCCTGCATCGGCAGGCGGACTCCCAACCACTGCGCCACCAGGGAAGCCCAAGGGCTTATTTCTTAAATAGCCAGGACTGATTTAACTCTAAGGACATAAGGTATGCATATGGGACTGTACCCCATCTAAACAAATAGGTATCAGTGTCACATGACATGGAAGAGAAGTATATTTATCTATGGATGTTCTCCTGAATTGTTACTCATCAAATGTAACTGAAAAATCAGATAGTCTCTGGCCACAACTAAGCCCTCAGTCTCGATGGCCCACACAAGGTGGAAAACTCGTTTGATGATACTGGCAGCAACATGGGTCAAACATCTAATCTTCACTCCTCTCCAATGCCCTTTAGATGCCAATTCTTCAATCTGGTATTATTTAGAATGTGGTCCTGTGATTATCCACCTCAGTATCACATGAAGTGCTGAACATCCGGATTCCTGTGTCTGAGCCCAAACCCGCTGACTCAAAATCTTTGCAAGAAGAGAGCATTTCAAGGCCTCAACCTGTGAATAAACCTCTTTTAAAAGACTTCTTAGAATACTTTTAAATAGTGATTCAAATAATTCAGAATCTGGTAATTTAAAACACTATACCTGATGACTATGAACGCTGACTGCTGAAAACGTAGATCCAGTCCTACCATGAGATCAACATTCAAGGGTGTATAGGGTCCTCAGCTTCAGAAAAAAGAACTTTTGCTTTACTGAACCCAGTAAACACAGATAACGTCAAAATACTGCCCTGCTACCACATGATTTGCTGTTTATTTTCACTGATCTTAAAAACACTGATCTTTAGTTTTGTTTTTGTTGCACATTAGCCATGGTCTGAAAATTTGACTTTAGTATTTGACCTATGGAGATGCCTATAACTTCCTTGATACAATAAAATGGAATGGGGAACCATGCATATTTTTAGGGTTACCTATTATCTATACAAAACATTGGGGAAAAATAAAGCTCCATATTAATAAAGCTCTGCTTCTAACACATTTGAAATGTGTATTGCTGTCATTTATACGAATATGGCCTCTGTCCTCATCTTAGATATCATCAGCATCCCTAACAAGTCCCAGCTGGTGCCCCATTACCAGCACCAGGTAAAAATCGTTCGACTTGCCCAGCAGTCTTACGGGTTGACCTTTTTGTAAATAGTTCATCTTAATATCCAAGAAAACAATTCTGCCAATCCCAGAGAGCTCTTTAAAGTGAAAAACCCTAGTTTTCACCTTCCAAGGAACTTGGCTGGGACTATTAAATGCCCCAAATGTCATTATTATTATACTGCCTATACATATCAACGTAACAAACACATAATGAATACACAGACTGTGTGCAATGTACCCGACTGTGGGAAATTAAATGAGATTATAGGATGTTAAATATTTAGCAAAATATCTGCCACACCATAGCTTTCCTTACCGATTATTATTTGTTTGGGGGATGACTAGTATAAGTGTGATATTTATCATTGCTTATTAGTATTATACTAATAATAAATTAGATGAAGAGAAGGAAGAAGAAGAAGAGGAGAAGAATAAAGAGGAAAAAGCATACTGACCAATATTTATTTTGCATTTACTCTGGGACAGCCATTGTGCTAAGCTGTCTATATGTGTTATCTCCTTGTGTAGGGGGAATGGAGAAATGGCTAACATACAGGGCTTGGCATAAAGGCTTTGATCAGTTATGGAAGATTTCACGTGGGTTTGACTTTAGAATCTATCCTAGACAGCTGAGAAACAATGAAGAATTTTTAAAAGGAGAATAACATGTTCAGATTTGCATTTTAGAAAGGTTATTCTGGCAGTGTGAGGCATAGATTGTACTAGGGAAAGACTGGAGGTGGGAGACCGTATAAACACAAGGCTCTGGTGGTAGTTCAAGTGAGGGATGCTAAAGATCTAAAAAAGATGTGTGGATGGAGAGGAGGGGATGAATTCCAGACAAGTCTCAGAGATAGGTTTGACTTGATGACACCATTAGATGGTGACAGTAGAACTGGAGTGAGGAAGAAAGAAGACATGTTTAGAGCATATCGACCTCACTTCTAATTTGTGAGTAATAATAATATGCAGACTGGTATTCACACAAGAATATAGAGCAAAACTTCTAAGTTTCTCACATAACAAAACAACAAATTATACATACAAATTATTATTATCTTCATCATTATCACTATTATATATCTTATCCAGCAAGAACAAATGTGGAGAATGGATACATGTATATGTATGGCTGAGTTGCTTTGCTGTGCACCTGAAACTATCACTACATTGTTAATTGGCTATACTGCAATATAAAACAAAAAGTTAAAAAAAAAAACCCAATGTTCCCATTCTAAAGATAGAACCCTTCCATTTTGAAATTTAAAGACTTAAACATAGAAAACATTCCATTAGCTTCTTCTTCCAGAGATATCTCAATGTCTCCCACAACAAACCTCTTTGTTTCCCACAGAAATATTTTCACAATAATGTTAAACACAGAAGGGTATAAATATCCCCCATTTCCCATAATTTTCTAGAATTCTACACAGCAAACAGCACTTAATATGCACAGGCAATGACTGTTTCCTACTAATCTCTTTTCTTAAAAACATACTAATTCAGAGTCTTTCTTGCTTTTGTCTATCTCAAATTATCATTGAAATTGAAAGTTTAAAAAAATGATGTTCTTGCCCTCTCCACAGTAGTGTGCTTCCTGTTACCAAACACCAGAGGGTGCCATTCAGTGAATGCCTGGATTTGGGAGAGGGGGAAACACAAAGAAGGAATGCCACTGCTAATGAAAGAGACTGATTTTTTAGGGTGTACCCTTATCTACCATGAAATATTACCATGGTAACAGCACCAGTAAGATGATTGTATATTTAGGTCACAGTATAAAAGAAGGAGCTTGAACATGTGTGCAGAAAAAGGGAAATGAAATAAAGTAAGACAAGAATATACCAAGTGTAGAAGGAGGCAAACCAGCCAGAACGTGCCTCACACTTTGCTAACTGCAGGCTCACAAAGTCACATCATGCCTTTCAAAGCAAAGGTGGATGATCAACTCTAACTAAAATCAGAAGTTGCCATTCAAACGCAGAACATTAAGCACCAGCAGCCTTAATACAAAGAGAGACGAACTCGTTTGGAGAGACAACTAGATGGAAAGTTGGGATGTGTGTATTCTGAGGCAGTCCTTGGTTAGCTGCATCACAATGGGAAAACCTCTTCATCCACTTCAACGCTTAACATGAGTTAAACTGGATAATATCAAAACTCTCTTTCATCCTTTAGCACCAGACAAAAGAAAATCTCAGTGTTGCTATAGGTGAAAATAGCATCAGCCAAAACATCAGGCGATTTCCTTGCCCCTGTTTCCCTCTGCAGAGCAGTCACTGATTAATCAGAACAAGCAGTTTGTGCCAACTAAGAATCTAGTTGGTGATGAATCTTTCTTGCTTAGGGTTTAGGGGACACAACAAAAATATGCACAGTTGAACTAAAAGAATGAGGAGAACATTGTTGTACTCTGAATACCACAGTTGTGATTTCCCCAAACACAGAGGAAAATGTGCACTACAACTATTCATCAGCACAGTATAAGACAAAGACTGGAGTCCAACATGCTTATGTTTGAATCCAGGGGCTACGACTTACTAGCTGTGTAGTCTCGGGCCATTACCTGACCCCTCTGAATGCTGGTTTCCTGATCTGTAAAATGGGGACAATAACATCTACTTCATAGGATTGTTGCAATGAGAAAACTGATTCATCTATTCACTCATTCAACAAATATTTAATAAACTCCTAGGATGTGCCAGACACTATCTTAAACAGTGGGGATAAAGCCCTGACAGAATAGATGATATGACATATGTGAGGTGCTTAGGACACTTTCAGGAACTTAGAACACACTCTATGAAAATGCATTTCCAAGGAAAACGACCTGCTTCCTTTGTCCCACACAAAGTACACACTATCACCACCACTACTGCCAAGTGACCAAGCTGAGCTTTGGGGTATGCAGTCAGTACACTTGCTCTGACACCTTCTTAGGAAAGCAGTCCCAACATCTGCTCAATGAACCAAAGGTAGACAAAATGGGGACAGGTGACAGGGAATGAAAGCCAGGTGGTAACAGTCATGAGGAGGATATATTGACAGTGTTTGATATAGAGAAGTCCACTGAGGAAAACAACACAGGTCCGCATCATAAAATGCCAACCCAACTCAAATATAAGGTTAAATGAAGAAAACCAGGTCCCTCAAGGGAACTGTGTGACAAAATGTTTCTGTCAGTCTCTTGGAGACTGACATTACTCCTACTGAGTAAACTGAAGTAAGATTAAGATAAGAGTAAGAGTGGAGTTTGAGTGGTCATATTTAGACAATTACTCATGGGCATTCTCTCACAGGCATACCGCAAAAACTGACATCGGTGATGGAGGTTATTACAGTGGCTGTTAATGGCATGCCCACAGATTCTCGCCCTCATTTTTTTCATCCATTCCCTCTTCAGTTCCTTTATTCTATTGCCCCCTCTTCTTCCTCTTTTGCACTTGCTTTAACTTTGTTCACTGCTGTGGGTCAGAGAGCCATGTGTCTCCTGATCAGCCTGCCTGTCCTCCTCCGTTAAAGTGGGTGCCATACCTTCCCTGCCTTCCCTGTGAGCCAGCAGGCTGTGGTCTGCTGTTCTCTTCAAAACTCTAACACTGCCCTCCCTCTTCCTGTGCCCTGGGCCCTGGGGGCTGGCTACCCTGAAATTAGAATTGTAAAACTGCCACTGAATGTACATCCAAGTGCCTGATGTTGGGGGTTATCTGGGCAAAGAAGGGGATAGGATCATGTTTGGAGCAATGTGGTTTTTAAATGTGAAGATAGCAATCTCTGCCCCCTATGCTGACAGACCGGGGGGACTCCTTCCAAAGCGACTTTTACCAATGTTTGACTGCTAGTCTCTTGTACATCCATCCCTGAGAGCTAAAATTCTGTGGTTCTCTTGAACTTAAACTAGGGTAGGGATATTCAAATCGACCTATTTTCTCACTCCATCCCCCCCACCCCCAGACACTCTCAGACACTTACATAAACAAACACACCTTTCTTTTGTAGGAAGACCAAGCATCTGTCAGGAAGCTCACCCTTAAGTTTTGGGTCCACGGACTTTACCCCACTCCCGCCCCATTTCATTCACAGAGTTTTAAAACTGTAAGCGGAGGTGGCTGGAATTTCCATGCCTTTGTAGGGTCAAGTTTTACTCTTCAGTTTTAATTGGCAGAATTGTTTAGCCTAGTAAAGCATATAGAGTCAACAGAAGTTGCTTATCCTACTGCCACAACTGGACACATTACTAATAACAGTAACAACAATAAAAGTTCACATGGCATTAACTTATTACTTCTTGAACCCTTAGCTGCCAAATCCTGCAAAGCTGCAACACTGTTGGCACAAAATTCTTCCATCCATTTGCCAAGAGTCTCAAAAGTCCACTTTCTGAACTGCAGCCTAATATTCTTACTGTGATCAACTGGTTTACTTCTATGATTATGACCTTGTTGTCATCACCCTGAAGATCACACACACACCCCCCTAATTGCAGTTTCTTAAGTGTGTCATCATCCTTATTATTTGCTTATCAAGGAAAATGTACTCTATATATCTCCTTGCTATACAGATTGCCAAAAATGCATATATATACAGGCTGCCAACAAAATACAATGCGGGGCCTTTGGGGCACAAGGCCGGGCTGAATAGCTGGAGTTTATGAGCTGCTCACTTTCAGGGCCCTCTCAAGACTGGTAAACCCGAATGGCCTGCAGTGAAGTGAGGTGCTAGTCCACTCCAGCGCCTGGCCATCTGAACTTCCCCAGAGAAAGGCTGCCCCCCAAGGCTGGGCTCTGCCCGAGGCGGGTGCTGAGGGTCTAGGGCGCCGCAGCATCGGGTCCCTCAATGCTCTGCGCAGCCTCCGCCGAGCTCGAGCGCTGGGCCTTTTCCCTCAGTGTCTCTCCCCACGCCACCCTCAACCCAAATTCAAGTTTTCCCCAGGCTTTTCCCATTGCCCCACTGTTTCTCTCTGCAGTCTGGGCTGGCTCCCCGCGCCTCTGGCCCAGCCCTCGGAGGAACCAAGGCCACCGGCCGGGATCGTGCTATGGAGGTGGCCATTGCTGCCGGCACTCGGGGCAGTCGAGCTGGGGGCTGCGTGACGGAGCGCGGGCGGGTGTGCCATACAGCATGTAGATGCGTGTTTGTGTCACTGACTGCGTGTACTAGGGGACAGGCAAACTACACGAACCCACTGCCACCCAGCGCTAAGAAAAAGAGCACGAAAAGCAAAACAAACCAAAAAAAGAAAAGATGAAAGGGAACTAGAAAGTCAATGCAAAGGATTCCGGAGCTTGAGGACCTGGAGGCACCGTGCTCTGGATGGGCTCGCCGCGCCTGGCTGGCCGACTTGGAGCCCTTGGCCCTCCGTCACAGACATGCTGTGGCCGTGAACTAAGGACACGGTCGGGCAGCTCGGGTGAGATGTCAGAGGACAGCTCTGCTTGCCTTAAGGGTTTACCTCCATTTCTCTGCTCTCCTCCCGCCTCTCCGTCCCGAGTGACTCCCCAGAGATATTTCCATACAGGCAACATCGGTCTCAAGGCTTGGGTCTGATGAGCTTGGCAGACGCTCCTGCGGACGATTTTGTGGCTCAAAGCAGCCTCGAAGACGGCGACGGGCAGGAGGGTAGAGAAAGTGATGGGGGCGCTGGAAGGAGGCTGAGGCAGTGGGTATGTGCTGCTTTCTGAGTCAGTGATTTCGGGGAATCTTGAATCTTGACCTCTTAAGAGCTCTCCTAGGCATGCAGCCTCCTGCCCCGCGGGGGGCGCCCCAGGGGTGCGGGGGCAGAGCGCACAGGTGGAATTTCTGCTCGATCTCCCCTGCGCGGGCTTGGACCGCACCTCGCAGGTTCCGAGAGCTACAAGTTATCTGCGATCACCCGGGTCCTCAGGTGTGGACTGCGAGGGACACTGTGGGTGCAGCTGTTCGCAATTTGTGACCCCGAACCCCGCCGGGGTGGCCCAGAGCCCACTGTGAGGTGGCTGTCGGCGAAGCCCAGGCACAGTCCGGGACCTCGCGGGCTCCGGGCTGAGACCCTGTCCTCAAGTCGAGGCAGACAGCTGACCTCGTGTGCGGGCCGAAAAGGGATGGGGTTGCAGAAAGCTGCCTCCTCCTCTGTCCTGGGACCCTCTCCTCATTCTTATTCCCCTGCCCTTTGGCCACGCTCCTTGGACCGCAGTACCAAGCCTCTCTCCAGCGACTTGGCGCGGGCGCCCAAAGGACAGTTCAGAAGGCGGAAACAGGGGGCCATATGGAGCCAGAGGAGCTGGGCCTCCACCCCAAACGCCTAGGAGACGTGGCCAGACCCCAGGCTGGAAGGAACGTGAGGGGCAGGAGAGGGCGAAGCTCTCCTGTCTTTTCCTTGACGGCCTGTCGGGGAGGAGGAGGGAGTCGGGTGACAGTGGAGGGAATGGCGGGCTGGGAGAGGGAGCGATGTCACGGCCGGCGCGGCCCCCAGGCTACCTTTGCCACCTTCCTCCGGACTCAGTGACCCGCGAAATCGCATCCTTGTCCTGCGCTCTGCCTCTCTTGCCCCTTCTTTCCAGACCCGCCATCACTGCCCTCAGTTCTCCAAGCCCCAGAAGCCAAAGTTTCCTTTCGAGGATCTGCACTTGTGGAGGAATTCTCCAATTCCTTAACACCTGACCCCTCCGCGCCCGCTCCTGGCAATTGGGAGGGACCCCGCGGCGCCAGGGTCCCTGGAGCTGGCAAGCAGAGAGCTGAGCAGTGCGCTGTCCTTACCTGCCGCCGGATTAGCTCCAGGTGCCTCCCCGGGCTGCAATATCCCTGGTGCGGGCTGGCGGGATCGTGGAGGAGCCCCTCGCGGGTTCGGGGCTCACCGGCCGGGGAGCGAGCTGCGCTGCGCTCAGAGTCCGAGGCCAGGCGCCGGCTTGCTTTCTCCCTTGATCTTGCAAGCGAAAAGGAAAAGATTAGCTGGTGCCGCGACACCCGGAGGGGTGGGGCGGAGGAGGCGGGGGGAGAGCGGACCTGAAGGCTCAGGCCAAAGCTGCGAGGCTCGGGCGCGCGCTAGCAGAGTCGCGCACCCCACACCCGTCCCAGTCGCTTGACGAGTCTGAAACCCCTTGGCGGTGTAGACTGGAGTTAAAGTGACACCGCCCCCGCCCTCCACACCAGAACACCAAAGGAGAAGCAAAAAAGGAGTTTCAAACCTGGCTTTCACAAAGAAGCTGAGTCTGGAGAGCAAAACCGAACAGAGACCTGGCTGGACTGGCGAGCTGGGCGGGATTCATTTCTTCACCAAAGTGCTTGGGGAAGTAAGGGAAGTAGTAATTAGTGTAGGGGCAACTAATTACTAATTAGTTCGGTTCCTCTGGCGATCTCCTAGTGGAATCTGCAGTTTCAAGGCTCTGGCCAACCCTCAGGCTGGCGCGTGTGTGCGTTCGTGTTTGTGTGTGCGTGTCCGTGTGTGTGTGTGCACGCGCGCACTCGCTGGAGCGGGTCTCTGCGCCCGGGCACCTTTGGTATAACAAGAGAGCGTGCGTGTGTTCGTGAGTGTGTGTTCGATTAGCTGCAATGGGCGAACAATTTCTGGAGAGAACATTTACAATTTTCTTTCAATATGACAGGATTAGTTGTTCCTCCAATGAAATCTTTTCTGCTCTCTGATTTGGCGGTTCTTCTGAGCAAATATGACAGCCTTTTCTCCAGGCTCCTTTCTGCTCCTTTCCACGTCCATCCCCAGAGCCAAGCTCTCCATCTGCAATTTCTACATCAGAACGTTTACAGTTACTACCACCACCCAGTCCCATTCCTGCAAGTATGATTGCTGTAAAGGTGACATGACATATTGGGAAGGACGCGGTGTTGCTTTTTGATTGCTGAAGATGCTTAAGCCCAGTTTTTCCAGGTGGGAAAATATTAGAATAAATCCTCTGTGCTTTGTAAACATATAATCGTGCTGAACTATTCACGGATTATTTATTTCTCTGGGACACTGGCAAATGTGTAAGAGGAAGAGGTAATTTTTTCTTTCTTATTTTATACAAGGGTCAATGCCCATGTTTCTTTGACTAATAGGCGTTAGATTACAAAGTATTTATGGTGCTTTATGGAATTTGGGATCTCCACGAAAAAAATTAGGATACAAACTTTTTGTGTTAAATCAGTCTTAGGTTTTTATTTTTTCATTTTAATGAGAAATCCATTCCAAGAAGAATACTCATTATTTTTAGGTACTAGTCCCAACTGATAAAGATACAGTGATATGATTCTAAAGTATAGTTGAGAACAAGACTTGCTTTTGTGAAAGTATGTGTATATAAAGATAACATCAGTGTACGATACGTTATAAGGCTACATTTTCTTTCATCCACCTTCGGCAATCAAATGAAAAAAGCTGAAATCTTAATTGATATATCCAATTAAGTTGAGTTCAAATCTTGAGGCCCAGGCCATTGCTAGCTGTCAAAGGGAATACAGAATAGCAAAAGTCACTGTCCCTGTCCTTTATAAGCTCCCCATCTTATTGGCGGGGAAAGACAATCAGATGACAATCAAGATGAAAAATTATGCAGCAATATAAATTCATTGATAAATGAAAATTATGTAGATGAAAGGGTCTGCCCTTTCTGTTAACTCACAGCTATCACCAAGCAGGATGTGGCACAAACTTTTTTGGCTTGATTGAAGTCACCCTGAAATAACGCATTATATCCTGTGGCTCTACCTTCAGCCTCCACACCCTCACATCCCACCACCACTGGGAGATTGTAAGATACATATGAGAAAATCAAGACAGCTCTGTCCAGTCTTGGCCTCAGCCTCCCCCAGCATTGGTTGTTTACATTAAATATCTGATTTTGTCATTTCTTCTCTCTTAGGTGATCTTTTGAAAATGAATTCACATTTTCCTTTCTTTCTCCATTACTTCTGACTATTAAGCCTCCATAAGCCCAGGGAGTTGCTTGGATCTTTAAATCAAAAACAAAACAAAACCACATAGACATCCCAAAGCAGAGAAATAAAGGGGAAGGAATTTCCTGGCCAGCAATAGAGAAGAAGAAAACCCAGTGATCTGTTGCTATTTTGTTCTTTCATATCATTAATGCCTTTCATATCATAATATTCTTTCATATCATTAACAGGGCTACACATTCCAAAAAGAGCAATAAAGCAAAACGCCAATGAAATCTAACGAATATTTTCTCAAACTTGAATAAAACAGAGTCCATGGATAACCTAACTACCATGTTCAATAGAAGTCATGTACTTGTGGCCTTTTGGAGAGGAGCTGCAAAAGGAAACAGCATTTTTAGCGAGCAATCAGCAATAATGTCCATTTTCTTCTTCTAGGTCATCAATGAAAACACTTTTTTTAAAACATATACTTGCATCTGTGCCACTCATTGTGTGTTTTTGGAGAATTATTTAACTGCTCTATGCCTCATATTTTTAATCGGTAAAAGGGATACAGTAATAGTAACACTCCCCTGGGGTTTTTATAAGGAATAATAGAGTTCATTCATGTAAAGTTTTCAGAAGAAGGCCTGACATATAGCAAATTAGCTATAATCATAGGACTGTCAGTCAGGATTTGAAAACAGCTTCTTGGCTCATGCCCCTAACCTACTGAATCGGAATATTTAGGAGTGAATCTTGCCAATGGAAACCATGCTGCTCCTCAATTTCATGCAACAAGCATGTTAAACATAATCCATCAAAATACCGACCCAAAGAAATCCCATTTTTCCCCCTTCCAGTTTCTCTTTCTATACAAGAAAAGATCATGTGTATTCTGAGCATTTTATTTTTATTTCTTAAGACAGTTCACCTTCTGAGATAAAAGAGTACTCCCCCATCCCAGGCATATAGCTTTTACATTTATTAGTAACCCACGGTGTGGAACATTTTCAAAAGTGCTTTCTAAAGACTTTATAGAACGCATCTATGGGTTTCCTTTTATCTACATGCCTATTTTCCACCTCAAAGAACACTAATTAGTAATTTCCACTTGTGAAGCCAAACTTCATTACCTGCAACCTCAGAAAGTTACTTTTAGGCATGTGCTAAAGAGCTCAGATGCTCGAAAGGGATGACTTTGAATCTTTGACAAAGTTCCATTTTGAATAAGACTGTAAATAAGATCACCACCAACATGAGGAGAAGGTGAATAGCAAGTCTCATTTCTGGGAAGGTGGTGCATATTTTATTGTGCCATGTTGATTTCAATGTTGTAGCAATAATTAGACTTCAGTAATTAGATGCACAAATCAGCACTCTGTCATCATAAGCACATTAAGAGGGTGACGAGTTCAACTCAAGTGATTTCCCACCAGGTATGGCGTCCATAATATTTTCTTAATTTTCTGCTTTCAAAGAACCAAGAAAATGAATGTGCGAGCCTTGCCTATATGGGGAAAATGAGCCAAGAGCAAGGAGATTTTGTCTTGTCTTCATCTCCCACTCACACAAACTGTTCAAGGTTTGAACTAGGAAAGCACAGCATTTGTCAGCAGGAGGTTTGGGAAAGGCGGGCTGATTTTTCTGATGTATGCCAAAGGAACCTATCTTTTCCTTGACCTCAGTTTGAAATATAACAATCCTGGGTTAAAAGTGAACCTCCACTAGATGACAATCACTGCTTCAAATGGGTGCTACCGTTGCCCTCACTGTTTTGAAATCTTAATAACAGTCCCATAATAGACACACTATTCTTCTTAGAGTTATTTATTTTCCCTGCAAACCTTTCTAGAGAGTAATTTTAAATGCTTCTATTCTTTAGCTAAAAAAGATTATCTCTTTCTCTCCTAGAAAATCCTAAGCTTTCTTTTTCAGTCCCTGCAATAGGAGTTTCCATATACAAATGAGACTGATTCTGAGTGACAATGCTTGGTGACACTTTAACGAACAATGCTTTGCTATTTTTTTCCTTCTCCTTTTTTCTTGAAGCTTGGCATCACAGCTGTTTTAAACTCTTCCTCTCCAAGCAGTGATGGTGTTATCCAAAGCCTGAAAACATTTACTGCTGCTGGGTCTAAAATATTTAAAATACAGAGCTCATTTTCGAACAGGGAATACAAAGAAGGGGGACAAAATGAAACACTCCCCTCTAAGATGTTCAACAGCTGCAATGGTGATAAATCAGTGTTAAGAATGCAGGAGAAAAAGGCCACATGGGGACATGTGTTTCCTAGAAAAGCATTTAGCGTCTGGGCATTCCTCCTTCCAGGATGTAGTGCCCAGTTCCTCTTTAGAGGTGAACCTCTAACACAGGGAGAACAAACATTTCAACCACATCAACCTCAGGGCAGATTTTGACAAACAGCTTAAATTTCCCCTTTTCACAGCCTAAGTGAGATGCTGGAATCTCAGATGGGGATAAGATTCCAGAAAGTTCAAAGTGAAAGTCTTATCAGACTCTTCTAAGTGGGGCCCAAATTATTTGAATCAATGAGTGTGCGGTAAAGAGTAGGCTAGGAATCTCAAAATCTTTGCAGTCTGTAGGGAAACTTAATTTCTTAGAATTTAGAGTCAACTAGTCACATACTCATGGGAATTCACATAATTTCTCAGATCATATAGTTACCTGGTTCTTAAGCTAACTAAAATTGTCCTTCAAGGGACAGGTGGAAATTTTAGAACATTTCAAAGATATCCTGGCAGGCACCATCACAGAGGACAGCGTCCTCACTAAATCTGATCTACTCTGTTTCTTAAGAGTGACTGAGATAACTGTGACGCACAAAGCAGCCTTTTGCCAAGCGAGACTCAACTGAATGTAGCTGATAATGTCGCCCCATATAGACCTTTTCACTTTGTAAAGACACTCTTTCTCCCACTAGTGCTCCCAAAGCAGCATTCCCTGATTTACCGTGCCTAATAAGACAGATCCTGGACGCTCTGTCCTTTCTTCCTCATTTACTCAGCAAGGTGACTGGGATTTGGGTTTAAGGGCCTCATTTACAAAATCTCATGAGCTGTATTCTATACAAACCTGCAAAAAGGAATGAGGCGGGCTTCCCTGGTGGCTCAGTGGTTGGGAGTCCATCTGCCAATGCGGGGGACGCGGGTTCGTGCCCCGGACCGGAAGGATCCCACATGCCGCGGAGCGGCGTGAAGTCAATGTATGTGCTACATTTCTACAAGGCTTTTATTGACAAACGCTTTCTTAGAAAGGGAGTTCATTTTAAATGGATGCCCAATAAACACGCACTGGTAATCACTGAACATTTTCAAGAACCACCACTCCAAATCTACCCTTAAAGTCCACGGCTGACACAATGTGCTCTCCTTTTATTGAGGCCAGGATATGGAGCAGACAGATTTCCCTGCTTGACTGTAATCCCATGGAAATGTTTCTTTCTTGAGCAAGTCTCATGTAAACAAGCTGCCATTGCTTTGCTTCCTTCTGCAGCATTGTGAATTGCACGAGACACTTCTGAGAGTAGAGCGTTTCTCAGAAATCTATTATAAACTAAATGTGAAGTATGGAAATTGGCTCAACAAAATCAGTATATCACGCAACATTCTCTTAGATACTAGGGCAACAAAAATAGGTAACTAAGAAAGACTCCTGCCCTTCAGAAAGCTAACCCAGTTGGAAAGAACAACAGAAACAGAAATGTTGCTCTTAGGCACCTGTGATAAAACTTTTGATGCCATAATCCATGAGGGATTCAGGAAAGGACCTGACACTTCTCTATCAGAGAACTGATTCCATAAGTGGATTTTCATAAGGTGCTCTCCCTGGGATTTGGAAGCTATGACAAGTTAGATCTTGGGAGTGAGAGACCCTGGATGATGAAACAGTACTTAAAATATTTAAAGCAATTAGCAGGAAGATACTGTTAAAACTGAAGACATATATTAGTGACCATATATTAATGAACAGAATATCCCACTCCAGAACATGCCTCTTCGGCATATTGGTTATTTTGAGCTGGTTATTTCTGAGAAAAGGCAGACATAGGAAAAGTTCTGAAAACTGAGTAGCAGTTACCCTTTTGTAAGAGACCTTTTTACATTTGTAAGGGAAATCTCCATTTGTAAGGGTATCTCCCTCTCTGTACTAAGAAGAGAAGGATGACTCTAAAGCTCTAGAAACAAGTTTTATCAAAGGTGAAGGTGAAAGCTTAAATCTATATAACAACCTTACTGTGCTTTTCCTGGTAACCTCCCACAACTAGCCTCTTCCGCCACCCCACCCAACACCTTCTTTTGCCTTTAGTTGGAGATGTTATTTAAGATGATGGCTTCGGCCATTTCAGAGAGTTACTCAGTTTTCCTAGGTCTCTCATGTATACTGGAGGTATACATGTTATTAAAATTTTGTTTGTTTTTTCATATTAATATTTTATTATAGAGGAATCTCAGCTAAGAACCTAGAAGGGTAGAGGGAAAATAATTTTTCCTCCCCCACACCATCTACCAAAACTTGGGCACATGCTTTTGTAGTATCCAGGGTAGACAAAAGTAACTAATATCTAATTTCCAGAGTTAGTTAATGGAGAAGACTAGAGTAGGACAGGAGCATCACTACGTACTTTTTGTCCAGGGCACTATGCTCTAGGATGTACTTCCAATTTTACTGTAGCTTTTATTATACTAATTTTGTCTTGTTTTGTGTTTTGGAAGTAATAAGGTGACAGTGAAGTTACTTAGCAGCGAGTATCTCTGGCACATGGACATTTCTATAATTTGAGAAGAAAACTCTTGGGCACGGCCATTACAACTTATTCTAATTATATAATGGCATTGGGGATGACAGTAATGTTACTAAGAACTGGAATGCAGTCCCTGTTTATGAAATGCACTTAAAGCAATGGAAACATTTTTGAGCCATAGTTTATACTTTCAGTTTGCAGGCTTATCCCTGGGAATGTTCTCTTAGGTTTCTATATGTCTTGCCATAGAGCTGGTCCAGAGTGACGAGAGGGAGAATGAAAATGGGGCAAGAATGTAAATTTTCAAGGTGAAAGTGGGAATATGCCACCCAGTATCCAAGAAGAGCAATGGTATATAGAAAGCCTTTTTATCATCATATAAGAAGTAGGGATTACCTGGACAATACTAGGAAAGTGAAGAAGACAAAAAATTGCTAAGTTATAAATAGTAGACTTGCTTTTAGGGCCAAAACATGGGAAAGATAGGATCCAAAACTCTTCACAGAGTAAAGCAAGGTTCAGGTTCAAACTTCACCACTTATTAGATGTGACCTTGGACAAAATGCTTAATCCCTTTACACCTGTAAAGGAAAGTCAACATGGAGTTGGTATCACTAAGAGAGCTCTCTGAAATGGACCCAGAAGGCCACTGAGGAAGTGTGACTTGTGTACATCTTAACCCGGATGAAACCTGACCTTTTGATCTCTTATTGTTTCAGCAGGCATCTAGAACATCTGCCAGAAAGTCAAGATACTTATCGGACACTTACCCTAAAATAACTTGTGACAGTCTATCTACTCATCAAACCCTTACCCTAAAATAACCTGTGACAGCCTGTTCTTTAAAGACAAATATTTCCTTTCCTGCATCAGAGTCAATCACAACTCTCTCCAGACAACTTATCAACCTAATGGCTTTTGTCTTTGTAAGATCCTGACTCTTTCTCTTCCCTGATCTTACCCAAATCTGTGTTTCCTGAATTGCGGTTTTTAATACCCCAAATAAAGCTCTTTGTCCCTTGTAGTCTTGATACTGATTATTGACACACCTCAGTTCCCTCACATGTAACTAATGTGTAGAATCTGCCCCAGAGTCGTCATGTTGATTAAATGAAATTGTATTTGCGAAAAGTATTTTGTAAGATGTGAATTATTATTGACGGTGGATATGTAACTAAACTGTGATGTGAATGAATGATTTCTTTTCTCCTTGCCCATTCCCACTTCCCCCAGGCAGGTGTTTCCTTCTTAATTAAAAATAATGTCTACTTAAGAGAATATTAGCCAATATGTGGCTGGGGGATAGGGAAAGTTTGTGGCAGGGTGTTATTCTTGTTCACTCAAGTTATATGAGGAAAGAATATATGTGTAACCTTACTAGAAAGATGAAGCAATCACTGGTGTCTCCTTTCCTTTACTTATTTAGTCTTATCAGCTCCTGGTATGGAATGTCAACGCAAGGTACCCCTTGTCCTTATATGGCTCTTAATGAAGAAATGAAATTTCCGCTCCAAAACAAAGATACCTGTCCCGCCCTGTGTCAAGCACAGAACTCCCCACAGTTGCTTTGCTCTGGCTTCCAAAACCATGAGTAGTCATATCTGTTAGCTACAGAAACTAGTTTCTAATCCTCTAGACTATACGTACATTCTGATAGTAAAAAGAAATAGACTAACTCCTTATGAATCTAAGCTTTCATACAAGGATTTTTTTTTCTGACCACCTAAATTCACAAATGTTCTCTCATTCCAAGCCTTTTTGCCCTTAAACATTTTCGCAGTTGCTACCCTGCTCTTATGAGTCCTACTGATTGGTTTGAGATTCACCAGATAATTTTAACCACAACTCTCTACTTCCTAGTGATTCTGCGTAAGTTTAGACTTGGACTCCTCCTTCTTAAATTTAAAAATAAAAAATCTGATGTGTACCATGTTTCTCCTGTCTCTTTTAAACGTAACAACATTTCTTATAAATCAGGGTGTGGTTACTGCACTTGGGCTATAATCATGGCAGACCCTTCCCCCAATCACCAAATCAGTTTTCTTTAAGTATATTCAATCTCAAAGTTATTTTGAAGTGGTTAATTGCTCAGAACTTGAACACCCAAAGGGAATATTTCTCAGGCTACAATTATATGAATATGATGATAATTCTCATGGAGGAATTTTAAAACTTTTATTAAAATATGAGCTATCTTTGGCACTGGCTTATTACCTTTGGCCAGAATATTAATATGCTATTAACATAAATACATTATTTATATACCATTAAAAATAATCCCAACACATTAAACAGTTTTTTACTATGACTACTTAGTGACAATGACTTATTCTGCAATGCTAGAATTGGTAAAGTTTCTCTCCAGAACTTCCGGTTGTTATATTTACTTCTAATCTGGACATATCCCTGGTGAAGTTAAGTTGTAAACTAAAAGAAAATAACTGAATTAACAGACTAATGAAGACAGAAAAATAGGAATAAGTTCTAAAATTGGTTGCAGTAGCGGGAAACAGATTAGGGTGGGGAGAGGGAATGTGAGAAGACATCTTGAAAAAGGCACTTACCAAGTGAAACTGAAACCAAGCCCCTCTAAAACCTAGTTCCCCTGCCAAATTTATGATTAATCTCTTTACCTACAACTTTACTTACTTTCTTGTCCTGCCCCGTTACCCTCAGGATTGAGGAGTATCAAAGAAAAGGGGGGATTGAAACTGAGCAGGACCCTGCAGGGCCTTGCCAGGTACAAAACCTCTTCCCGTCCCTCATTTCTTGTTTGTAGAAAAAAGGCTTTAGTCTCCTAGGCCTTCACTGAATTCCAAAGAGCAGACTCGAGCAGTTACTAATTAGGGAAGTGAGGGAACGCAGAAACAAAGGAAAAGGAGTCAAGCAAGAAAAGTAGTGATAGCTTAAACAATACGTCAGTAATAAAACAGAGTCCTAGTCCCTCCTCAAGGGATATACATAATAATCTAACACACATCTTTGACTTGTTCTGCAGAAAACAAGACCTTCACCTGGTGGAGGAGGTGACCTGATGCTGACCAGCACAGTAGACCCCAGACTGGTTGGAACCGGAAGGTTGATGGTTAAGGTTCCTGAAACATCACCCTGTCCCCCCACCATCAACCAATCAGAAGAAAGTCTATGAGCTGGAACCCTCACCCTGAATGTTGCCTTTAAAAACCCTTCCTTGAAAGTCATCAGGGAGTTCAGGTCTTTTGAGCATGAGCTGCCCATTCTCCTTGCCTGGCAACCTGAAATAAACACTGTAATTTTCTTTACCACAACCCAGTGTCAGTAGATTGGCTTTGCCGTGTGGCAGGTGAGCAGCCCCAAGTTCAGTGTGGTAACAAAATTAGATGTCCTAGTGGAGCCATTACTCATAATCTAAAAAGACAACTAAGAACCAACTCCTGGTGTCTATCACAAAATACATCCATGGGAAGATGGAAGACTAAAACAAGCACTGTCAGAGAAAGGCAATGAGCCATTGCTGTTTTGTGCTCCTTTGCTAAACTGCTAGAAACTACAACATGGCTCTCATACTAAGCTGAAAGTTCTCAGCTCCTCAAATGTGTCTTATAAACCCATTCCGTTGAACTGTTTAGGTAAATATGTAGCAAAAACAAAAATAGTCTTGAAAAAGCTTCTATTTCTGTTTGCTTTCTGCCTTCTCCCTTCTGGGGTGACAGTTCTCTCTGTAAACCGCTTAAGAAACCTGGTGGCATAGACAAAGAGAACTTACTCAAAACAGCCTGGAGGTGTGCTGACAGGGTGGAGGAGAGACTTGGAACGTATAGCAATCAAGCTGCTAAGGATAAGCGTCAGAATATAATATCCAAAACCAGCTCGCCATTGTATTTCTCAAAATGGATCCATGGTGAACCAGAAAAATTAATCTAAATGTTTTATTAAAGATATAAATAGCATCTTCTCTGCCAGTTTTACAAAGCACAGCAGTGCTAGGGAGACAGCATTTTAAAAGCATTTCTATGTGACTGTGTATAAACACGCAGAGCATTTATTTAGCTTTCAGTTAGCCCTGAAGAATAAAAGTGACTGTCTAGTATAGACAGTCCTTCATAATACAATTCCAAACAACTTGAATTTGTAGATGAATGGTTCTTTTGGAGTTAAGTCTAGAGTCTCCCTTCACCTTCTCCTAAGTCTGCTCCCATCGCTGCCAATGTTTATATTTTTCCTTAATAGTGACCATCTTGATTCACTTAAAAATAACTTGTCAAGCAGTTATTTATGTGCACACTCCTGTGTCATGAGATCAGCAAATGGCAAGCTTCAGATTCTAATAGAAAGAATGTACCTTGTACACAGTATTGTCCTATTGCAATGGGATGAATTGGGTGAATCTGCACATGGACACATCTGGAAACATCAATCAGCCTCTTGTAACTAGGTCCCTTTACGCATTGGAAAGCCTCTTGTATCATGCACATAGAGGACTGATCATTTGGTCAACATCAAAGGATTAACTCACTCTATATTGTTGAATTACCCCAGTATTGTAAATTTTTAATTTGAGTCTTCATAAATTTAAAAACAAATGTTAACTGCTTGATAGATTTGTTCTAGAATGTATTTCAATATAACCTGGCTTCCTAAATGCAATGCAAAAGTGATGGCTTAGTAGAAAGTGCCCTGCATCCTACTCCTAACTCTTTCAAGTTATATGGCCTTAGATAAATAATTTATCTCATCCATCATTCACTGTCTTCACCTGCAAAATGGCAGTGTGTTCACCCTGATTCCAGATTATTTTTAAAATAGTTTAATACCTCAAGATTTATCATATTATATTTTGAGAGACCAGCTATTTATAATACTCCTTTGGCTAATTTTATGATGATTTTATAATCTTCAATGTTTTAATATGTACTAAGTTTTAGGTAGAATAATGCCTCCCCTTCTGGAGATGTCCACATCCTAATCTCTGGAACTTCTGACTATGTTACTATAAATGGCAAAAAAAAGGGAATTCAGATGGTGAATGGAATTAAAGCTGCTACTCAGCTGACCTTAAAGGGAGATTATCCTGCATCATTCTGTTGGGTCCAATACAACACAAGCATCCTTAAAAGTAGGTAACCAAGACAGAAGACTCAGTATCAGAGTAATGTGATGTGAAAAGAATTTGGCTGGCCATTACTAGCTTTGAACGTGGAAAGAGCCACGAGCCAAGGGATGCAGGCAGTCTGTAGAAGCTGGAAAATTAAAAAAACAAAAACAGATTCTCTCCTAGAGCCTCCAGAAGGAAGGCAGCCATGCTGACACCTTGATTATATTCCAGTGAGAGCTATACTGGACTTCTGAACTACTAAATTATGAGATAGAGATAATAAACTTGCATTTTTTTAAGCCACCAAGTTTATGGTATTTTGCTACAGCAGCCATAGCAAACTATATACCAAGTTTCCACTAGTGTGCAAAATGATTTAGTATTGTAGATTTAACCAGAATTTAGCTTGTCCAAATTTCCAGGTGAGTGCTTATGTTAGTGGTAATATAACTGTGCCAACTATTGGGCCCCCAATCTCAGCTAAGTATAGTGGCTACTGTCACCTTCCCAGAGTGGGAGTGGGGTGAGGGCTGCAAAGGTTTGAGGAAGCTGTTTATTGCTGCTAAACGTTCATCACTTAGGACAGTTTGGCCATATTTACCAGTTTTGAATCAGTACCTTGGAGAGAGGACAGGACACATTCTTTCTTAATAGATTATTGAGATAGGCCCAAATGATGAATTACTTGGTGGTGCCGGCCTCTCTCGAGATCTCTGAGATTCGGGGAGTGATGGGGCTAACATAACCTGAGAAGGAAGTATAAAGTCATCTCCATTCTGAAGCAGTACTTTTCTCACCATCAAGTGCCCTCACCTGGCAAAGCCAGTTGGAGCCAAAATGTCAGATTTTCTCTGAGCCCGTAGAGCATACCACACGAAGCTTCTGTGAACTTTCTTAGTCTGAACTGCCTTCCTATGTCTCCCCATGTGCTAATCTCAATATCTGACTTGAATGTCATAGTCCTTGCTTATAATCTGTCTTCACAGTCCAGCAACCCTCTTGCCTTAGAATAAAGGCAAACTGAGCTCACTACTAGAAGGCGTGGATAGAAGATGGTATGGGTTAAAAAAAAAAAAAAAAGGCAGTGTGCATTATTCATTCATTTAATAAACAATATTTATTTATTGCCTATTCATAAGCCATGCATGGTTCTATGTGCTAGAGATAAGCTAAGTTGACTACGACAGAATTTTGCTTTCATGGGCATCTTGTCAGGGGAAGTAAGCAATAAACAGCTAGCTAGCTAGATAGGGCTATAATATCAGACAATGGTGATTACCATAAAATGCAGAAGCAAGTGAAAAGACTAGTCTAGATTATATATTATGCTGTCTGCCAAATATTTATAGTTCTCCCTCCACACAGGCACAAGGTCAGACTGCAGTGGTTGGGGAACGGTCATGTAATTAGATCTAGTTTTGAGATCTGAGTGGCGCTGATGTGACTCAAAGCTGAGCATTTAATTACCAATGTGAGAACCACCAGGACTCTCCTTCCCTCTGAAATGTTCAAAATGGTAGAAGCTCCAGAGTCTGGGTCCCTGAATGACTCCTGCTAACCATTGTGGATAAATAGTGAGTTGTAAAATAAAACTTTGTTGTTTTATGACACAAATATTTGTCTTTCCCTCCACAATATAATCTATCTTACTCTGACTGATAAAGATATTCAGGGAATGCATGACACAAAGGAGCTGAAATTTCATCAGAGACATGACTGATAATAATTGAGCAACGTTAAGTTCTGGAGTAAGAATATTTCAGACAGGGGAAATAGCTAGTGTAAGGGGCTTAGAGACAGGCACAAGCCAGGCTCGAAGAAAGTGCGGCACAGCTCTGAACCAAGCTTGGACATGGGTCATATCTCGACAATGCCAGTTTGTTTTTTTTCTTCTTGCTTACTAATTTTTATTTCTTCACATGTTACTATTTATTTTGAAAAACATGGTAGATGTTTGAACCAGTATTTTTAATTCTTAGAACTCCAACCCAGAAATACAGCTCAGGACCTTTTTTCTTACCTATACAATTATTCTAGTCAGATGCAGTCACTTTTTGTCACTATCTTCACACTCTGGCCTAAGTTCTTCTCATAATTTTCTTTGTAACTTTGGGGCAATGCTTAGGAGCTCATGTAGCCTCTGACTGACTTCAATGTCATCATTTTTAATCCCTTTATTTATTAAATAAATACTTATTTAAAAACTACAATATGCCAGATTCTGTGCACAGAATCTGGTGAAGATAGAACTTGCGGGGTAGTGGAGAAGACAAATATAATCACACAAGTTCAACGGAAAATGACAACAATGATAAATGTAATGGAATAAAGGTATGTTGTTCTGAGAGTACATAATAGGGGGATTTGAATCTGCCTGGAAGGTCAGAGAAGACTTGCCTAGAAAGTGAAGCTTGAGTTTACATCTCACAGATGAGGAGGAATTAATCAGGTAAAGAGTGGAAGAAAATATTTGCTAGGAAAAGGGAACTTCAGCTCAAACCTTCTGTGGTGGGAGAGAGCACTGAGGATAGAAAAAAACTAAAAAATATCCAGAATGGATAAAATAAGGAAATGTATGGGATGTCTTTCATGAGAAGAGATGGGTAGGGCAAGCATGGAGGAGGAAAGCGATGCATGGCAGTGCTTGGGAACACGGCCTTTATAATAGAAGTTATGGGAAGCCACTGGAGGATTTAAGTGGGTAGGAGGAAAAATGACTATAATCAAATGTGTTTTTTAAAAAAATGTTCAGGTCACAGTGAGGAAGATGGATTAGAGGAAGGCAAGAGCAAATGTGGATAGGTCAACATGGCTGTGGCCTAAGACCAATTAACAGATGATGACAACTTTGATTGGGGCATTGTGACGGGAATAGAGAAAAGTGATGAATTCCAAAGTGTTTCGATGAGGTGAATTTTATGACATTTGGTAAAGAGTGAATATGATGGAGGAAGAGGGAATTTTGAGGATGACACTTTGCAATCTGAATGGTGATGCCATTAACTAAAACTGGAAACACTCAGGGATGTGCAGGTGATTAACATACCTATGGGAACAGGAGACCAGGTAGCCTTATGTTTTAGGACTGGAATAAAGCAATAACTTACTTAGAAGATAGACTTCCACCAGATGCAGTATTTGGAACATATGTATATATGTTCCAAGCAAACAAGCAGATATCTCCATTGCTTTCAAAACAGATGTTTAAGAAAAGAGCATAATATATGTTTGTGGGGGAATTTCTCAGACACTTATAGAACTTTTATAGACTCTGCTATCTGATTTCCCAACCAACAGAAGGTTAATTGCATTCAATTATAAAAATTAAAAAACAGGCTTACAGACACTAATAAGAATGCATGACCAGAAACCTGGAAAGAGTGAACAAAAAAGAAATCAAGAAAAGATCTTCCTGAGATCAAGAAACAGAGCTCTCTGGGGCTATAGTGAGAACACACAACCTTTCTTACCCCAATTGCCTGTGAAGCTTTTGCTGTATTACAAGTTAGCTAAATACTTTTGAGTCATCCTGGTGATCCT
The DNA here is from genome assembly GCF_964374135.1 of Grampus griseus. Classification (NCBI taxonomy): domain Eukaryota; kingdom Metazoa; phylum Chordata; class Mammalia; order Artiodactyla; family Delphinidae; genus Grampus; species Grampus griseus. The sequence goes on from NC_139003.1 coordinate 16,415,914, forward strand.
GAGGTTGAATAATGTTAACTGTACTCTTTAGAAGGGCAGAAAAGCTCATACACATTGCAAATTAATTTGTTAAAAAAAATAAAAATGGCACTTGAAGTAAACTTCAGTTATTTTGAAAATAAATCTTTTCCAAACCTCTCATTTCCATGTGAGCTATAAATATATAAGCTTGCTGTAATCAATGCATTAGCTAACAGTATTAGTATTTCCTGCATTTAGACATTAGCTAGAAGTATATTTAAGCCTAATGAGTTTGCTAGGACCACCATAACAAAGTACCACAAACTGGTTGGCTTAAACAACAGAGTAATATTGTCTCAAAATTCTGGAGGACAGAAGTCTGAAATCAAGGTGTTGGTAGGGTTAGTTTCTTCTGAGGGCTTCAAGAGAAGGCTCTGTTCCAGGCTTCTCTCCTTGGCTTGTAAGGAAAGGCTTCATGTTCACATGGTGTTCTCCAAATTTGCTAAGTTTGTATTCAAATTTAGGGCTCACCCTAATGACTTCATTTTGACTTGTAAAGACCCTATTTCCCAAAAAGGTCACATTCTGAGGTACTGGGGTGAGGATTTCAACATATGAATTTTGGAGGGACACAATATAATCCATTGCACTTGATAAAGATGCAAAATGAATAAGTAAATTAATATATTTTCTATCACCTGTTAATGTTGGTCAAAGACATGCTCTTCAACTTTTATTTTAGTCGTGCTGATGGGCTGCTTTAAATTCACTTGTCTTATCTGTTTCATGATCAAAAGAAGTGTTTAATAATCAATGATTAGCCACTGTGTTTCCATAATACTTATCACAGTCAGCCTGGTGCTCTATTCTTCCATAAATATCCCCTCCTCTAGTTCTCTTGTAATCTTCTGGGGACATGGGCTATGTATTGATCATTTATGTATGCTTGTTGCATCCAGCATTGTGCTTTGTACATGATAAGTCATTAATAAGCATTTTTTGAGGTGAACTGAATTGAAATGTTAGTTGAGATAATAAGTTTTCTAAGTGACTATAGAACTGTTTGAAGTTAATTGATTCACACAGAAGACTGCCTTAGTCTCATTCACCAGGGTCTAATTAAATAAGGTAATAAAAAATTGACAAATGGTGGTTCCATTAGACCAATTCTATTTTGTTTCTTGGACATTCACTGGCCCTGAATTTCAGAAGTGATTTTAATGATCTGGGATGATCCAGTCTCATGTCTAAAATAACGAACCCAAGGGTTTGGTGGTCTGACAGTCCTCAAGAGTCAATCAGTAGCATCTTGTACCTGGGTAATGAGGCTGGCACAATTAAAGTTAATCATACCTGATATAATTTTCTCAGAAGCTACTGAAATGAGAGGAAAAAGTGTTGTATACAGCTTCTACATATTCACTAATTTACATGTCGATTCTGATGTCATTTTTAGGTGATACAGTTTTCAGTTCTAACACCACCTTTTCAAAGATACTTTCCTGATTGCATAATTTAAAGATACCTCTCTATATCATTCATTTTCTACCACTTTATCCTTTAGAAATTTCTTTTTAGTGCTGACCACTGTTAAATATAATCTTATATTTTTGTCTATTATCTTCTGATTCATGTTTCCCAACCCTCTACTTGAATATAAACTTCACAACAGCAGATGCCTAGTCATTACTGCTTACTGATATCTTGTTCATCAACCCTGGCTAGAGTAGAAACTCAATTAGTATCTGGTGAGTATGACTCTGCATGACTCCCCCGCTCCCGAACCAGCTCTCCGACCTCACATCTTACATATCTCCCCACTATTCATGCCACTTAAGCCCTAACACTTTCCTTGTTCTTCTTCAAACACATCAGCCACCATGTCCTACCTCAGAGCCTTTGCAGGTATATGTCATGTCATTTACTTGGAAAGTTCTGACCACAGAAATCTGCATGCTTTGTGCTTTCACCTCTCGTAGGTCTCTTCTCAAAATAATCTATCGTCTTTTCTGTATAAAAGCCCCCTTTGTCTTGGACACTTTCATGCTTTGTCTTATTTTTCTCCATAGCACCAGTTACCACCTGACACAGCATACATTTATTTATTGTACTGAATGCTGTGATACACCACTTAGATGTCCCTTCAGGAACCAGATACTCATTCTCCAAGCTGTGGAGACTGTTACCTGCTCACAGGTTATAAACCTGCTCCACTGGAAATTGGTCTTGGTTGAAGGAAGCTGTCTCACTCAAGGTTTTGTCCCTTCCTAGGGGTAACCCACATCAAGTACATGGTCAGTGCCAAGGCCATCCCAACTCTAGAAATGCCTCTGGGGTTTTCTGAAGCCCTTGTTGCAACTAAGTCTCAGTTTAGCCTTTCCCTCCACCCAAACTTGCTTCACTTACTCTGACATGTGTTGATCCCTAATGAACTTCCTGCACACAATCTCCATTTCAGAGCTTACATGGACTCTATCTGATTCACTCTTATTTCTTGTTGCATCCCTCAGTGTCTAGAACAGTGCCTGAAAGGAGCTTGGTTAATATTTGTTGAGCAAATAAATGAATGAGAAGACAGTCATCTCTCCTCCCAGAGAAGAATTTATGGACATGGATGAATTCTATATGTTTTCACTGGGAGACAATACAGAGCAACTTTCAGGAAGGTTATTCAACTCTGTTGAAGTAAGAATGCTGCCACACTATGAACAACCCCTATGGACGATTTATCCTTCATGTCACAATTCCAGTTTTTAGTGTTTTCACAGAAACATCCAGAGTCACTCCAGTGTGATCTCATAGCTCATTTGACTTTCCTACAAACTATATGAAGAAGGCATTTGAGCAATTATCTCTATTTTCTAAATGATAAAACTGAAGATTAAAAAGGTTAAATTGATTCCTCTAAGGTCACTTGTTATTAGCAAACAGCAGAACACCCAAACTCAGGTCTTCTGAATTTTTGTGCCATGTTCTTTTTCATTCTTTTGCTAACAATAAATCCAGTTATTAATGACTGTGTTAATTTCATGTAAATATAAATATTTATAAGCACACACACAGATCTGACTTGCCTAACTTTTATAAAACTTAATGTCGGGGCTTCCCTGGTGGCGCAGTGGTTGAGAGTCCGCCTGCCGATGCAGGGGACACGGGTTCGTGCCCCAGTCCAGGAGGATCCCACATGCCATGGAGCAGCTGGGCCCGTGAGCCATGGCCGCTGAGCCTGCGCGTCCGGAGCCTGTGGTCCGCAACGGGAGAGGCCACAGCAGTGAGAGGTGCGTGTACCGCAAAAAAAACCCCACAAAAACCAAAAAACTTAATGTTCTTGTTTAAGTGACCAGGTATCCTTCTTTGACTAAGACTCACAAATTACTCTGTAGAGTTGAAACAAGTAAAAAATTAAATAAATCTATTTAATTAAATCTATTGCTTTTAAGATTCATTTGTGAAGTTCTTAAAACTCACTGCAGGAAATAGTAATCATTATGCCATTGATCTTCAGACGTATTCCTTCTAAGAGCCACCAATTAGTCCTGTTACTATAGAGATGCCAATATGGCTTGTCAGTATAACTTTCTTGCGTAAGTCTAAATTTAAATAGAAGATATGCACAACATATTTATTATACTACAGATGTATTTTATATTAAGATCTGTCTTTATGCACCCATGTATAAATACACAAAACAAAAAAACAAATTTAACCAAGACATGTATAATAATTCTAGCTAAGCAGCTTTTAAATTACATTCAGTATTTTTGACTTCATAATGGGTCACCTGAATCTCACGGCAAATCAGATTAACATCTAATGATATTAAAATACCAAAGCTGTTTCAGAGAAACATTTTTCTGAGGAATGAGTAATACCAACGTGTGGCAGCCATGCCATATGGTCCCATAGACCGCTCTGACCTCCTGCTGGGGTGAGCTCAGTTGACTGGTGACCCTAGCTGCTGTCCTGGATCCACGAAGGCCGTACTTCCCTTAGACTGCTCTAGTGAATGACTACGCCTGGCAGAGGTGCCAAGGCAGGCCAAGCTGGCAAGATGTGGGACTACTCCAACTAGTGGCTTTGGTTCAAGGACTCCACGTTGACCTGGCTAAACCATTCTTGGAACTGTGCAACAGTCCAAGATTCTTTGTACCCAATCCTCCTTCCTTGCCTCTTAACTTCCAAAAATGTTAGATGTGTATTGCTATGTAAAGGATCTCCCTGCCTTGTCTGCTTCTTCCTCCAGTAAATAAATCTCTTAGATGCAATCTAAACCCATATAGGCATTTGCTCCTCAGCAGATCCATATTAATGCAAATGATAAATATTCGTGTATCAGCAGAATGTTCCACTTCCACCTCTCCACTTCCTATACTCAAGCACAAGACCTTAACATAACTTTCAAAATAACCAACGTTTTGACTATTCCTCAATAAGTGTCAAGAAACATCCAGAAATCACTCCAGTGTTATCTCAACCATCACACAGACTATATCCATCCTCAGGTTGTGCAAAAAAGGAATTTTTCCTAATGTGGCAATTCTTCATGGTTAATTTCTGGCACGGTTACAGTATGAAGAACGACTGTGGTTGGTATTTCTAGAAATCGTTGCATGGTATGGATCCGACTGGAGGAAAGTAGTATGTTTTTTTAGCTTGGGAGGAAAAAAATGATATTCAGCTCTAGATAAAGGCAAGAAGATTTGGGAAAATGGTGAGGTCATTCTCATCATGATAGCTTATAAGAATGACACAACCGCTAGGCAGCTTGTCCCTGCTGGGCATGCTGGAGGGAGAAATGTATCTCCTGAGTGACAAGCTTCACCTTCAGTGAGGGACAGATAGCTAGTTACATTATAAACCTTATAATGCAATTATAAACAAACCAATTTTTTTTTCTGGAAACCATTTACATTTACTCAGATGTTCTATGTGAAATTGTATGAGAAAGTACTCTTTAGTAATAATTGCATCTTGGAACATACTTTTATCAGAGATATGGGCATCTACTCTGTTTACTCCGCTAAACAGCCTTAGGGTAAATTTACCTTTGGGTAAATTACCATAGGCTCTCTGAGTTAAAGTTCCCTCATGCAAAACAATGTTGTAATCCCCAGCATCCTTCCTTCAAAGAGTTGTGTATATTCCGTATGCTAACACATATATATGGAATCTAAAAAAAAAAAAAAAAGGTTCTGAAGAACCTAGGGGCAGGACAGGAATAAAGACACAGACATAGAGAATGGACTTGAGGACACAGGGAAGGGGAAGGGGAAGCTGGGACAAAGTGAGAGAGTGGCATGGATATACGTACACTACCAAATGTAAAATAGATAGCTAGTGGGAAGCAGCCGCAAAGCACAGGGAGATCAGCTCGGTGCTTTGTGACCACCTAGACGGGTGGGATAGGGAAGGTGGGAGGGAGACACAAGAGGGAGGAGATATGGGGATAGAGGTTTATGTATAGCTGATTCACTTTGTTATACAGTAGAAACTAACACACCATTGCAAAGCAATTATACTCCAATAAAGATGTTACATAAAAAAAAGATTTGTATATATTCAATTGAGTTGAAGTGTTTATAAGGGCCATGTAAATGAGCAATATGGACAAAAATAAAAAAATATTTTTCTCTTTACAAAAGAAATCTATGTAACAAATTTGAAAAAATTTAACCCTTCCAGTATTTCATTTGTTAAAACAAAAATCTCACAATTTAAATATGGGTGGGGGAAGCTCCTTGTGATCTTTTCGGTGTGTTGTACACATGCTTTGTGGTTTTCTATTTTTAATGCAAAGTGTTTGTGTTGGCTCATGTTGGGTAGATCATCCCATTTCCATTTTCAGGCAAGAATATAGATTTTTAGAGGTACCCCATACAGTTTACAAATAAATGATAACGATCTAATAAATATCACCCAGAGCTTAAATGTGAATGCTCCCCCTTTTTTTCCCCAGAACAGGATCCTATAGTGACATCACATTTCTATTTAATATATTTTATTCCACAAGCTGAAATAACAGCAACAAAATTCCAACAAAATCTTCCAACCCCCAGGCCTCTGTTATCTACCTCACCTTTGCCCGTTGACAAGACCTCCAAATAACCCTTCCCCCTAGTTCTACTCCCTATTCCTTCATATTGCTGCCACATTACATTTCCTAAAGCATCAGTTTGGCAAGGTAAGTCTCCTACTCCGAAATCATCAATGATTTCCCATTAGATAAAGCTCATCCTCTTTAGACTGACATTCAGAGCTATGTACCATTGCAGTCATACTTCCCTTTCCAGCAATATTTGCCATTATCCTCTGTATGAACATTTTTCCGTGGGGGAAAAATGGTTTACTCGCTACTTTCAGAACTAAGGATGTACCATTCCACCTTCTTATTCCTCCTCCCCCAGAAATTTCATTCCTCCTCAAATATCACTTAACTATTGAACTGAAACGGTCTTGGGGGATACTTGTCTGAAGTCCTTTATTTTAAACAGAGAAACAGAAAGATTAGGCAGACCTAATTCCTTTAGTGGGTGAAAGCCCCACATTCTAGACCCACAGCTTAGAAATTTGACGTCTATGCTATTTTCACTGTGCCAGCAACTCACTGCAGTGAGTTGGCAACTAAAATGAGGCTAATACCCAGATCCCATGGATTCTAAAGCAGTGTTCTCTGAGAGCTAACTTAAATGTGACCCCTGTCATTAATCCTTCATGATTAAGCCAGTTGGAAATTCACTCTAGCTTTTCTGAATCCCTATATCACTTTTTCTGTCTCTATAATTCACCTGAATAATAACCATGTAGTACTTTGTGGCATCTCCTAATTTTTCCTATTGATTTTTAAATTACAAAAGTACTACCTACTAGCTATAATAAATTGAAATTGCTTGGAGATTGTATAAAGAAAAAATGAAAGACCACTAACTTCTCTACAAGTTAGCCACCAAAGTAACAACTGCTAGAATTTATTACTGTTTAGACTTATTATTGTTTACACTTACTCTTCTACGCATCTGTAGTTAGTGTACCTAGAAAAAGAACCCAGTCTGTGCTTCACAGAGCTCATATTCGGTCCTTCCCTTACACTCTCTCTTTTGTTGTCTCCCCCAAGTGCACATACACGTGTGTACCCACACACAGGCCCATGCACACACATTTTAATGTGATCATAATATATATAATCTTTTAGGTTGTTTCCAACGTTTTGCTATGATGACTATTTCTGCTCTTATATAGAATACTTATATAACATTTATAGGAGAGATTTATCAAAAAGTAATTAGGTCAAATGTATATACACTTGAAATGTAGATAATGTTTTACACAAGTTCCCCTCCAAAACTCACCAACAGTTCATATGAGGATTTATTTTTCCTCATACTCAACTGGATGGCTCGTTTTTCCCAAGCTGACAAAAAATTCTAACATGTTATTATAATATGTATTGTGTACGTGAATTGCATTTGTTTATTTATCTTTTTAGCTATTTTTAAGCCATGTTTCTTTTTTCTGTGCATTTTCCTATCTTTTTATTATTTTCAACATTTCTTCCATTCGTTTTCTGAGCTTTCTTTTACATATTTTCCTATGAATTAGCTTTGTTAAATGTTTTTCCCCTTATTTAAAGCTGGAGTGAGAACTTAAGGCAGAGATTTTCTTTTCACCTTTGTTTTTTCAGGGATTTTTAACACAGAACTTGCACAGAGTAGGTGTTCAGTACGTACTTATAGCTTGTTTTTCATGGTAGATTGTCTAGCTGTTAATTTTGAGAGCTAAATTAAACAGAAACAAGAGATAATTGAGGACAGACAGACTTATGGGTTTGAGAGGATTAGCTGTGTCCATGACAAAGTCTTTCTTTAATTTATCATGGGGTCCACAGAGCCAGGGGTGCAGAGCCTACTGACTGGATACTAAGTTTAAACTCACAGTGGGCTGTAGAAGGAGGTCAGCTTTAAAAAGTTCATGGAGTTAAAGATACTCATTTCTTTTACTGACCTATGGAGGCACTGCCACTTAGAAAGCAATAATCTTCTCCATTGCTTATTCCACTGCCTATATCCCTCTTTACTACATAATCATGCACATTTTAAGGCTCCTTCCTATTTTGTTTTCTCACGTGTGAAACTGATACCATGTTTTTGGTAGAAAACATGAACTACGCTTAACATCAATTGGTAAGAGCTAAAGGCATATGCTCAAATCCATTTCCTTTCTCTTGATCAGATGAGAATATGCCCCACTCTTTACATCCAGGTGAGTGAAAATATAATAATAAAATGAATATGCATAATGGGTGGAATGAGAGGGAACAACGTAATCTGTACCCTTTTCCTTGAAGCTTGCATCTATCTCAAGAAGGGACTTAGTCTCCTGGTGCCAGCTGCCTCTGCAGCTCAGGGTAAACCTACTTCTTTATATAGCTTAAGGAAGTAGCTACTCAAGAAAAAAAACCCATGAAATCTAACTCAAATGTCTGTCAAACTGAATATGCTTTCTGTTCTTTCACTGAATTATGTACATTTCAATGAAAAGTATGGGTAGAACTTGGAGAAATTTCCATCATTTCTTAACATCCAGAGCTCTCTCCAACACTGTCAAGAGTTCCTGAGTAGGTTGCTGCTTTTCTCAGTGCTCCCAGGGAGTATGGACACACATCACTGCTCTTCTTCCCCACCATTTCCTCTGCATCCCCACTCCCACATGACTAATTTCTTCCATTCCATAATGCGAACCACTACCCAATTACTCCATCCCACTCATTACCTTGCTTTGCTGTCCCATTTCTGTCATATAGCCCAACAACCCAAGGATAGAAATTGGTAGTTGTGTATGTGATTCTACATGCTTTATTTATTTCTCAAGAATATTGAGGGAAAGTTTATAGCCTTTCAGCTCACCAGAAGAGTGAACACAGTTCTACTCCTGTAACTTGAACTTGCTCCTTCCTTTGCGTTACAATCTCTTTCACTCTTCTTGTGTAACGTCTTTACCACCCCCTTGAAACAGTAGCATCTCATCCTAACCCTGCACTACTATATCACTCCTCTGTGTTTTACTCCAGCTCATCCTTTGGTCTAATTATCTGAATATTTCTCTCTGATACATTTCCCTTTTTTCCTTTTCTCACTTACACTTCAGTGCTTTGGTAATTTTTGTTTTTAGGAATTACACATTCTTACCGGTGTTCTGAAAGGCCCTTTAGGCAGCAGCCCTTGATATTTCTTTGCTGGTTTGTTACATAATGGTTTCTAAAAGAGTTGTTAGAGAGCCTGTGAGCTCTGTGATTTATGACTACTGCTCAAGCAGTAGCATAGCTGGAAGAATTGAACAAAATACAGAATCTCAAGGGAAACAAAAAGCTAACGTAAAATGCCATAAACCTCTAGTTTCAAAGGGCTCTTTATAATAATCTAGTCAAGACTCAGTATTTTATATAAGAGGATACTGCAGCTCAAAGATGATAAGTAATTTACCTAAGGTCACACAACTAATGGGTAGCGGAATGAGGAAAAGGTAACTGCACCCAAGTCTCCTGCTTACTTAGGTTCCTTCCCCTATTTCTTTCATTACAATCACTTCACCTTTTTTCAAGGTCCAGAATCAAACACAGGCTACATGAACCCTCTCTCATTTATCTAGGGGTACACAGATCTCTGGCACACGTCAAGGGAGTTACTTTCCACGGAAGGGAAGTTGGTCTGAGAGCAGCTCAGGAGCTCACAATTGCATTGTTTTAAGAGCAAACGGCCTCTCTGTTCTGCCTTCTAAATTATAGGGGAGGAAGAATCCAAGCTCCTAATAGTTTTAAATAGACTGCATTGAATGGCATGCTAACCATGAATAACCGTGCCATCCAGGAGAAGCTCATCATCATTCTGGCAGACAGGGACTTGGGGCCAGAACCAGAAGGGAGCTGATGACTCTTCAGGTTCCTTGCCCAACTCTAAACCAAAAAAGAAGGCAACAGAGTTTCAAACTGCCTTCCTTTAATAACATTACCAGTTTTATGCTTGGAAAAAGGAGACCTGACTAGCTACTCTGGGTAGTTCATGAGAGCTGCGTGCAAGCATTTACATTGGATTTGCAAAGCTGCTCTCTCCAGATCTGTTTCAAGATTGCAAGACAACTGGAAGGGGAAGTGGGAGAGAAGTGGATGAAGAGGGCGCCTCTCCAACTAATAATAACATCTATTTCAGGAAGGTTCATACTTATGAGTACTTATACCCATGAGGGCAAGCTTCCCTGGACAGAAAGTGGACCTTACTTATTTTAAGGTACCTTATGCATACTATGATTGGTGCCTTGCTTTCTGTTTTCCCTCTATGTATTTAGGGGCTTAATAAGGAGGGATTCTGAGGGACGGAAGGGAGCATTTTCAACTGTAGACTCCAGATGTTCTTTTTTTAAAACATCTTTATTGGAGTATAATTGCTTTACAATGGTGGGTTAGTTTCTGCTTTATAAAAAAGTGAATCAGCTATACATATACTTATATCCACATATCTCCTCCCTCTTGTGTCTCCCTCCCTGAAGTCCAAGAGCCTGATTCCTCCAGCTCTGTTTTTCTTTCTCAAGATTGCTTTGGCTATTCGGGGCCTTTTGTGTTTCCATACATAGTGTGAAATTTTTTGTTCTAGTTCTGTGAAAAATGCCATTGGTAGTTTGATAGGGATTGCATTGAACCTGTAGATTGCTTTGGGTAGTAGAGACATTTTCACAATGTTGATTCTTCCAATCCAAGAACATGGTACATTTCTCCATGTTTGTATCATCTTTAATTTCTTTCATCAGTGTCTTATAGTTTTCTGCATACAGGTCTTTTGTCTCCTTAGGTAGGTTTATTCCTAGGTATTTTATTCTTTTTGTTGCAATGGTAAATGGCAATGTTTCCTTAATTCCTCTTTCAGATTTTTCATCATTAGTGTATAGGAATGCCAGAGATTTCTGTACATTAATTTTGTATCCTGCTACTTTACCAATTCATTGATTAGCTCTAGTAGTTTTCTGGTAGCATCTTTAGGATTCTCTATGTATAGTATCATATCATCTGCAAAAAGTGACATCTTTACTACTTCTTTCTGATTTGGATTCCTTTTATTACTTTTTGGCTAAAACTTCCAAAATTATGTTAAATAATATTGGTGAGAGTGGACAACCTTCTTTTGTTCCTGATCTTAGAGGAAATGGTTTCAGTTTTTCACCACTGAGAACGATGTTGGCTGTGGGTTTGTCACATATGGCCTCTATTATGTTGAGGTAGGTTCCCTCTATGCGTACTTTCTGGAGAGTTTTTAATCATAAATCGTTGTTGAATTGTGTCGAAAGCTTTTTCTGCACCTGTTCAGATGATCATTTGGTTTTTCTCCTTCAATTTGTTAATATGGTTTATCACGTTGATTGATTTGTGTATATCGAAGAATCCTTGCATCCCTGGGATAAACCCCACTTGATCATGGTGTATGATCCTTTTAATGTGCTGCTGGATTCTATTTGCTAGTATTTGGTTGAGGATGTTTGCATCTATGTTTATCAGTAATATTGGCCTGTAGTTTTCTTTCTTTGTGACATCTTCATCTGGTTTTGGTATCAGGGTGATGGTGGCCTCGCAGAATGAGTTTGGGAGTGTTCCGCCCTCTATTATATAATGGAAGAGTTTGAGAAGGATAGGTGTAAGCTCTTCTCTAAATGTTTGATAGAATTCGTCTGTGAAGCCATCTGGTCCTGGGCTTTTGTTTGTTGGAAAATTTTTAATCACAGTCTCAATTTCAGTGCTTGGGACTGGTCATTTATATTTTCTATTTCTTCCGGGTTCAATCTCGGAAGGTTGCGCTTTTCTGAGAATTTGTCCATTTCTTCCAGATTGCCCATTTTATTGGCATAGAGTTGCTTGTAGTAATCTCTCATGATCATTTGTATTTCTGCAGCGTCAGTTGTTACTTCTCCTTTTTCATTTCTAATTCTATTGATTTGAGTCTTCTCCTTTTTCTTGATGAGTCTGCCTAATGGTTTATCAATTTATTTTTATCTTCTCAAAGAACCAGCTTTTAGTTTTATTGATCTTTGCTATTGTTTCCTTCATTGCTTTTTCATTTATTGCTGATCTGATCTTTATGATTACTTTCCTTCTGCTAACTCTGGTTTTTTTTTGTTGTTCTTCTTCTTTCTCTAATTGCTTTAGGTGTAAGGTTAGGTTGTTTATTTGAGACTTTTCTTGTTTCTTGAGGTAGGATTGTATTGCTATAAACTTCCCTCTTGGAACTGCTTTTGCTGCATCCCATAGGTTGTGGGTCGTGGTGTTTTCATTGTCATTTGTTTCTAGGTAGTTTTTGATTTCCTCTCATTTCTTCAGTGATCTCTTGGTTATTGTACTGTTTAACCTCTATGTGTTTGTATTGTTTTACAGATTTTTTCCTGTAATTGATATCTAGTCTCATAGCGTTGTGGTCAGAAAAGATACTTGATACAATTTCAATTTTCTTAAATTTACCAAGGCTTCATTTGTGACCCAAGATACGATCTATCCCGGAGAATGTTCCATGAGCACTTGAAAAGAACATGTATTCTGTTGTTTTTGGATGGAATGTCCTATAAATATCAATTAAGTCCATCTTGTTTAATGTATCATTGAAAGCTTGTGTTTCCTTATTTACTTTCATTTTGGATGACCGGTCCATTGGTGAAAGTGGGGTGTTAAAAGTCCCCTACTATGATTGTGTTACTGTCAATTTCACCTTTTATGGCTGTTGGCATTTGCCTTATGTATTGAGGTGCTACTATGTTGGGTGCATAAATATTTACAATTGTTATATCTTCTTCTTGGATCGATCCCTTAATCATTATGTAGTGTCCTTCTTTGTCTCTTGTAACAGTCTTTATTTTAAAGGCTATTTTGTCTGAAATGAGAATTGCTCCTCCAGCTTTCTTTCAATTTCCATTTGCATGGAATATCTTTTTCCATCCCCTCACTTTCAGTCTGTATGTGCCCCTATGTCTGAAGGGGGTCTCTTGTAGACAGCATGTATACGGATCTTGTTTTTGTACCCATTCAGCCAGTCTATGACTTTTGTGGAGCATTTAATCCATTTATATTTAAGGTAGTTATCAATACGTATGTTCCTATTACCATTCTCTTAATTGTTTTGGGTTTGTTGTTGTAGGTCTTTTCCTTCTCTGTGTTTCCTGCCTAGAGAAGTTCCTTTAGCATTTCTTGTAGAGCTGGTTTGGTGGTGCTGAATTCTCTTAGCTTTTGCTTGTCTGTAAAGGTTTTAATTTCTCCGTCAAATCTGAATGAGATCCTTGCTGGGTAGAGTAAACTTGGTTGTAGGTTTTTCCCTTTCATCACTTTAAACATGTCCTGCCACTCCCTCTGGCTTACAGAGTTTCTGCTGAAAGATCAACTGTTAACCTTATAGGGATTCCCTTGTATGTTACTTGTTGTTTTACCCTTGCTGCTTTTAATATATTTTCTTTGTATTTAATTTTTGATAGTTTGATTAATATGTGTCTTGGCATGTTTCTCTTTGGATTTATCCTGTATGGGACTCTCTGTGCTTCCTGGACTTGATTCACTATTTCCTTTCCCACGTTACGGAAGTTTTCAACTATCATCTCTTCAAATATTTTCTCAGTCCCTTTCTTTTTCTCTTCTATTTCTGGGACCCCTAAAATTCGAATGTTGGTGCGTTTAATGTTGTCCCAGAGGTCTCTGAGAGTGTCCTCAATTCTTTTCTTTCTTTTTTCTTTATTCTGCTCTGTGGTAGTTTTTTCCACTATTTTATCTTCCAGGTAACTTATCCTCTCTTCTGCCTCAGTCATTCTGCTATTGATTCCTTCTGGAGAATTTTTAATTTCATTTATTGTGTTGTTCATCATTGTCTGTTTGCTCTTTAGTTCTTCTGGGTCCTTGTTAAACATTTCTTGTATTTTCTCCATTCTATTTCCAAGATTTTGGATCATCTTTACTATCATTACTCTGAATTCTTTTTCATGTAGGCTGCCTATTTCCTCTTTATTTGTTTGGTCTGGTGGGCTTTTACCTTTCTCCTTCATGTGCTGTGTGTTTCTCTGTCTTCTCATTTTGCTTAACTTGCTGTGTGGGGTCTCCTTTTCGCAGGCTGCAGGTTCGTAGTTCCCATTGTTTATGGTGTCTGCCCCAAGTGGGTAAGATTGGTTCAGTGGGTTGTGTAGGCTTCCTGGTGGAGGGGACTGGTGCTTGTGTTCTGGTGGATGAGGCTGGATCTTGTCTTTCTGGTGGGCAGGACCATGTCCAGTGGTTTGTTTTGGGGTGTCTGTGACCTTATTATGAGTTTAGGCAGGCTCTCTACTAATGGGTGTGGTTGTGTTCCTGTCTTGCTAGTTTTTTGCCATAGTGGGTCCAGCACTGTAGCTTGCTGGTTGTTGAGTGGAGCTGGGTCTTAGCATTGAGATGTAGATCTCTGGGAGAGCTTTCACCATTTGATATTACATTGAGCTGGGAGGTCTCTGGTGGACGCATGTTCTGAACTTGGCTCTCCCACCTCAGAGGCACAGGCCTGACACTCGGCCAGAGCACCAAGCCCCTGTCAGCCACACTGCTTTTGGGAAGTCTGAGGTGTTCTGCCAGCGTTCAGTAGGTGTTCTGTAGGAGTTGTTCCACATGTAGATGTATTTCTGATGTATCTGTGGGGAGGAAGGTGATCTCCACATTTTATTCCTCCGCCATCTTGAAGGTCTCCCCCAGATGTTCTTTTTGTACCAACAATCCTAGTATGGAAGGTTTGTGATAATGTCGTATTTATTTTTTGCTTGATACACAGGATTATTTCTCATTGGGGGGGAAAATCTCAAAAATTATATTGCTTTAGTTTAGATTAGACTTGCCAGATAAAATACAGAACACCTAGTTAAATCTGAATTTAAGATGAACAACAAATAAACTTTTAGTATATATTGTCCCCAAAGTTTTATGGGGTCATAAGTCCATTTTTTAACTATTTTTTAAAAACTGAAGTTAGTTAGTTAATTTACAATGTTGTGTTAGTTTCTGGTGTGCAGCAAGGTGATTCATGTGTCCTTTTCATATTCTTTTCCATTATAGGTTATTATAAGATGCTGAATATAGTTTCCTGTGCTACACAGCAGGACCTTGTTGTTTATCTATTTTATATATGGTAGTTTGTATCTTTTAATCCAAACTCATAATTTATCCCTCCCCCACCCTTTCCCCTTTGTTAACCATAGTTTGTTTTCTATGTCTGTGAGTCTGTTTCTGTTTCATAAATAAGTTCATTTGTATCTTTTTTTAGATTCCATATATAAGTAATATCATATGATATTTGTCTTTGTTTGACTTACTTCACTTAATATGATAATCTGTAAGTCCATCCATGTTGCTTCAAATGGCATTATTTCATTCTATTTTATGGCTGAGTAATATTCCATTGTGTATGTACATATGTATATACAACACCTTCTTTTTCCATTCATCTGTCAATGGACATTAAAGTTGCTTCCATGTCTTGGCTATTGTAAATAGTGCTATGAACACTGGGGTGAATTTATCTTAGGGTATTAGAGTTTTCTCCAGATAAATGCCCAGGAGTGGGACTGCAGGATCATATTTAACACTATTTTTAGTTTTTAAGGAACCTTTATACTGTTCTCCATAGTGGCTGTACCAATTTACATTCCCATCAACAGTGTACGAGGGTTCCTTTATCTTCACACGCTCTCCAGCATTTATTATTTGTAGATTTTTTGATGATGGGCAGTCTGACTGGTGTGAGGTGATACCTAATTGTAGTTTTGATTTGCATTTCTCTAATAATTAGGGATGTTAACCATCTTTTCATGTGCCTACTGGCCATCTGTATGTTTTCTTTGAAGAAATGTCTGTTTAGGTCTTCTACCCATTTTTTGATTGGGTTGTTTATTTGTTTGATATTAAGCTGTATGAGCTATTCGTATATTTTGGAAATTAATCCTTTGTCAGTTGCATCATTTGCAAATATTTTCTCCCTTCTGTAGGTTGTCTTTTTGTTTTGCTCATGGTTTTCTTTGCTGTTCAAAAGCTTTTAAGCTTAATTAGGTCCCATTTGTTTATTTTTGTTTTTATTTCCATTATTCTAGGGGATGGATCCAAAAAGGTATTGCTGAGATTTATGTCAAAGAATGTTTGACATAACACATAAAGAGTGCCTATGGAGTGCCTATGTCTTCCTCTAGGATTTTTATAGTATCTGGTCTTCCATTTAGGTCTTTAATCCATTTTGTGCTTATTTTTGTATATGGTGTTAGAGAATGTTCTAATTTAATTCTTTTACATACAGCTGTCCAGTTTTGCCAGCACTGTGTATTGAAGAGACTTGTCTTTTCTCCATTGTATAGTCTTGCCTCCTTTAATGTAGATTAATTGACCATAAGTGTATGGGTTTATTTCTGGGCTGTCTATTCTGTTCCATTAACCTATATGTCTGTTTCTGTGCCAGTACTATATTGTTTTGATTACTGTAGCATTGTATAGTCTGAGTCAGGGAGCCTGATTCCTCCAGCTCCATTTTTCTGTCTCAAGACTGCTTTGGCTATTTGGAGTCTTTTGTGTTTCCATACAAATTTAAAAAACTGTTTTCCTAGTTATGTGAAAAACGCCATTGGTAATTTGATAACGATTGAATCTGTAGATTGCCTTGTGTGGTATGGTTATTTTAACAATATTGATCCTTCCAATCCAAGAACATGGTGTATTTTTCCATCTGTTTGTGTCGTCCTCAATTTCTTGCATCAGCATATATAGTTTTCAGAATACAGGTCTTTTGTCTCCTTAGGTAGGTTTATTCCTAGGTATTTTACTGTTTTTGATGCAATGGTAAATGGGACTGTTTCCTTAATTTCTCTCTGATATTTCATTGTTAGCATATAGAAATGGACAGATTTCTGTATATTAATTTTGTATCCAGCAACTTTACCAAATGCATTGATGAGCTCTAGTAGTTTTCCGGTAACGTCTTTAGGATTTTCTACATATAGCACCATGTCATCTGCAAACAGTTACAGTTTTACTTCTTCTTTTCTGATTTCCATTCCTCTTATTTCGTTTTCTTCTCTGATTTCTGTGGTTAGACTTACAAAACTGCAGAATAAAAGTGGTGAGAGTGGGCATCCTTGTGAAAAGCTTTCAGCTTTTCACCATTGAGTATGATGTTAGCTGTGTGTTTGTCATACATGGCTTTTATTATGTTGACATACATTTCCTCTCATAAGTACCTTTTAGAAGTCTTCATTGTTTATCTGAAATTCTGATTTAACTGAGTATTCTTGTATTTTTATTCTAACTCTGGCAACCCTCGTTTAGTTATCAGCATTGAACTAATTGTGGATTATTCTGCCTCTGGAATTTTAAGAAGCAGGGAGCTCCTGATACAAATCAACTTTATAGATTGCTTGGGAGGATTAATTGGCATAATGCATAAAAGTTGCAAAGCACAATTTTTGGCAAACAAATGCCCAGTAAGTGGCAATGACTTTTCCCCCACCTTCCTTCCTCTTCATCCTTCAAAAATATTTATCAAAATATTAATTGTAAGATAAAAAATTGTGGAATATTCAACAATGGACTCCTACTCAGCAATATGAAGAAATAAACTCTGAAACACATTACAGCATTGTTGAATCACCCAAATATAATTTTGAGTAAAAGTAGCTACGTAAATGAGAATACGTTATATATTAATGGCATATATGACATCTGAGATGGATCATTTTGGATATATCTCCACCATACAACAAAAGTATTTTTAGTAATAATCATAAAATTAGATGAAAGATAATAATTGAGTAAAAAACAAGGCAAACAGTAAAAGTAAGTGAATTAAAAACTATGTTACTACAAATGATAATTAAAAATATTACAGTAAAATGGTAAAAATGAATAATAGATATATGATTTTATTTTTATAAAGTGTTCCTTACATGTTTTCATAACTGCATGGGAAAGTGTCTGAAAAACTACACCAAAATAGTGACTCTGATTATCCTTTTTTGGTGGCATGATTGGGTATTTTCTCTTTGTTCAATTTTACTTAATTTCAAGAAAGCATAAGAATTAAAAGAAGTGATTTTTTCAGAAAGAAATTTGCTTTAGTTTTGCATTAGCTTTAATTTTTTTCCAATGAATATATATTTTCATTTGTAGTAATAAAAAGTAAAACTACGTTTCAAAAAGAGAACACCATCTTCCGTATTCACTTGTCTGAAATCAGAATTAAATATTAACGGGTAATGTGATGCTTTTGTAATGCCCTCATGGTGGTGCACGTGACCACACTCCTACTGATGACTGATAGTGTTTTACTGAGTGAGAGACAGGAGTCTGGAGTATGGGGTAAAGAGGGTGATGAGAATGACAGAATCAGAGAAAGAGAGAGGAGAAAATTCCACTTGGTTATGATTTTGAAAATCTCTTCAATAAAAAACAAAACATAAACATTATGATGAAACAATAATATAAAAACTGAAATAAATATGTATGTTAAGCTAAAACACATTGTCTTTTTCCAGATATTTAAATGTTAATGATTAATTTCCATCCAGATTTGAGTAGCTTGTATCTCTTCACTTAGAGTTAAAAATTTTCTAGAGTGCCTTGAAGGCTCCAATAGGAATGGCTGGCTATCTTTGGATAAATAACACATGCCAAGTTGACTTTTGGTCCTTGATCTTTCAGTGACAATGATTGTCAGCCATGAATGGATATACCGTCTCCAATGGAGTATTTTAAAAATCTAGCTATCTGGGCAGGATGTCAGTCCTATTGATTCAGAAATTCTGTAGGTGCATCTCTGAAATTTTATTTTTAAAAATTCCACAGTCCATGTTGACGGATAGCCAGGGTTAAACACCATTGCTCTAAGCACAGAGATCTACACTGTAAAAGAAATAAAACCCAAAAGATGGCATTATGTTTTCTTCTCATAATTCTACAGTAGAGCACTGGGTTTCCGGCAACTTTCTTTTATGGGAAGAAGCTAGAAGGTTAATTATCCTCGTGGCATCTTTACATCAGCAAAATAACATTGTGTTTTATAAACTTTAGGGATCATACCTTTTTTTTCCTAAGTGTGTTGGTATGGTGAATTGCAAGGAATGGTTTTTCAAATATTGAATCAGCCTTGAATTCACATACAAAAATACTATTTGCTCCATTTGTTTCTTGTTCCTTTATGCCTCTTTTTTTTCTGGCAGCTTTTGGATTACTTATATATTCATAAGAATCTATTTAATCTCCATTATTGGGTTATTTATACCTCTTTGTAATCTTAATAGTTGCTCTAAAGTTTACAATATGCATATTTAATTAATCACAACCTACCTTCAAATAATATTGTATGGTTTTGCATCTAGCATAAGAATCACAAATGACAGTAGACTGCTCCTTCTTATTTTTGTGCTGTTATTGTCATCTGTGTTATTTCTTCAGTTATCAACTCAAACACATTGCTATTACTTATACAGGAGGCTATAAATTACCTTTTAGAGCAATTAAAACTTTAAAAAAATTATATGTATATTTACATTTATATTTATGCTAGCCATTTTCAGGAATTTTTATTTCTTTGTATAAATCTAAGCTTTTAATCTTGTACCATATTTGGTCTTCCTGAAAACAATTTTTAAAAACACCTTGTAGTGTAGGTCTGCTGGCAATGAATTCTCTATTCTTAACTAAAAAAATGTTCATTTCTATTTTCCTTATTAAAGATATTTCACTAGGAATAAAATTTGGGGGGTTGACAGCATTTTACTTTTAGCACATTAAACATGGTGATAACTTTCCTTTGGGCTTGCAAAATTTCTGACAATAAGTCTGCTGCAATTCTTCCATTTTTCCTGTATACATCATGTATACTTTTGTTCTCTGTCTTGAAGGTATATTCTTTGCCTGTAGATGATGAATATAATACATCTAGGTGTATTGTGTTTCATTTCCCTTGGTGTTCATCATACTTGGAATTCTCAAATTTTCTTGTACCTGTAGTTTGATGTATTTTGCTATTTTTAGAAAATTCTCAGCCATTATCCCTTCAAATATGCATTCTGTCTCTTTTTTGTTGGGGGGGTGTATTATATGTATGTTAAACCATTTGACATTGTCTCAATTTG
Source organism: Grampus griseus (assembly GCF_964374135.1). NCBI lineage: Eukaryota > Metazoa > Chordata > Mammalia > Artiodactyla > Delphinidae > Grampus > Grampus griseus. Next base: position 16,436,014 of record NC_139003.1, read on the forward strand.
GGATGTTCTGTTTTCGTTCTTTCTCTCATTTATTTCTCTTTCTGTTTTAGTTTGGGTAATTAATGTTGAAAAATCGTCAACTTCACTGATTCTTCCCTCAGTTGTTTTGAGTCTACTGCTGAGTCTGTCAAAGTGATTTTTCACCTGTGTTACTGCGGTTTTTATTTCTGCATTTTCTTTTGATTTTTTTCGTATGGTTTTCATCTCTCTGTTGAAATGTCCCATATTATGGCATTTTGTCAACTTCCTCTGCTTGAGACTTGAACATATTAATAAGTTATTTTCAAATGCCTGCCTGAAATTTCAAAATATTGATCATTAAGTCTGGTTGTGTTGACTGCTTTGTCTCTTAACTATACATTGTTTTCTCTCTGCAATTTTTGGATGTCTCACAACTTTTGACTGATTACTGGACATAGTTTGTAGGATAGTAGGACTGAGATAATTAGTGTTTATGCCTGAAGTGCATATGCTGCTTCTACTGCTAGACCTTCAGACTGGAGTTTTGAGTTAATCTAAGAAAATGTTGAACTCTTCGGGGGTTTTGTTGTTGTTATGATTATTTTCAGTGCATCACTGGTTTCAAATTCCTTTGATGTTACCTTATGCTTAATGTGGAGATTGGTGTGAAAGTGGATTTTTCTCAAGTTTCACTGGATAGAAGCACTGCTTTAGCTATATCCAACATATTTTGAGATATTATGTTGTTGATTTTATCGCATTGATAATCTTTTTATTATAACTTTTAATTTCTTCTTTTACTTATAAATTATATAAAAATGTGTTGTTTCATTTCTAAATATTTGGGATATTCCAGATAGCTGTTATTAATTTATAATTTAATTATTTTGTGGTCAGAGAATACACCTTGTATAATTTCAATCACTTCATATTTATTTAGCTTTGTTTGTGGCCAAGATCATGGTCTATCTTAGGAAATTTTCTGTGTGTACTTGTAGATAAGATGGGTATAACATTGTACAAGTCTCCGTCAGGTGAATTTTCTTGAACTTTTGTATTGTTCCCTATATCTTTATGTTTACTAATTGTTTCCTTGATTCGTCAATTTTTTCGAGCTGTTGAAATCTCCAAATATAATTATAGATAACGTCTATTTCTCCTTTCAGGTCTATACATTTTGCTTCATGTGTTTTGAAGGTTTGTTATTAGGTGCACAAACATTGGAATTGTTATGTCCTACTCATAAATAGAGGGCTTTATTATTATAAAATTACACCCCTTATCACTGGTAATATTCCTTGTTCTGAGTTATACTTTGAAATTAACAAAACTGGACTAGCTTTTTTGAAATTAATATTAGCATAGTATATATTTTCATCTTTTTATTTTTAATAATTTTTATAGTATTTTAAAATTCGATTTTATATATATACTTACAAATATAAAAATACTATTTACGTTTATATTTAAGTGAACTTTTTGTAGACTATGGTGAAATCTAGCTTATTTTTTCAGTCTGAAAATCTCTGCCTTTTGATTCATGAGTTTAGATTATTTACATTAATGGTTTATTTTCAGGGTTAAATTCTAGCAACTTGATAATTGTTTTCTATTTTTTCAACTGTTCCTCATTTTCTTTTTAATTTGATTATATTTTATGAATTCATTTCATATTTTTTATTGGAGATGTATAGACATATGCATGTATGTGTGTGTATGTATATATATAAATATAATTGTTTGATTTTCTTAGTGGATTCCTTAAGGTTTACAGTATACTTTTCTAATGTATACCAGCACAGGTATTGTGCAAGGATTCTACAATATAGTATATTTCTATTGTACCTCCATCTGTCATTGTACAATTGTCATATATTTTTAAATAAAAATTTTTATTTTGAGGTATCTGTAGATTTACATGCCATTTTAAGAAATACTACAGAGAGGCCCTATGTACCATCCATCTATTACCAAAAGGTAATATCTTAGAAAACTGTAGTACAATATCCCAATTAGGACATTGGCTTTGATACAGTCAAGATGCAGAACAGGTCATCAACTCAAGGATACCTCATGTTGCCATTTATAGCTACACCCACTTCCTTTCCGCCTTAAAATATTAGAAAGTCAAATCCAGCAATATATAAAAAGGCTAACATGTCACAAACAAGTGGAGTTCCTCTCAGAAATGCAAGTTTGGCTCAACATATCTGATGCCAGACAGCAAGGAATTACTCAAAAATCAATGCCAGTGCATGTCAAAAGTCAAAGGAACCAAACTGAAAGAACTCCAATAGCTATAGCTGTAACAGTTTGAAGAACGAAGTAATTACAGTATTGGCTTATAATTCCCCCAAACAAAATAAATATCCATGAGTCCATATTAATATAAGCAAATGAATGAATAAGTCAATAAATGGAGGAGAAGGGACAAATCTTTCTTAGTAGAGAATTCCAAATGTTAAATATAGAAGGAATGAGGGAAATAAAAATTCACCTCAGTAATAACTGCTCCAGGCATGATCCACCAAGGCATGCTAAAATTTATGGGTGAAACTTCAAGAAGTAACAGGATATTTGCACAGCATCAAAGTATCTCCCCCAAATATATATTCATTGCTATGGTGGTTCTAACAGATGTCCCCAAATTATTTGATATTCCTGTCTCCAAGAGGTGGAGATTCATACCTCTCCCTTTGGTTGGACTTACTGCCTCTCTTTTAATAAATAGAGTATGAAAAGGAAAAAAAAACAAAACGAAACAGTAAGTTTACAAAGGAGAACTCTCACAGATCTACACTGAAAAAATTATCAAAGTTAATACTATCAGTACTAAGTCCTATTGATATCATGTACCTCCTAATATGTGATAATGATCAGAACACTTCACTTCTGTAGTATGTTTCCCGCAAATCCATAATCTCATTACAGTTATTAAAAAAAAAACCAGACAAAACTAAATAGAGGGAACACTCCACAAAATACTTAAGAAATACTTTTTTTAAGTGTCGATCATGAAAGCAAAGGAAAAACTAAGAAACTGTCACCGATTGGAAGATACTAAAAATACATGATGATTAAAGCAACATGGCATCCTGATTTGGGTCCTGAAATAGACAGCAGTAGTGGAAAAATTGGTAAAATCTGAATAAAGTGTGTAGTTCAGTTAATTATATTGTACCAATGTTAGTTTTTTAGTTTTTATATACCATTGCGATATAAGATGTTAATATTAGGGGAGCCTGAATAAAGGGAATATAGGAACTCTTTGTATTATCTTTAAAACTCTTCTATAAACCTAAAATTATTTCAGGATAAAAATTACAAAAACAAAATCCCTTATCATTTGTCTACATGGCAAAAGTATGAACCCCAACCACCTCTGTCACTCTCACTCTTCTTGCCTTAGCCAGGACCTCTCTCTTCTAGCCTCAGCACTTGCAATGATGCTCCCTCCTAACACATGGTTTCTGCATAGGGTACAGAGGTTTTCCCTCTGGCAGTAATTTAAGCTCTCATCTCCCTTATGAGTGCAGTAATCCCTTACTCACCCTTCAGACCTCAGATCAAACATCTCTGCTTCACTTTGGCACCCATCACTGGAACAAATCCTTTTATAGGCTGTCATATATCATGTACCATTCCTTCATAGCCATAGTCATAGTTGCAATTGTGCATTTGTTTGCATAATTACTTATAAATATTTGTCTCTTCCACCAGACATTAAACTTAATTGTCAGGAACCATATATACTTTATTTTTTTAACTATTGGCAAAAGATTTATGAAATCTAAAATTTAAGAAGAAAGAACAGAATGAATCAATCAAATACCCTCTTTGATGAATGGGATAAAGTCTGTTTGGAGTTCCTTAGGAACTGATTTTTAGAATATAGTATTTGATGAGCTGTGACGGTTGAGCTAATTTTTTATCAATTTCATTTTTTAAATTTTATATACATATATGTTTTAATTGAAGTATAGCTGACTTACAATGTTGTGTTAGTTTCAGGTGTACAGCACAGTGATTCTTTTTTAGATTCTTTTCCCTTATAGGTTATTACAAAATATTGAGTATAGTTCCCTGTGCTATACAGTAGGTCCTTGTTTGTTATCTGTTTTATATATAGTAGTGAGTATATGTTAATCCCAAACTCCTAATTTATCCCTCCCCTGCCCCTTAACCCTTTGGTAACTATATAGGTCAATGGAACAGTATACAAAGCCCAGAAATAAACCCACCCACTTATAGTCAATTAATCTATAACAAAGGAGGCAAGAATATACAATGGAGAAATGACAGTCTCTTCAATATACAGTGCTGGGAAAACTGGACTGCTATATATAAAAGAATGAAATTAGAACATTCTCTAACACCATATACAAAAATAAATACAAAATGGATTAAAGACCTAAATGTAAGAGTAGATACTAGAAAACTCCTAAAGGAAAACATAAGCAGAACACTCTTTGACGTAAATCTCAGCAATATCTTTTTGGATCCATCTCCTAGAATAATGGAAATAGAAACAAAAATAAACAAATGGGACCTAATTAAACTTAAAAGCTTTTGAACGGCAAAGGAAACCATAAACCAAATGAAAAGACAACCTAAAGAATGGGAGAAAATATTTGCAAATGATGTGACCGACAAGAGATTAATTTCCAAAATATACAAACTGTTTATACAGCTTAATATCAAACAAACAACCCAATCAAAAATGGGCAGAAGACCTAAACAGACATTTCTCCAAAGAAGACATACAGATGGACAATAAGCACATGAAAAGATGCTCAACATCCCTAATTATTAGAGAAATGCAAATCAAAACTCCAATTAGGTATCACCTCACACCAGTCAGAATGCCCATCATCAAAGTCTCCAAATAATAAATGCTGGAGAGGGTGTGGAGAAAAGAGAACCCTCCTACACTGTTGGTGGGAATGTAAATTGGTAGAGCCACTATGGAGAACAGTATGGAGGTTCCTTAAAAAAAAAAAATAGAGCTATAATATGATCCAGCAATCCCACTCCTGGGCATATATCCAGAGAAAACCATAATTTGAAAAGATACATGCACCCCAATGTTCACTGCAGTGCTGTTCACAATAGCCAAGACGTGGAAACAACCTGAATGTCTACAGACAGATGAATGGATAAAGATGTGGTATATACATATATATACACAATGGAATATTACTCAGCCATAAAATAGAATGAAATAATGCCATTTGCAGCAACATGGATGGACCTATAGATTATCATACTAAGTGAAGTAAGCCAGACAGAGAAGGACAAATATCATATGATACTGCTTTTATGTGGAATCTAAAAAAAAAAAAAAAACAAAAAAACAAATGAAACTACTTACAAAACAGAAATAGTCCCGAAGACATTTATACTTCAATTTATCCAGTACTTAACAGAGGCTCTGGCACATGGTAGGCACTCAATAAATACTTGTTGAATAAATGATCTAGTCTTTTACATTCCTGAAGCATTCCAAGTTGTTTTACTACTTTCCCACGAAAGAGGGAGGGAGCACTTCCCTCTCTGTCAAGCAGGTTGCCAGGCAAAACATCTAGTTATAAAAATTGTATAAGGAAATACTTCAAATGGGGGATCTTTTAGGTATTCTGAGATCCTTCCTTATAGGAAGCAGAAATGTGGCAGCTCCCTTTGTGTCTTTCTGCCCAACCCTCCAGCCCAGCAAAATTGCAAGCAACTCTACTATCAGAGTTAAGTATTATGGCTCCTTCAACAACCACTTTCACTCCATGGATAAAGAATAAGAGGATTCAGACATGCTTGCAATGCAAGCTGAGCAAACCATTGTCTCCCCTTTCCTTCCTTCTTGTTTTTTGTTGTTGCTGTTGCCATTGTTCATTGAAAGAAGTTAAAACCCACTTTGCAATTTGCCGTTTATCAGGCAAATGATCCTTTCAGGCAAGTCCCAGTGGGATTCATTCTACATTTATATTTTAGGGACATTCCAGTTCAGTGACAGCAGATGGAACATCATAGTTAAAAATTTTAGAAAGATAGACAATGAAATGCATTCCAGAAAGACAACAAGGTGGCCTTTGCACAGGCAAGAGAAAAAAAAAGAGCTAGAAATATTGTTTAGAACGAAAACCTGCACACAGGGAACTGGGAGATGTGGGGACGTGAAGAGAGGGAATGTTAACCCTCTCTTGGTCTGGATTTTGAAGTACGGCTTGTCACAGGGCTAGCTTATTGAGAATGGGAATCCTCTATGTTGATTTAATTTCTTGTGGCATCTATAGATCTTTTTTGGGAGTTGAAGAAAGAGTAAGAGGAACTTAATTCCTCCTGGTACTCAGAATAGACGCTTTATACCTCCTTATGCATATGCTATTTATTATTTGACTCTCTGCAGCACTGTTATTAGACATTAGTTGCTGTAAACAGAGAACAAAATAACTGGCCCTTTATTAAAAATATATCAGGTATTAATGAGCTGACAGAACAAATTTCAGATGACAAGTATTCCCCTGATTTGTAAAGCTCAGCTCTTTTCTTGCATGGCTAATCTTGACTTTTTTTATAAGTCCTGTTAAATAGATTATGAAGAGCCCATGATGAGGAATTTTATGGCCTTTTCATAATTTCTTAAACATGTTTTTCAACAGAAAGACATTTATGCATACATACTATGTCAGTGTTCAGAAACAAAGTAGAGGGTAAACATCATTCACCTATAATCACACCATCCAGAGATAATGCCTGTTCCTCCTGCAGGTTTTTAAGTTATGATTGCAAAGAACAATCAACACTCTTTTTATTAATTCATTTACTATATCCTAAGTATTTTCTCATATCATGAATGAGTCTTTCTAAATCAAAGGGGATTGAGTCTACAGTATCGTATCAGCTGAGTGCACAATTAAAAAAAAAAAAAAGACTTAAACCGCTGAGACGTTTTTAAGCACAGTCTAATGCACGTGCTGAGTGGGGACTGGGTGAGGTCACCTAACAAGATTCCAGTTTCTCTCTCCTATTATATGCCCAGCACAAGAGCTGAATATACTGCTACAGATGCAGTTAGATAAACTAGCGAAAATATTTACAGGCAAGAGTTAATTTTAACAAAGATCCTGCCATTTCAGTTGGGGGTTTACCAAGGACTTCCCTTAGAGAAGGATGAAGAGGGACTTTCCACTTTGGGTGTGGTTTTATGAGCACTGCCAAGTGACTGTCCACCTTCAAATTGCTCAAACATTCTTCTACAATTTTGCTTGAAGTTCTCAGACTTCAGATGGATGTTTTGGATGAGACACTGACTGTTCCATGAAGTCCTCAGTTAGAAAGGTAAGTAGCACAGCATCAGTCCTTGAAGGAATAAAGGATCACAGGAATGACACATTTTAATGGGGGCTGGAAAGTGGAATAAAGGACATGGAGGTACAGTTCATAATGGAGTTCTCAATCATGGAGCACTAGCCAGTAAGACGGGGCCAGGAAAGTGGGGATCATTGGGTAGGCTTTTGCAAACTGAACGTATGAAACATGTAGAGACAGAAGGAGTAGGTATATAATACAGAGAGGAAGATGTAGGCAGGAGGACATGAGCATAGCAGCTTCTTGAAGTTTGCTGGATATGGGAAATCATAGGAGTTATGAAGCGTTAAAGTCAGGGTCAGAATATTTATTTATTTATTTATTTCTGGCTCTCTGGTCTTGTTGAGCGTTTGCGTTATTTATGTTTATGTTTTTAGTTTATTTAATGGAAGAGAAAATACTGAATGAGAGAGTAGGGCAAGGTTTGGGAAGCACTTTTTCAATACTTACATCCAGTGCTTTGCTGGTAAATGTCTGACAGTTAATTCTCTGGGGGAAGGAAAGGAGGAAGCTCTGATTTGTATCATTTGCTGATGTCTATGGTGTAAATGTTCCCATCCTGGACAATTTCAAGCTACCAATGGGACAACAGCTGGCTCCCCAAATTCCTAAAAATCTAACAATTGTCTCTCCTGAGCTGTTATGACCTGGATCCAGCATACATCTATTTTGGGGGGTTTTTCTTCTGTTTTGTTTTTTCTTTTTACACAGCTCAGATAGGAAAAGCATTCATATCCCATTAGCAAAAAGTCAGAAAGATTAATCTAGTTTCCCTCCTCCCTCTTCTCCTGCAGGGGTCAAAAGTAAATCTGCAGGTGAAAAGGCAGAAGCACCAGGAGCCAGGTAGCTGGGCTCCTTCCCTCTTTGTCCACTAATGCTTATGTATTTTACTGAACCATGACCCCATCTGGGTTGAGGAGGTCAAGAGAAGAGCCAGAATCACTTAAGAAAGAAGTAGCTGATCCTTCCTATAAGGATATAGAAAGACTGAATGAAGATTAGCTCTAAGTGGCATCCTAGCTTTGAGAGTTTACAACTCTGTTGAGTTGAGAACTCAGTTCTCAACTCTAAATGAAAATTAGAATCAGCTGGGGATCTTTTAAAAAGGCCTAAGACCGGGCTTCCCTGGTGGCGCAGTGGTTGGGGGTCGGCCTGCTGATGCCAGGGACGCGCGTTTGTGCCCCGGTCCGGGAGGATCCCACATGCCGCGGAGCGGCTGGGCCCGTGAGCCATGGCCGCTGAGCCTGCGCGTCCGGAGCCTGTGCTCCGCAACGGGAGAGGCCACAGCAGTGCGAGGCCCGCGTACCACAAAAAACAAACCAAAAAAAGGCCTAAGACTAATTTCAATCACCAGAGATTCTCCTTTATAATCAGTCTAGGGTGGGGGCCTGAGTATTGGCATACTTTAAAGGCTCCCCAATTTTGAGAACCACTGGTTTGTAGGTTGCTTATAGTTATATTTCTAGATAGATGGTAATGAGCAGAAACAAATGTGTGGAGAGGCAGTTGGTGATGTGTGAAGAGTTAAGAGATGTACCAATATATTTATGTTTTAAAAAGACAGTCGCATTATACTGAAACACCTAATAATATTAAATAGTGTCATTTTGGCAAATTGATGTAAACAGAACCAGGCTAACATATTTGTTTTGTTGAGAGTTGTCTTTGAGTTTACCGTTTTCCCTGGGACAGTTTCTAAAAACTCTGAGTTGCAACCCAATAGGTGCTACATCTTCAAGTCTTCAGTTGAACTTCTACATAAAAGAAAAAAAAAAAACTAGGCTTTTTCTCTGTTTCATAATGACCCCAAAGTCAGAAAGAAAACAATAAAGACCAGTTAATTACGCCACTCAGAGAAGCGTTAGACCACAAACGCCGGACTTACAAGAATGATGCACAATAGTTCTGTGACACTCATCTACCTCTAGGCTAGGAGAGCAAAGGAGTCATGACTCTTCTTAGAGAAGGTGTTTTAGGGGTCAAATTTTGAGTGAATTGAGGTATTTCCCTCATACCCTCTGGAGAAAGGGGAAAGGGTATTTTACTCTCACTTCCAAATCAGCTGAGAAGGGTTTTAATAGGGTCACTCAGAGAACTTGAGATATATCCCTTGCAGTCTGGAGGAATACAGGGGATAGATATTTGTCTCATCCTCAGATATTTAAAGGCAAAAGTTGTGGCGGGCACTTATGGGAGAGGGAAAGAGAAGTTTCCATGGGAGTCAGCTCAGCTTCCACTAGAAGCAAGGCAACATGTGTCTTTGCTTTGGATACTGAGAGAGAGCCATGTAGCAGAGAGCAGCCTACAGGCCATTTTAAAGGGACCTTATCCAAGAGAGCTTCCTTCCAAAGAGAGGCTACCTCAGTAGAAAGAAGATGAAGGGGTACCCTCAGATATAGAATCAGAGGGGACTATCTTCATTGAGCATGTTGGTGTCTGGCTGGAACTGCTGCCCATCTGGAGAGAGATACAACCAGGAAGAGGGCCAGCCTTTCAGTTGGCTCAAGGTTTGGTATCCCCATGGTAATGCTGCTACAGGCAATTGTCCTCAGCACAAACCTGTCTCTTGCAATTTCTGTTGCTTACTATTCCCAAAACAATTCTCCTACTTTTTGAAGGTCTGAGTAGAATTGTGAACCTAGAAATAAATGTTTTAAATGTGTCCTATCCAAAATGTAATTCCATTTTGGGGGGAGTGGTCAGAGGTTCTCAAAGCATCTACTTCGCATTAATACCAAAACTTTTTAATATCATGTTTCATCGCCTTCATTTCCTCTGCATTTCCTTAAGGAGTATCTCAAGTTCACCTTGCTTATCACTAATTTAATTTTCTGTAGTGACTCTCTGTCCTTATTTGTTCTCATACATATTTTACTTCTGCCCTTTTACTTTTAATTTTATAAGCTGCTGTAACATTTTCATCAGCTGTTTATTCACATCTGCCTCTCATAACTTTTTCTCATTTCAAACTGTAGTCTTATCAATTCTTTGTTCATTTCTCATATCTTAGAGGTCATATTTTCTTAAATTTTATTGAGAACACAAGAACTGATAGAGTCTAAATTTTATGTCTGTATCCTGAAATACTTCCTCAAAAGTATGTTAATCCTGCATACTATTTTCCTTTAATGTTGCAGATATTATTATTTATATTCTCTATTATCTATCCTTGAAATAAAAGCTACCTTCCAGCAAAGCATAATACTCATCAAGGGAGAGATGAAGATAAAGCTTTTTCTTCTTAACTGCTATCACTGTACCTTAATTGTTGTTAGAATCCTCTTGGCAGATATTAAACTAGAGAACTAGTAGATAAATATACTGACTAGTCCAATTTTACTGGAGTACAAAGTGTTCTGAAACAGAGAATCCTGGATCTGGTGTGTATTAGTCAGATTTATAGTGAGAGACATGTGACTCTTCCTTTCATTTGAACATGTAGAGACCACTGTCAGGTTATTAATTGGCTGAATACCAATGTTGTTATATCTTAGAGAACAGAGAGGCCTGAGGAGAGGGAGAGAGTTGAAGGAAGAGCTGGTTGGTAAAGCAGTCAGAACACACACAACATTTATTAACTTCGCCGTCTTGTATAGGTGTAGTTTGTGATGCCCCACAACAACAACAGTAGTAACATCAAAGATCACTGATCAAAGATCACCATAACAAATAATATAATAATGAAAAAAATTGAAATATTGCAAGAATTACCAAAATGTGACACAGAGACACAAATCTGCAAATGCTGTTGGGAAAATGGCACTGATAGACTAGCTTGATGCAGCGCTGCCACGAAACCTCAATCTATAAAAAATGCAGTATCTGTGAAGTGCAGTAAAATGAGGTACGCCTGTATAGGACCATGTCATATCTGAATAGAGAGAGCTTTACTAACTCTTTTGAAATTTACATACTTTTTATTTCTTTTTCGTAACTAATTGCTCTGGCTAGAGCTTCTGGTATGATGTTAAATAGCAATGGTGGGGCTTCCCTGGTGGCACAGTGGTTAAGAATTCGCCTGCCAGTGCAGGGAACATGGGTTCAATTCCTGGTCCAGGAAGATCCCACATGTCGCACAGCAACTAAGCCCATGCACCACAACTACTGAGCCTGCGCTCTAGAGCCTGTGAGCCACAACTACTGAGCCTGCTTGCCTAGAGCCCGTGCTCTGCAACGAGAAGCCAGCTCAATGAGAAGCCTGCGCACCACAACAAAGAGCAGCCTCTTCTCGCAGCAACCAGGAAAAGCCCACATGTAGCAACGAAGACCCAAAGCAACCAAAAATAAACAAATAAATAAATTTATTAAAAACAAATAAAATAGCAATGGTGAAAGTAGGCATTCTTGTCTTGTTCCTGATCTTAGAGACAAAGCTTTCATTTTTCATCATTGAATATGATGCTAGTTGGGGATTTTTCATATGTGCCCCTCATTGTGTTGAGGAAGATTCCTTAGTTTTCTTAATGCTTATATCATGAAAGGATGGTATATTTTGTTAAATGCCTCTTTGGGGTCAACTGCAATAGACTATGTTTTTTAAAATATGTGATATTATATTGACTGATTTTCTTTTATGTTCAAAAGTCCTTGCATTCTGGGATAAATCCTACTTGGTTGTGCTGTATAATCCTTTACTATGCTTTTGGATTCACTTTGCTAATATTTTGTTGACGATTTTTTGCATCTATATACATAAAAAATATTGATCTGTAATAGTCTTTTATTTGATATTTTTATCTGGCTTGTCAGGGCAATGCAGGCTTCACAGAATGAGTTAAAAATTTTTCCTTAATCTTCTATATTTTGGAAGAATTTGAAAAGTATTAGCGCTAATTCTTCTTTAATATTAGTTAGAATTTACCAGTGAAGCCAGCTGGTGCTGGACTTTTCTTTGTTGGGAGGTTTTTGATTACTGAATCAATATATTTATTATTAGGTTTATTGAGATTTTATATTTCTTCTTGAGTCAGTTTAGGTAACTGTATGTTTCCAGGAATTCATCTATTTCATTTAAGTTATCTAATTTGCTGGCATACAATTGTTCACTGTATTCTCATAACCGTTTTGGGTTTTCTACAATGTCATTAGTAATGCCCCCACTTTTATTTCTGATTTTATTTATTTGTATTTTATCTCTTTTTTTTCTTTGTCTGTCTGGCTAACTATTTGCCAAATTTGTTCATCTTTCAAAGAAACAATTTTTGGTTTTGTTGATTTTCTATGTTATTTTTCTATTTTTTATTCATTGAGCTCTGATTTAATCTCTATTATTTCCTTCTGCTAGCTTTGGATATAGTTTTTCCATTCTTTTTCTAGTTCCTCAAGGTACAGAGTTAGATAATTGATTTTAGATCTTTCTTTTTTAATGTAGGCACTTAACAGCTATAAATTTCCCTCTAAGCACTGCTTTTGCTACAACCCATATATTTCTGTATTTTATGTTTTTCTTTCATTTATCTCAAGGTATGTTTTCTAATTTCCTTTGTGACTTCTTCCTTGGTTCATTGATTGTTTAAGAGTATTTTGTTTAATTTCCACAGATTGTGGCTGGGGCTGAGGTCATCTGAAGCATTATTCCCTGTTATACTTCACACTTGAGCTGGGAAAATGCGGCTGCTGGGAGGAGGAAGGGTAAGCTGGGATGAAGTGAAAGAGTGGCATGGACATATATACACTACTGAATGTAAAATAGTTAGCTAGTGGGAAGCAGCAGCATAGCACAGGGAGATCAGCTCAGTGCTTTGCGATGACCTAGAGGGGTGGGATAGGGAGGGTGGGAGGGAGACGCAAGAGGGAGGGGATATGGGGATATGTATGCATATATGGCTGATTCACTTTGGTGTACAACAGAAACTAACACAGTATTGTGAAGCAATTACACTCCAATAAATATCTATTAAAAAAAAATCTCAGGGTCTTCTGAGTGCAGGTCTCTATGTGACTGCACAGTTTGCATACCATGAAGTCAGCCCTACATAATTATCCCTTTTCCTATGATATTTAGATAAAATGAATTTTTGTTTGCTTATCATTGTATATTATTAGCTGTCAGGCTATCTTTGACTAGAAGCTACAAAAGGTCAAGGATTATATTCCATGGATATATTCCACTCTGGTTGTTACACATATTACTCATATTCTCCAAAACTGGTGTATTCCCATCCATCAAAATTATTTACATAAAGTCTATGCACGGCATGTAATAAACTTTCAATAAATGTTTAACAGCAAAAAAAAAAAAAGGATAACCTAAAGAGGGAATTGGCCAAAGATGAAAGTGCAGCAAAGAATTGAAGAGGGATGATGGGAGACGTGGAACTTGAATCTAGCATAAATGGAGTTATAGAAGAAACAACAGACCGTGAGAATGTTGACACTGTTGCCCTCTGAGAGCCTCTAGACATGCAGTCAGAGGAACTTAGTAAAGGTCAACTTTTCATCATAGATGAGGAATGTGGTTGTGGCGAAAAGGATGCAGGGCTCTCAGAGAAAGTGACACCTACAGAAAACCTCCCATTAAAAGGCCTCTCAGACATACTTCATAATATTAAAGCATAGAGGATACAATGTTAGAAGCTGATCCAGAATTAGACTGGAGTATGACAATTTACCCAGGCACTGGAAAGATACTTGCTCTGTATTGTAAGTTACAGTGATGAGAAGGAAAAGGTAAGCACTGTTCAAATTAATCTTGGTAAGTTTTTTACACAGATATAAAACACTTTAATTCTCAAGTTTCCTAATATTTTAAATTACAGTATACTAAATAAATACATATTTAGTGTAATATTTAAATAAATACTTGAGTACTCTATTATTTATTAATTAAATTTATAAATTTAAAATTTTTATAATTATATAATTGTAATGATACATAATTTAAATTGTTTAAAAAATTAATAAAAATACTATAAGTTTATAGTTATAATAAACACATATGTATTTATTAAATAGTTTTATTATTTTTTTCACTTTCCTATACATTTATGACAGAGTTTTTAATATTTTGACAAAATTTTTTTTTTTTTTGCGATACACGGGCCCCTCACTGTTGTGGCCTCTCCCGTTTTTTTTCCTATTGGTTAACATTGCTTTGCACAGTTTTGGATTACACAGTCATTCTCGTGGTCCTGAACTACTGTGCAAGGTGAAGAGAGCCTGTGTTTGAAACTGTTATTAGCTGCCTCACTCCTTCCTCTCCTTTAGTCCTAATTTCTTTAGGCAGCTACATTTAATTCTTCTACCTGTGTCTTGTGATATTTATCTCCACATTTTCAAAAATGTGTTATAATTGCTTTTTCATGACTCATTTTAATTCTTCTTATTTTTTACTGCCTTGTTTTGGGTTCTTTTTTATGGCAGTGTAGTATTTCATTCCTATGTATTATTTTTTTGATTAAATAGAACACAATTTGTTTATTCATTCTACACTTCACAGGCAATTGGTTATATGTTCCTGTTTTTACCTATATAAATAAAGTTTTTAAGAACGTTCTTTCATATGTCTTTTGACATTATTTGACATTGACATCTGAAGCACCAATATTTTATTTGCACAGCCATAAATTTATTTTTGACTACATTTACTTCAGAAACCATACATAGATTTTTTTTTAATGGTACACAAAATTAAATTCATATAGTGAATTCCAGCATACATATCAGCTTCATACAACATAATCAGGAATACAACCACTATGTTCCTTAGGGTTTGTTGGTAACAATTTGTTTTCAAAATTACATATAAAAGAGTGATGTTTATCTTCATTAGTGCTTTCTCTTTTATCAGATCAATGACCTGTTCTCTTGGTCCTTCCTGGCCCTGCTTTAGGAGGTGGCAACAGAAAGTTCTTCCGAGAAGTTAGCATTTGTCTTTGGCTGACATGATGTTCAAAATTATATTTTAATACCCAATTGATCTAGACTTTCAGAGCTTTTAATTATCTCCTAATATTAAAAAAATCTAAATCTATGTATATATTAATGATTCTATTAAATATACATTTTGTCCTTATAAGCTCTCTCTTATGGAATGTAAAAAGATTCAATAGAATATTAAATGAACATGTTATTTGAATACTGAAGTATGATGACTAATCACACTCATTCTCCATGCCACCCCACCACCAAGAGCAGAATCAGTTGAGAGATATTGATATCAAACAGAGGGGTGATCAAAGTACATAACTCTCTACTGGTGAAACTGAGTTGGAGAACACAGACTGCCCTGTGGCTGGTTATTATTTCCCCTGGAATTAAATTTATCCTCCTAGAACTGCATTTCCCCCCACATCCAGGGTACACTGTGCCACAGGAAGTAAAACAGAAGCCTTGCATCCTAAGGACAGACTGCTCTGAGACAGGGGGAAATGCTGGCTGGGTTCCCTTTGTATAGAGCCCTTCTCTAAGCTTGTCTGTCAAAAAAAGATCAATTTGAGACAAGGCTACAGTCCCAAATTTCCTAAAGGACCATGGTAGGACTGTGGAGAGAAAGTCAACATGTGGGTAATATTTATATAGTGTTTGCAATGTGCCAACGTCCCTTCTAAAAACCTTTGTATTTATTGAAATAGTTAATACTTACAAAACTCTACATGATATTTCCATTTCAATGATGAATAACTGGAGGCATAGAAAGGGTAAGTAACTTGCTCAGGTCACACTGCTAGTAAGTGTCTGAGCTGAAATTTAAACCAATGTAGTCTATGTCCAAATTACATAATACTTCCTACAGCCTGCAATTCCTTTTTTTCCCCATAATTGGAGGGTAGAGCAGTGTCCCTCAAGGGAGAAAATCAGCTCCCACCTTCAAGGGTCACTTTTTCAATACAGAACATCACATCTTTATCTATATTCCTGGGACTAATATGAGAAGTTCATTTTTTGCCCCTAGTCCTTCCACACTCAGGATGCTGAAATGGGTCTGGGTCATGCATTAATTAAGTTAACTAAAAGATTACCCTATACCCCAATGTTGTTATCTCATCACTATCATGATTCCTACTTCAAATGTTTCCCTACCATTGTGTTAAATATAACTCAGTAGAGGTTACTCAATGAACACAAGTGACTCCATAAAATTACTATGAATTTTCTTCATAAAAAAACAATTTTGCATAATATGAACTCTTCTCCATTATTAAATTATCAAGGAAGAATTAAAGACCAGAAATTTAATTTTGCTCTAGCAGCTCCAAATCCTAAGCAATTAAAATCCTTAAACCCTCTTCCCCAGTTCTTTATTCTGGTTAGTTTCAGTATTGGGGGGGTTCTCAGTTCCTGGTGGAGTTGGGGGTTCTGAGCAGCAGCAGCAGCCTGAGCTCTCTTCTGTGTAAAAGTGTGTTGGATGTCACCCAAATGTGTGGGATACACCCAAATGTGTATCAATCAAACCTATTGTCAATCAAACGTATATCAATCAAATACAGATCAAATATGTATTGTCTCTCCTTGTCAAATTCCACTAAAACATAGTTACAAATAAAGTATCTATATACACACATATATATGTATACTTATGTATGTATATATATATATATACATATGTATGTATGTATGGATGGATGGATGTATACATACTCACCAGTATAGAGAGAATGGGGAAAGGAAGGGTTCAACAGATGAAAGGCTTTAGTACACTTTAGGTGGACAGAAAGCAGATGAAGGAATGTGACTGACTCAACTGAATATGGGTGACCCTGTGAGAATACAGCACCTGGTTCCCCCTGCTCATTTCTGAAAAGTTTAGGACTTGGAGGCAACAGGCACCAGAAAAGATACAGGGAAACTGAGCTAAAAAAGCAATGGGAGTTTGCAAAGAGTTTAAAGTAAAAAGTTGGTATACTGGTCAGGTCTCCCCTGCTAGCCTTTAGCCCTGATAGACATTATCTGGCCCCCTGCATTAGGAGAGCAGGCAACCAGGGAAGTCCTCAAGTTCTCTCTTTTTTTTTTTTAAACTTTAAGCCTGGCTTTGGTTCACGTTATATGAGAATGTTCTTAATTCTGGTAGTAGAACTCAAGGCCACTATCATTTCCAATTCCAGATCCAGGAAATATATGACTTCACACTGAGTTTACCTCTTCGTGTTTCCATTCTCTTTCTGATTCATGGAGATGCTCGTCTTGAATTTGAGCATTTCTTTATTTTATTTTTTTAAAATTTTTATTGGAGTATAGTTGCTTTACAATGTTGTGTTAGTTTCTACTGTAGAGCAAAGTGAATCAGCTATACATATATATATACTCCCTCTTTTTATTAGTTTTTTAAACATATCTCTCATTGCAATAAATTATAAATGTAGAGGACAGTAACTTCCTCATTAACTTTTTCTGCCATTTTGAAATACATCTGTCATCATTATACACACATTTAAACACACACATACAGACACACACGAAGTATTGATCTTTCAAATTCAGTATCTTTGCAATAAGACAGATTTGGGGTTGCTAGGTAGGCAGACCCTTACCAATGAGCATTCAAGTGAATATATAGGCAAAGTGGTATTAATGGAGTTATCGGTCTTAAAATGTCTTGTTGAATTTTAATGCTTAACATGATTTGTCATTACTACAATGTATTGACCTTCATTTTACTTGATACCATGTTTCACAAAAGATGTTAGCTAACTGCATCAATAGGATAAATAAGAATATGAAGTGTAGTCTACTCTAAAAATGTGCAATCTGGGCTTCCCTGGTGGTGCAGTGGTTGAGAGTCCGCCTGCCGATGCAGGGGACACAGGTTCGTGCCCCGGTCTGGGAAGATCCCACATGCCGCGGAGCGGCTGGGCCCCGTGACCCATGGCCGCTGAGCCTGCGCATCCGGAGCCTGTGCTCCGCAACGGGAGTGGCCACAACAGTGAGAGGCCCACATACCTCAAAAAAACGTGCAATCTATTTTCAAGCTCTTTTGGGAACTAATTTTGCAGCAGATGTTTGCATACAATGTGCTAACTTCAAACGGTGATTATTTAATTCTTGAAGGAAAATGTATCCATTTTGGAAGAGCTTATACATTCCCTAGAACAACCCCAAGTATCTTAGATAATTTTTTTCTATAATTTCTTATATTTTAACGATATTTGGTTCATTCTTACCAGACTTAGGAGTTTAACTTGAAAGGCAATAGTTTAGAGGAAAGAGAACAGATTTTAATGTTAGACACATCGGTGATCTAAAACTCACCTCTATTATTTTCTAATTGTGTAAACTTAGGCAAAATTAATTTCTCCAAGCCTTAGTTTTTATTTGTTAAGCAGAGAAGACAATGACTATCTTATTTCTAGTACTTTGGTGGTTTAACTGAGATAATGAATATAAACTTCATAATGTGGGACTGATATAGAGTTGATGGCCAATACGTGTTCATTTCAGTGTCTATTTATCCCGTATCTGTGAGATTTTATCCTAAAGTGCAAATGTGACAATTATGTGCTTCTCCTTCCAGTCATTTTTAATGAGTAAGGTTATGCTTACCAGCTCTTGTACCCCTTCATGTCAGAAAAAAAAAAAAGCTGGATCAAAAATAGATGTTACTTCCTTATGTATGCATATGTATTTCCACTTCTCATTGCAGCTTTGGTAAAAGGATGGTATTTTTAAGATAAGAGCTTGTGAGTAACAATGCAATTATTCTGTCGTTCTGAAAGATGGCCCAGGAGGTATTGTTCTGCTTACATAGGCTCTACAAATAGATAATGCCATAATGAATTTTTGTTCTAAGGAGATGTTTTATACCTCAACCATATTAAATGTAACAAATGCCAAATGGAATTAAAGAGATGGAACAAAACTCAGTACATTTGTTTCCAATCTAAACTCATCCTTGAGGTACATTAGGACAGAATCCGAGGTATTCTGCCAAAAGAAGGTTTCTTTCTTTTATTCCCACAAACACCATGTTATGCTATGCATACAGGTGCTTCTCTGTGAGTAGGTCACCATTTATTTTGTAAATACAAATCAGGTAGAGAATAGTTGAGCAGGAAATGCTGAAGGTATTACTCTGTCAATTATTTAGGGTAGGAATTTGCAAAAAATGTCCTCTAGGAAAACACACACACACACACACACACACACACACACACACACACACACACTCTCACACTTTAAGCAAGAAGACCTGGATTCAAATCCAGCTTTAACTCTTTCTACTCATATGATCATGAACAAGTTAGTTTTTCCAAAATTCAGTTTCGTCACTCCTAAAATACATAATTTTGACAGTCTAACATTACATGCCACATAGATAGTAGATACTGAAACATATAGGTTACTCTCCTTTCTTCCTTGTGTAGGTAATTTTATACCTCCCATAGAAAGCCCTTAGGCAGTTTCTGTGATGAATGCAAGAATTCAAGTTTCAAAATACCAGTGATAGGTTTTTGTTCACATGTGTGACTCCTGCTTCTAGAATTTATATTATGCAATAATCAAGTCAATTGAAAATAGTAAATTAAATATGGAATTAAATGATGCCATCAAAGTAATATCATTTTTTGATTTGGTTTAGTCTTCTTGATTTTCATTTTCAAGGAAATTAGGAAAACACAAAACTTTGAAGATGAAATATACAATTCAATAAATGTTTGTTATCATATGATCCAGAAATTCCACTCCTAGGTATATACTCAAGAAAAATGAAAATCTATGTCCACACAAAAACTTGTACATCAATATTCATTGAAGTATTATTCACAACAGCCCCAAAATAGAAACAACCCAAATGTCCATAAACTAATGAATTGATAAATAAAGGAGTATCTCCATACAATGTTGTATTATTCAGGAATATAAAGAAATTAAGGACTGATATATGCTACAACATGGACAAATCTTGAAACATTCTGCTAAGTGAAAGAAGCCAGTCACAAAGGACCATACGTTGTATGGTTCCACTTATGTGAAATATGCAGAATAGGCAAGTCTATAGAGATGGAAACTATATTGCTTAGGGAAAGGGGGGAGAGTTGGAAGGACTGTAAGATTGAGGGGTAGGGGCGAATGCTAAGGGGTATGGTGGGTTTTTTGTGGGGGGGTAATAAAAGCGTTCTAAAACTGACTGTGGTGATGAATGATCAACTCTGTGATTACATTAAAAGCCACTGAACTGTACACTAAATGGATGATTTGTATGTGAATTATGTCTCAATGAAGCTGATTAAATAAATAAAGCATGATCTCTACTATAGGTGAAATAGACATGTTAACGAGTAAATTATGATGGCTTCTGTTACAAAGATCCATTTAATTCATTCACTCATTCTTTCATCATACAGATATTCAGTGAGCATCTACTCTGTGTCAGGCACCATGATGGGAACAGGATACATACACAGTGGTGAGCAAAACAGATATGGTTTCTGTCCTCATGGAGATAATCACTAATAGCACAGTGACTGGTGCTCCATTGATTTCCTTTGTTTAGAAAAATGAGAGCATGACTCTATTCATTTCTGGGAGTTAATTCCCAGTTCCTGCATTCTTAACGGTATTACTTTAATTAAGTTTTGTATAAGACGTAAAGGTTTCTCATAACAGTATTTTTAGAAAGAGAGATGGAGTCAAAAACCAGAAAGAAATAAGGTACTTCATCTTAGAAAGACCTTGACTCTGGCCTCAAATGTGATCATCTTGGACTAGCTATATAGATTTTTTTTCTGATATTAAACAGTCAGAAATGGTAATAATTTGGAGTTCATGAGCAATAATATAGAAACTTATATGATCAACTAAATAGCTTATTTGCCACAATTTAGGACAACACTGAATCTTTCAACATCTCTGTGCTGCAAAAACTTCCTTCATTAGGAAGAGGTAGTTCAGTGTGTATCACAATCCAAAGGACATATTGGCAAGAAATGAAGATTTAGCGGAAGAGGCAAGTCAAAATCTTGACCTTACCTTTTCTCTGTTATTTAGTTTATCCCACTCAGAATCTCTATCCTTCTTCCAAAATGGAGAGGTCTCTTCATGTCTTATTTGTCCCATCCACCTTTCCCTTCTACCCTTCCAATTCACTCAGAAAACTAAGCAGAAATTAGAATGAATCTCAGTAAGAAAAGGGCATGGGACAAGGACTTATTTTAGTCTAGACTAAAAGGGATTTTACTGATACTACATAAATAGGTTTATGAGGATATGTGCTGTGGATATTTGGAGCCAATGTGCATCAAAGGAACCACTGATCTAGTTGACAGAGTATAATCTTGACACTCAGGAGAAATTGGTGTTCTGATCCCTGCTTTACCACTAACTAGTTGTGTGATGTTAGGCAAATTACCTCCTCAATACATTAGCTTTTCTCCTTTGTTGATTGAAGGAATTGAACCAGAAGATCTTTCAGTTCCTTTTAGATCCAAAATTAGTATTTCCTTCACAATGTTATAGTCAACTTATAAATTATTCTTCTTATATATTTGGGGAGTATAGATGTGGATTAAGAGTATAGGACTTGGAATCAGATAGAGCTGGGAGTGAATGCATACCCTATCATTTGTTAGAAAGCTGTTTATGCCCTGGGAAAAGTCTTTATATGCCTCATTTACCTCATCTATATAAGAAAAAGATAGAATGACTTCGTAAGGTTGTTTTGAGGATTTTCAATGACACCCTATACAAAAAGCACCTGGACTACTCTATGTGCTCAATAAATGAAAGCTGTTACTATAATTGATGTAGACTAGATGAATTCATTTTATGTAAAGTAGTCTGCTTAGCATCTTTGGTATTATATTTCTCTTATACACAAGGTGTCCATCTGATACATTATAATATTGCATTTTCTTAATATGCTATGTGTCTATCTCCAGTATATGACAGCCAGAAATGACTTCTAAGCTACAGGCCAATCTCTGAGCTGATGAATTGCTCCAAATACTTGACTGCTACCTCCTCTCTGTGACCTTCTTGAGAAGACGTCTATACTGACAATGTGGAAATATCATGGGGGAAGTGAGATGTAGGGAGAGAGAAGAGAGTGGAGTTATGTAAAGAACACTAGAAGTTAGAAGAGAAAAAATAAAGGAAATAGTATAAAAAGGAATGCCTTAGTTTGAATTCCTTATGTTATTATGTTTCCCAAGTCTTTTACAGAGACCAAAAATTATTTTTATAATAGGAAAAATTATATAACTTATATATAAAAATATATCATTGTATGAAAACAGTACTTTAAAAATTCAAAGTAGCTCTTGAAGAGAGCAGAGCAGAGCCTAAATGGATTTCTTCTCCCTTGTTTAAGATCAGATCTAAGGCATGCACATATAGATGCTTTACATATACCTAACCAGCCATGCATATATTTATAGATATGCTTCCAAAAAAGAGGCACATCTCTACATCTATTTACAGTTGAATATAGGTTTGTATTCACTAAACGTAACAATCCTTTCAATCAAATAGACACATACATAAACTCTTATTTGTATTCATCCAAATACACAGACATGCAAACACTGATGCCCACACTTGCAGAAAGTCTCAATATCTATACCAGCTGAAACTAATGCTTCAGTTTAGTGAAAGGAAGAGAGGGGTTTTTCTCACAACAACATTTAAACCTTTGTAAGTACAGGGTTTGTTGGTTTTTTTCATTTGTAAAATCTGGCTGTGTAAGATATCCTACTCACTAAAATAGCTTAGGATTTTGAAGTTAAAAATAAACATATAGTAAAATTAGTGTTAGCATCTCCCTCCTAATGTTATATGCAATGACTTCATAAGTGCTCTAGGACAGTGTAAAGTAATGAGCTTCTGGCCTCATTACAGCAGTTTGTTGGGCTGGCCTCTGGGAAACAGCAATGGGAACTGCCTAGAGTCCACAGAAGATGCTGAGGAGACAATGTCCTCTTTGGAACAAAGACTATAATCTTTGGTCCTATAGACCTATTTAAGAGTTCAAATGAGCAAGTTACAGATGTGCTAATGAAAGGCCAAAGAAATACAGCTGATGGGCCTAACAGTGATTTCAACCCAGATGTTCCATTGGGTTAAAACAGCATTGTTAGCAGTGGTTCTCAAAATCCCTTGGAGGCTTTATTAAAACACAGATTGCTTGGCTCTACCCCCAGAGCCTTTAATTTAGTAGCTCTGTAGTTGGGGCTGGAGAATTTGTCTTTCTATCAAGTCCCTAAGTGGTAATGATGATGCTGGTCTCTAGACCACACTTGGGAACTGTGCCTTAGAGAGACAGAACGATTTAAGGAAGAAGGATGTATCAGAATCTTTCAGGGACTTGAGGTGTGATCTGAGTGGACATACGTAATTTTGTAAAGTTCTGTAGGGGATTCAACTTCACTCCTCTCTCACTCCCAATCCCAACCCTCCAATCCTGCCCCAACCAGACTGACAACTAACTACTGGGCTAGGTAAATTATGTGGTTTCAATCACAGAAGCAGATAGTACTAGCTTTAAAAAAAAGTCCAAAAGATTGGAAGTATGTATTGCAAATAAAAAGTTATTATGAAGTGGATACACAAAATGGACAGGAGCCCATAGCATTTGCCTCATCTTTGCCAAGCTACCATAGACTTTTGAAATAAATACTGATTTCTTTTTTATACTAATGTGAACTTAAAGGTATGAAGTGACATGAAAGCCATAAAGCAGAAGAAGGAAACTTAACATTTACGGAAAATTAGTGCCAAAGATTTGCTCGCTGGTAATGTTGATTAGAAGTTTTGTAGTCTTGGCCAATTAAATCAGCTTCCATACCACAGTGAGTAAATGATGGTTGTGAGTGTCTTTAAGAGCAGAGAGAAGGCAGAGAGAATTAAGGAAAAATCCAAATGATAGCAGAATGCTTTCCTTTTAAGGCAAGAGAAAGAAATATCCAGAGAACAAACTTAGGCTTCAGCTTCTGAGATGAATGAAAACGGTTTTAGCTCTCAAAGCTGTAGCTATGGAGCGGCTAGTCCTCAAGGCACTGAGTTAATGATGTGGCTGATTGCTTCTATGCACAGAGTCATTATGACTGATACTGGGCAAGTTGCTTAACCTCTTTTGGTCCCAGTTTCCTCATCTGTAAAATGAGGAAATCGGAATAGATGACTTCCGAAGTCCCTTACAGGTCTAACATTTTATGATTTAATGCCTGACTGGCAATGCATCCTCTTAAGTGCCACTGTGCATAGCCATGCATGACTTGAAACATTCCTGTGCTGGGTGCCAGCTTGTCTTCATGATGGAAAGTAAAGAGAGCTAGCTTTAAACAAAAGAGTGAAGTAATCCAAGTTTTATTTAATCTTCTTTAAGTTTTGTTTAAACTGACTCTCATGCCCTTTTAAATTCCCTTTCAGGCAACCTGGGTTTCCTTGCATTCGTTCATTACCCTCTCTTCACACTTCGCTTTCAAAGGCATATTGGGCATTGGTAAAAATGTAGGCAATGTTTATTGGATAACTGATAATCTCCTTAAGGTGACACTAACACTAAGTGCAGACAACAATGAAAAATCCAGGGGAAGAGCCTGGATAATCAGGTTTAGAATACCAAGCAAAACACTGGCAACACATTTGAGAACTTGCCCAAAAGGGCTGGAGATACGCTCGGTAAAACTGAATGAATGAGAACCTCGATCCTCAAACACATGCTCACACGACCCAGAAGAATATCAAAACATGTTGTCATAAGGGGCTAAAAAAGTTCAAGCTTAGTGAGTTTGGGGTACAAAACTACTGAAATAATTGTAACCACATTGTCATGGGGGTATGTAGGCATATAACCAGGGGAAATCCTGGCAGAATCCTTCCCACTGCACTTGAAAGCTTACCTTGAAATCTTCCTCTAAGGCTGACTCCTCAGGAGAACCTGTTCAGTTGGTCTAGAATCTCTGAAGGCTTAGCTGTATTTTTCTGAACACCCTTCCAAACTTCCTTCCATTTCCTAAAGAGGAACCCCTTGAAGGACCCTGAGCTGGTGGGGAGAGATGGAGGAGCATGTGTCCAGGACTTATTGGCTTTAACCCGGACACCTGAACTTGGAGCCTTCTTTCCTGAGCACTGGTTTGCCTCCATACCTAGGTCACTTCCCTGTGCTTCTGGCTCTTCTCCTCCATTTTGTAACCACACATGGTCAAGCACAAGGTCATGCGATGTTTTCGACCATCTACCTAAACCCAAGTGACTTAGAGTTACTATAGTCACAGTCCTGTCATCTAGAACATCTAGTATCAGGTCTTCAAGACAGAGAATAACTGAAAAGGCTCCCAGATAATTCAAGTAAGAGGCAGAGACATAGAAGAATAGGAAAGCACAGCAAGAATCCCTGTGCTAGGCTACAGTGGGTAACATGAGTGAGTCAAAATTCAGAATTAGAACATTGCCTCTGAATACATGTACTAGTGGATATATATAAATACAGTTGTAATAACTGATATAAGTTAAAGATAATATAAGTAATAATAAAGGAAAAAGATTTCTTAAAACTTGGCTTTACTATGGAAGAATAATAGTAACTTCAAAAATGTACATAAATAAATTTTTCCAAGTGCCTAATATTACATAAAATAATGACATTATATAGCAATTAATCTATCATATTACTACCGACTTACAGCAGTTTGCTCTGAGTTTTGTATGATTACAACATTAAATTCTGGTCAAATATGCTATGATTCTGTCTTTATCGTTCATTTTTGGAGGAAGTATAGTTATCTGTTCCTAACTCAAAAAGAAATTAAAGGGAAGAGTGAATGATTGAACTGTTTTGTTTATAGATTCAGTCTGAAAGATAAACGAATATTGGCCTCTTTAAGATCTCCACTGAGAGTAAAACTACTGCTTTTATCCATTTTCAAAACATTAGAACTAAGCTATTCTTGTGTGAACCGGGATGCAGCTCTCAGCAGCCCAAGGTTTGTTCTTAATTGTTCTCTTCATGCAGACATGGCCTGGAAGAAAACCAACAACTTGATCCTTTTATTTCTATATCCACTGGCTGGAATAAACCCAGGTTGAATATTTTAAAATAATCACAACCAATTTTGCTTTACTCTTCAATGATTTTATATTGAATACAGAATTTAGAGTCCCTTATAAAATTATCAAGGGGTGTTCTAAGAGATTCAGATGAAGCCTTTGATTAATTTTAACTCCAGTTCACTCTTCATATTTTAGCAAAGTGTGAAAACCTACACTGCTTTCCACCTGTCCTTGGCTCTTCATAGACTAGCTACTGGTCAGAGATAATGGGCAGTATATCTAGATGTGCTGGGATACGGCTGAAAGGGGGACATGGTACATCTGACTTAACTAATTCAGGGACCAACAGAACACAGCACTACTATGAAGCACAGAGTAGGCCACACATTTTCAAATAAAATCCCCTACTTCAGGTAGAGGGGGACATAGGAGCGAGCGATCGATGATAGTTTACGAAGACAATGACAAAGGGATGCTATAAAAGTGAGAATAGCATGAGAGTAGAAAAGTATTTTCAAACTTTTAACCATTCATGTTACAACTTCATGCATTTGCCACATCCACATACCACCTGAACCTGTAATTTAAGTAATTTTACTTAAATATATTTAAATAGACTCATTTAAATAATTTTTAAAATTAGCCTCCTACTCTGAGTTAATATCCCTGGTCACCATGCTTCCCTTCCTTACATCCACATCCCTTGAGATCTTTCCATCAAGAGGTAGAGTCTACTTCTCTATCCTTAGAATCTGGGTAAGCCCTGTGACCCACTGTGGCCAATAAAATGTGGTAGAAGCAATGTTATGCCATTTCTGAGACATTAGGCCTTAAGAGATTTTAGGCACTTCTTCTTTATGCTGGGACCTCTGCCTCCACCATGGACTAGTTTGCTATAGTAATGCCTAATTAACACAACCATCTACAACTTTTGTAGTCCTCCTTCCTCAGTTGAAGATGACCTTGGATTGAGGAGGATGGAACCTTGGCAGAAACAGTAAGGAGCATTTATTTTCCTTTCATTGCTGATCATTTCTTCCTTTATAGAGAGGTCAGACTCCTACTTACGGAGTCTTAAGGAGGTTGATTTTGAGGTAAGACCTGCTTATAAGGTGGATTTAGCTCTGGAGGAACGAAGAGGAGACAAAGCAGCACTATGAGAAAATAAAGGAGAGACTTGCCACTATGGATGGGCCTGGGGTGAAGGTCTAAATTAATAGGGGTCAAGATGACCTTTATCAAAGCTCAGCTCAGCTAAAAGGAAAACAGACCTGGATAAAGAACAGAAATACTGTTCAGGAACATAGTATGCATTTAGCTAATCTGTCTTTAGAGATAACATTGACATGTGTTAATATAGTTAATTTTTGTTTGTTTGGAGCCTCATATGAGAACAGTACTAGAGTTAGGTGGCAGAATATCTATGCTAGGATTTCCCAATATTATGAACATATCCAATATGACAACAATTACTCTATCCGCCAAGTCTTGGGGACAGGTAACAGTGCTAGAAAATTGAGTGGGAATACTGGTAAGTGAAGATTCTAAGAGAGTTTTCAGTGTGCTTTGAGTTTCCTTTTTCTTTCTACAAAGGAATGGAAGGAGGTATTTCCTCCAAATAAACCCAGGTGATGTGAGAAATTCAAGATGAAATTTTAAAGTATACATAGACTTGTGCTTAACTTTTTTCTGGAAAAAGTTAAAAGTGATAATCCAGCTGAAGCTGCCTATGAGAGACAATGGAGAGGAAATGCCTGAGAGGAAATGGTAAAAACGGGAGCGAAAAACCTGTGGAAAAGCCTGACGATCACTACCTTGGCCGGGTGATCATGTTAACATCAATGATTACAAATCATGTAGGTAGTTGTGTATTCTTGATATGATGTGATGAAAGTGGCACTTTACTTCTTGGTCTTCTTGCCTCCAAACCCATAACCCCAGTCTCATTATGAGAAAAACATCAGACTAATTCCAATGGAATGGCATCCTACGATATACCAGACCAGTACTCCTCAAAACTTTCAAGGTCATCA
The DNA here is from genome assembly GCF_964374135.1 of Grampus griseus. NCBI lineage: Eukaryota > Metazoa > Chordata > Mammalia > Artiodactyla > Delphinidae > Grampus > Grampus griseus. The sequence goes on from NC_139003.1 coordinate 16,464,294, forward strand.
AAAACAAGAAAAGTCTGGAAAACTATCACAACCAAGAGAAAACTAGGAGATATAAGAATTAAATGTAATGTGATTTCCTGGATGGATCCTGGAACAGAAAAAAATTAGGTAAAAACAAGGGAAATACAGATCAACTATGGATTTTAATTAATTATAATATAGCAATATTGGTTCATTAACTGTAGCAAATATACTATACCTATATAGTATAAGAGGTTATTAATGTGGGAAATTGTGTATGGGGTAAAGGGTGTGATGCGGGAACTCTGTACTATCTGCTCATTTTTTTCGGGAAATGTCAAACTGTTCTAAAAGATAAAGTCTATTAAAAAAAGTGGTAGCTTATGGATGAGTAGAAGAGCCCATTAAATGGATGGTGAGTTTACCATGATTTCCCTCCATTATCTCCAAGACTAAACTCAATTCAGCCTAAAATCCTGAAGTGGACATCAGAGCAGACAGAAATTTAGGAGAAGCCCTCTAGCTCTGGCTCAAGGATCAAGAAAGAGTCTTCTAAAATTCAGATACAATGGGGGTATTCCCCATTTTTTATTGCTCTTCTTTTTCTTTTCTTTGTTTTCTTACATTCTAGCCTCCAAACAATCCAATAATTTAATAGCAACAGGGGTGATGGGAACCCACAGAAGCCTAACACTCTGAAAGAAAGGAAACTTTCTCTCCTTATCAGAGGAGTTAGGACCCCAGAGGGCAAGGGAAAAACTCTTGTTACTTCTCTGTGTCTCTGTCCTTCTGTCCCTTGACCTTAGAAACAGGCATAGTCCAAAGAAGTACATAAAACAACAAGGTACAAAAAGCCTGGTTTCCTCAATGGAGTAGCCCAAAGGGAGTACTTAGAAGATTGTAGAGAGGGAAGAACATGGGACTGTGACCTCTTAAAGTCCTATATGAACTCCTGGGCTCATCTCTTAGCTGAACATGTATGAAATTGACCTTAAACAGAGTACATAGACTCTGATAACCAAACTGTGGAATGGACCACCATTCTGGCCACTGGGTGGTGCACACATGGCATAGATCCTACAAGTAGGGCTAAGGCTTTGAAAACTGAACTGATACTGGAATCACAACCCACAGAAGGTAGGTCAGGACTTAACAGTCTGAACCCAATCAGGATGATTGCCTGCTTAAAAATATAATTAGTATTATCTACATAATTTAAGGCAAACAGTCCCATAACATAAAATTCAAAAAAGTTCAGGATATCATCCAAAAGTACTTAGTCTATGAAGAACGAGAAAAATCTCAACTTGAATGAAAAAGAACAATCAGACTTCAACAATGAGATGACACAGATGTACCATTTTTCTATCTAAAGAAGAGCCATATGGAAATTTTAGAAGTGAAAAACATAATAACCAAAATTTCTTTAAAAATTCAATGGATTAGCTCAATAGCACAATAGGGAAGACAGAGGTAAGAGTGAGTGAATTTGAAGATAAATCAGTAGAAATTATTCAGTATGAACAACAAAGTGTAAGTTGATGGAAAAAATTAAATAGAGCCTCAAGTACATATGAGAAAATACCAAAATGTCTAATATTTTTGCTATGAGTGCCTGAGAAAAAAGAGAAAGAATGCAGAGCAAAAACAAAATTGAAAAAAATAGAGATTGAAAACATCTCAAATTTGTCAAAAGAAAAAACCTACAGATTCAAGAAGCTCAGCAAATCTTAAAGAAGAGGCCCCCCCAATCCACATCTATACATATCATAATTAAACTGCTTACAACCAAAGATAAAGGAAAAAGTCTTAAAAGTACCCAGGGAAAATAATGCATACTTTTACTAAAATGATGTTTCAAATGACTGTGGATGTCTCATCAAAAATCCTGGGGACAGAAAAATGAGCAACAATATTTCTAGAATGTTGAATGAAAAGAAGTATAATGCAGAATTCTATATCCAGCCAAAATATCCTTCAGGAATAGAAATGAAATAAAATATTCTTAGATTAAGGAAAACTAAGAGGATTTGTTAGTTGCAGAATGCTGTAATAGTATTGTAAAAAAATTCTTAAGACAGGAGAAAATTGATACTAAAAGGAAACTTGGAACATCAAGAATGAAGGAAAAGCAACAGAAAAGGTAAATATCAGAGTGAATATAATAGATTGTTCTCCTCCTACTTAGTTGTATAAAATATGTTTTGACAGTTGAAAGCAAAAATTATAACACTGATGAGGTTTTCAATGTCTGTGGATGTAATGCATAAATGACTACAACACAAAGCAGTGGGGAGGGTAAAAGGATCTATATGACGGGAAGGTTCTCCTTGAAGTGGTACAAACATCAGTAAAGTTAAACATGTGTATTCAAATTAAGATGGAAAAAAACCTGTTTATCATGAAATATAACTAAGTGTAAATAAAATACATATGTATAATTTAAAGAATAAAAAAAAATGTGTATTCAAATGCCTAGAGAAACCTCTAAAAACTGTACAAAAGCAAATGCAAATTAAAACTGCCATGAGATACTTCTGTCTACTTATTAGAATGGCTAAAATAAAATATCCTGACAACACCAAGTGCTAAATAGGAAGAGGAGCAACTGGAACATTGCTGGAGGGAATGAAAAATGGGCCAGCCATGCTGGAAAACAGTTGGGCAGTTTCTTATCAAGTTAAACCCCCACTTATCATGTGACCTACAATCTCACTTCTAGGTGTTTAGAGAAATGAAAACTTATGTTCACACAATTGTACACAAAAGTTTATAGCAGCCAAAATGACCTTCTGTGGGTGAATGGATGAACAAGTTGTAGTACATTTATACAATGGAATACTACTCAGCAGTGAAAAAAGCCAGGAGCTATTGATATATGCAACATCTTGGAAGGATCTCAATAGCGTTTTGCTGACAGAAAGAACCCATTCTCAGAAAGTTACATTCTACTTACTTAACATTCTTGTAAAGAAAAAACTACAGATCAGATCAGCAAGTTGCCAGGTTTAAGGGTGGAAGAGAGTGTGACTACAGAAGGGTAGCAAAAGAAAGTCTTTTAGGGTGATGGAACTGTTCTCTATCCTGATTATGGTGGTAGCTACGCAAATTTAAACTTTTTAACAGGCACAGAACTGTACACACACACGTTAATTTTATTGTATGTTAATATAAAAAAGTATACTTTTAAAAGGCATTCACAGAGATAAGAACAAGATTAAAATGAGAGGAGCCAAATGAAATCTATACCTCTCTGAGCATCAGAGATAATAATACAGAATATCCTGTTATAAAAAATACCTTTTGAACTTGAGAGGTCAGAGAAAGCAACCCAATAGTGCCAAATTCACAGAATGTTTTTCATCTGTTGGCCAAATCAAATTAAACAAATCATCAGGACAGATGGCATTCACTCCAAATGTTTTGAAGGAACCCTTTTAATGAGAATGTGGTTCATAATCTCTTGAGTTTTTCCAGTCATAACCTGTTTCACCTCTGAATTTCCAGCTACCAGAGCACCTACAGACCTTTTCATTTTCTGGCCATTTAACGACAATCATAAGCACTTATAAATGTGAAATATAAATTAATGATATTGGAATCCAAAAAAGGAGGGAGAAATTTAGATTGCCCCTATAGTATTCAGTGAATGCTTTTTCATAAAAGTTATCCTGAAATAGTTCTATCTGATATCCTATGGAGGGGAGAGGCAAAGATGAGTTTTACAATGAGGACGACTGATGTCTTGGATGCGAATCTCCAAGACCTTGTGAAACTATCAAGCAGAGGAGGAAAGCACCTGCAATCATGAAGTGAATTTGAGATAATATAAAGTACACACATAATTGCCATAAAAATAGTAGGAGGAAAAGAGACATGCTGTAATAGAATTGTATTACAGCATGGGTAACACAGAAATGAGAAGCTGATGAAAAACTTTGAAAGTTATCCCTTATAATTATGCCTTGTATGCATATTTATTCATTACCTTCAGTGGAGAAAGGAAATGAAATGAATAAATGTAAGATAAAGTTTTATTTTTTAAACATCTTTATTGGGGTATAATTGCTTTACAATGTTGTGTTAGTTGTTGTTATATAACAAAGTGAATCAGCTATACGAATACATATATCCCCATATCCCCTCCCTCTTGCGTCTCACTCCCACCCTCCCTAACCCACCCCTCTAGGTGTCACAAATCACCTAGCTGATCTCCCTATGCTATGCAGCTGCTTCCCGCTCGCTATCTATTTTATATTTGGTAGTGTATATATGTCAGTGGCAACTTCTCACTTTGCCTCAGCTTACCCTTCCCCCTCCCTGTGTCCTGAACTCCATTCTCTACGTCTGCGTCTTTATTCCTGTCCTGCCCCTAGGTTCTTCAGAACCATTTTTTTTTTTTTAGATTCCATATATATGTGTTAGCATATGGTATTTGTTTTTCACTTTCTGACCTTCTTCACTCTGTATGACAGACTCTAGGTCCATCCACCTCACTACAAATAACTCAATTTCATTTCTCTTTATGGCTGGGTAATATTCCATTGTATATATGTTCCACATCTTCTTTATCCATTCATCTGTCTAAGGACACTTAGGTTGCTTCCACATCCTGGCTATTGTAAATAGAGCTGCAATGAACACTGTGGTACATGACTCTTTTTGAATTATGGTTTTCTCAGGGTATATGCCCAGTAGTGGCATTGCTGGGTTGTATGGCAGTTCTATTTTTAGTTTTTTAAGGAACCTCCATACTGTTCTCCACAGTGGCTGTATCAATTTACGTTCCCACCAACAGTGCAAGAGGGTTCCCTTTTCTCCACACCCTCTCCAGCATTTATTGTTTCTAGATTTTTTGATGATGGCCATCGAACCGGTGTGAGGTGATGCCTCATTGTAGTTTTGATTTGCATTTCTCTGATGATTAATGGTGTTGAGTATTCTTTCATGTGTTTGTTGGCAATCTGTATATCTTCTTTGGAGAAATGTCTACTTAGGTCTTCTACCCGTTTTTGGATTGAGATGTCTCTTTTTTGATATTGAGCCGCATGAGCTGCTTGTATACTTAGGCGATTAATCCTTTCTCTGTTGATTCATTTGCAAATATTTTCTCCCGTTCTGAGGGTTGTCTTTTGGTCTTCTTTATGGTTTCCTTTGCTGTGCAAAAGTTTTAAAGTTTCATTAGGTCCCATTTGTTTATTTTTGTTTTTATTTCCATTTCTCTAGGAGGTGGGTCAAAAAGGATCTTGCTATGACGTATGTTAGAGTGTTCTGCCTATGTTTTCCTCTAGGAGTTTTATAGTGTCTGACCTTACATTCAGGTCTTTAATCCATTTTGAGTTTATTTTCATGTATCGTGTTAGGGAGTGTTCTAATTTCTTTCTTTTACATGTAGCTGTCCAGTTTTCCCAGCACCACTTATTGAAGAGGCTGTCTTTTATCCATTATATATTCTTGCCTCCTTTATCAAAGATAAGGTGACCTATGTGCGTGGGTTTATCGCTGGGCTTTCTGTCCCGTTCCATTGATCTATATTTCTGTTTTCGTGGCAGTACCATACAGTCTTGATTACTGTATCTTTGTAATATAGTCTGAAGTCCAGGAGCCTGATTCCTCCAGCTCCATTTTAACTTCACAAGATAGCTTTGGCTATTCGGGGTCTTTTGTGTTTCCATACAAATTGTGAAATTTTTTGTTCTAGTTCTCTGAAAAATGCCATTGGTTGTTTGGTAGGGATTGCACTGAATCTGTAGATTGCTTTGGGTAGTATAGTCATTTTCATAATGTTGATTCTTCCAATCCAAGGGCATGGTATATCTCTCCATCGCTTTGCATCATCTTTATTTTCTTTCATCAGTGTCTTATAGTTTCCTGCATATAGGTCTTTTGTCTCCTTAGGTAGGTTTTATTCCTAGGTATTTTATTCTTTTTGTAGCAATGGTAAATGGGAGTGTTCCTTAATTTCTCTTTCAGATTCTTCATCATTAGTGTATAGGAATGCAAGAGATTTCTGTGTATTAATTTTGGATCCTGCTACTTTACCAGATGCATTAATTAGCTCTAGTAGTTTTCTGGTAGCATCTTTAGGATTCTCTACGTACAGTATCATGTCATATGCAAACAGTGACAGCCTTACTTCTTCTTTTCCGATTTGGATTTATTTCTTTTCTGATCTTGGCTGTCACTAAAACTATGTTGAATAATATTGATGAGAGTGGGAAACCTTCTCTTGTTCCTGATCTTAGAGGAAATGATTTCAGTTTTTCACCATTGAGAACAATGTTGGCTGTGGGTTTGTGATATATGGCCTTTATTATGTTGAGGTAAGCTCCCCATATGCCTACTTTCTGGAGGGTTTTTATCATAAATCAGTGTTGAATTTTGTCAAAAGCTTTTCCTGCATCTATTGAGATGATCATATGGTTTTCATCCTTCAGTTTGTTAATATGGAGTATCACACTGATACTTTTGCGTTATATTGAAGAATCCTTGCATTCCTGGGATAAACCCCACTTGATCATGGTGTATGATCCTTTTAATGTGCTGTTGGATTCTGTTTGCTAGTATTTTGTTGAGGATTTTTGCATCTATGTTCATCAGTGATATTGGCCTGCAGTTTTCTTTCTTTGTGACATCTTTGTCTTGTTTTGGTATCAGGATGAAGGTGGCCTCATAGAGTGTTCCTCCCTCTGCTATATTTTGGAAGAGTTTGAGAAGAATATGTGTTAGCTCTTCTCTAAATGTGTCATAGAATTCGCCTGTGAAGCCATCTGGTCCTGGGCTTCTGTTTTTTGGAAGATTTTTTATCACAGTCTCTATTTCAATGCTTGTGATTTGTCTGTTTATATTTTCTATTTCTTCCTGGTTCAGCCTCAGAAGGTTGTGCTTTTCTAAGAATTTCTCCATTTCTTCCAGTTTGTCATTTTATTGGCATATAGCTGCTTGTAGTAGTCTCTCAGGATCCTCTATATTTCTGTAGGGTCAGCTGTTACTTCCCTTTTTTCATTTCTAATTCTGTTGATTTGAGTCTTCACCCTTTTTTCCTTGATAAGTCTGGCTAATGGTTTATAAATTTTATCTTCTCAAAGAACCAGCTTTTAGTTTTATTGATCTTTGCTACTGTTTCCTTCAATTCTTTTTCATTTATTTCTGATCTGATCTTTATGATTACTTTCCTTTTGCTAACTATGGGTTTTTTTTGTTCTTCTCTAATTGCTTTCAGTGTAAGGTTAGGTTGTTTATTTGAGATGTTTCTTGTTTCTTCAGGTAGGATTGTATTGCTATAAAATTCCCTGTTTGAACTGCTTTTGCTGCATCCCATAGGTTTTGTACCATCGTGTTTTCATTGTCATTTGTGTCTAGGTATTTTTTTATTTCCTCTGTGATTTCTTCAGTGATCTCTTGGTTATTTAATAGTGTATTGTTTAGCCTCCATGTGTTTGTATTTTTTACAGTTTTTTTCCTGTGATTGATATCTAGTCTCATAGTGCTGTGATCGGAAAAGATACTTGAAATGATTTCAATTCTCTTAAATTTACTAAGGCTTGATTTGTGACCCAAGGTATGATCTATTCTGCAGAAAGTTCCATGAGCACTTGAGAAGAACATGTATTCTGTTGTTTCTGGATGGAATGTTCTATAAATATCAATTAAGTCCATCTTGTTTAATGTGTTACTTAATGCTTGTGTTTCCTTATTTATTTTCATTTTGGTTGATCTGTCCATTTGTGAAAGTGGAGTGTTAAAGTTCCCTACTATGATTGTGTTACTGTCGATTTCACCTTTTATGGCTGTTGGCATTTGCCTTATATATTGAGGTGCTCCTATGCTGGGTGCACAAATATTTACAATTGTTATATCTTTTTCTTGGATTGATCCCTTGATCATTATGTAGTGTCCTTTTTTGTCTCTTGTAATAGTCTTTAAAGTCTATATTGTCTGATATGAGAACTGCTACTCCAGCTTTCTTTTGATTTCCATTTGCATGGAATATCTTTTTCCATCCCCTCACTTTCAGTCTGTATGTGTCCCTAGGTCTGCAGTGGATCTCTTGTAGAAAGCATATATACGCATCCTGTTTTTTCATCCATTCAGCCGATCTATGTCTTTCGGTTGGAGCATTCAATCCATTTACATTTAAGGTAATTATCGATATGTATGTTCCCATTACCATTTACTTAATTGTTTTGGGTTTGGTATTGTAGGTCTTTTCCTTCTCCTGTGTTTCTTGCCTAGAGAAGTTCCTTTAGCATTTGTTGTAAAGGTGGTTTGGTGGTGCTGAATTCTCTTAGCTTTTGCTTGTCTGTAAAGGTTTTAAGTTCTCCATCAAATCTGAATGAGGTCCTTGCTGGGTACGGTAATCTTGGTTGTAGGTTTTTCCCTTTCACCACTTTAAATATGTCCTGTCACTCCCTTCTGGCTTGCAGAGTTTCTGCTGAAAGATCAGCTGTTAATATTATGGGGAATCCCTTGTATGTTATTTGTTGCTTTTCCCTTGCTGCTTTTAATATTTTTTCTTTGTATTTTTGGTAGTTTGATTTATATGTGTCTTGGCATGTTACTCTTTGGATTTATCCTCTACGGGGCTCTCTGTGCTTCCTGGACTTGACTGGCTATTTCCTTTCCCATATTAGGGTAGTTTTCAACTATAATCTCTTCTAATATTTTCTCAGTCCCTTTCTATTTCTCTTCTTCTTCTGGGAACCCCACAATTTGCATGTTAGTGCATTTAATGTTTTCCTAGAGGTCTCTGAGACTGTCCTCAATTCTTTTCATTCTTTTTTCTTTATTCTGCTCCGTGGTTGTTATTTCCACTATTTTATCTTCCAGGTCACTTATCCTCTCTTCTGCATTAGTTATTCTGCTATTGATTCCTTCTAGAGAATTTTAAATTTCATTTACTGTGTTGTTCATTATTGTCTGTTTGCTCTTTAGTTCTTCTGGGTCCTTGTTAAACATTTGTTGTATTTTCTCCATTCTTTTTCCATGATTTTGGGTCATCTTTACTATCATTACTCTGAATTCTTTTTCAGGTACACTGCCTATTTCCTCTTCATTTGTTTGGTCTGGTGGGTTTTTATCTTGCTCCTTCTACTCCTACGTATTTCCCTGTCTTCTCATTTTGCTTAACTTACTGTGTTTGGGGTCTCTTTTTCAAAAGCTGCAGGTTCATAGTTCCCATAGTTTTTGGTGTCTGCTCCCAGTGTGTAAGGTTGGTTGAATGGGTTGTGTAGGCTTACTGGTGGAGGGGACTGATGCCTGTGTTCTGGTGGGTGAGGCTGGATCTTGTCCTTCTGGTGGGAGGACCATGTCCAATAGTGTGTTTTGGGGTGTTGTGAACTTATTATGATTTTAGGCAGTCTCTCTGCTAATGGATGGGGTTGTGTTCCTGTGTTGCTAGTTGTTTGGCATAGAGTGTCCACCACTGGAGCTTGCTGGTCGTTGAGTGGAGCTGGGTCTTAGCGTTGAGACAGAGGTCTCTGGGAGAGCTCTTGCCAGTTGATCTCACATGGGCCCAGGAGGTCTCTGGTGGTCCAATGTCCTGAACGCAGCTCTCCTACTCAGAGGCACAGGCCTGACACCTGGCCAGAGCACAAAGACGTGGGTGCTCCCTTGTCCCTTTTCATCTTACTCCTCCACCATCTTGAAGGTCCTCCATGAAGAGCCTTGAGACAAAGTTTTGTTTAAAGTAAACACTGCTCTTTTTGTGTAATTATCAGGCAGGATTATTGAAGTAATCTTCCAAGGAGCAACTCCATTCTCTATTGTTACCAAAGACTGACATTTTTATAATTCTCTTTCCTATTCTCTTTGACACTTTTATGAAAATCCTGACATGGCCTACCTTGGAAGAAGATGGATTAATCAGATTTCAATGAAAGTCATTTTTTGAATGTGATTGATTCTCCTCATTTGGTTGAGGGCTAAGTGGCTAACAGGGTAGCTGTTTCTCTCCCAAATGTAGGAAGATCTTGAGACAGAAATTGATCAGGCTGTTTTAGTGCTTTATTTCAGAAAGCAGATACAAAGTTTCTAGGTCTGGAAATGAGAATAAATGGGAATGAGATGAGAAGAATTTTGACAGTTCAATCCAGAGAAAATTGTTTACCTAAACAAATGGTGATACATTAAAACTGATCATAGATTAAGAGTTCTTTGTTTCAGCTGCATGACTATATATATATATATATATATATATATATATATATATATCAAATTAATTCTCCCAGAAGCCTTACGAGTTTGGTGTAACAGAGCCTAAGTAGCCACTCATTGCAACAGTTATGTATCATCTATCCATTAACAAGTAGTGATGGAGCAGGTGAAATATAACAGTTGCTCTGATGGGCTAGACTGAACATGGCAGAAAGAGTCCCTCTCCTTAGGGAGCTTATGTTCTATGGGGAAAACAGAAATTAAAGAAATAATTATGTTCATGTTCTAGGAGCTTTCTAATGGAGCAACTATCCAAACACAGGGATCAGAGAAAGCTTTTCCAAAGAACTAATATTGAGTTTAAAATCTGAAGAATGAGTATCAGTTACCAAAGCTGGGCTGGATGTCTCTTCATTGTGATGTTGTGGCCCACGCACCTCATCACTGTATATTCTGCTTAATTCCACTATGTAATCCATCAAGATATTGCTTCTGTCCTAAATGAGCTCACAGTTACATGGTAGAAGAAGCATTAAAATAGATGATGAGATCTGAGGGCACTGAACAAGAATCTAAATCCTAACCATTAACTCCATTTCCTGGTTAATAATTTGGGAGTTTTACAGATAATTATGTTTTCATTAGTGAATTATTAAAATATAAATATTCCTAGAATATAGATAATAACTGACATGAATGTGGTGGTTACCTGGTGCCAAGTCCTATACTTAGGGCTTTACACATATTAATTAAATTCATTATTATAATCACCCTATGAGGCAGACACTAGCATTATCCCCATTATGTAGATGAGGAAAATAAGGCACAGAGAAATTAAGAAAATCCTTTAAGAATACACAGCAAGTAGGTGGTGAGGCAGAATTCACAGCTAAAGTCCATTTTCTTAACCTCTTAACCTCTATACTCATGTATCAACCAGCTGAAAATGAGACCCTATAATTACAGGAGATAAGATAGTTGTCAAGGAGAATTTAAGGAGAAATGGGGAAAAAGAGTGAAAGGAAGCAGAAAGAACCAGTTACAGAGGGATGATTCAGTCCTGATATGAGAGATGAGAAGGGGCAAAGAAAAACTCCACTTTATAAAACAAAATGCTGCCCCAAGTAGGTGTTTTCATTTATACTAACTGTTACACTAATTTCATTAGGTACAGTTTGGTGGTCCAATGTGAAACTTCTTGGAGTAAAATAGTTCTATAAGAAAACTTGAAAGCTATGGCCCTATCTCCAGAAAACTTCAAACATATATACTTTTACATATATATCACTTTGAGGATTTTCAGTCCTAGAAGTCATCTATGAAGATGACCATCTCAGGGACCCTGCTTTTTGTTATTTTCTTGACTGTATTGAAATGATTTTCTCAAAATGCTAAAGCCAGGAAAAGAATCTGTCAGAGGTATTTAGAGTTTACAACAAAGTTAATGAGAAGGTTCTAAAAATGCTAACGATCAGGGAAGCAATAGAGAAGAATAAATCGTTGTAATGTTAATGAATATCTGTTCTTCCTGTGTAGCCCTCACTCCTGCTACTTATAAGCAGATGGACAGGTCATTATATTCTTCATTTTATATGCTTGGTCGAGTAGGAAGTAGAATTTACATTTAAAGACATTTCTAGTGGTTTTTGTAAAAGCCCAAAAGTTTTTCAACTTTTATGCTAGATTTCTAGAAGGGGACAGAGAAAGAAGAAAAACTTTGAGGAAAGGAAAAGGGGAAAATAAATGAAATTACAGCTTGGGGTGGGCCCTATTTCATGCCATTTCCCAATAAGTTGTTCTCAGTGGTGGTGACTTCCAGGAGCTTATGGAAAGACAGGACCCTAAGCACTTCCTAGGCCTGGACAACTTTTATGTCCTAAGTATGTCATCAAATAGAGAGTTGCCAGAGAGTTATGACCATGCAGTCTTGGAAAATACATTGCTCAGTGGCAACCCATATAGACCTAAGTCTAAAAGAATCTTCTGGGGACTTCCCTGGTGGCGCAGTAGTTAAGACTCTGCACTCCCAATGCAGGGGGGCCGGCTTCCATCCCTGGTCAGGGAACTAGATCCCACATGCATGCCACAACTAAGAGTTTGCATGCCAAAACTAAGGAGCCGGCAAGCCGCAACTAAGGAGGCCGCTGGCCTCAACTAAGGATCCTGCCTGCCACAACTAAGACCCGGCACAACCAAATAAATAAAATAAATATAAAAAAAGAGAATCTTCTGGAATATTTTGTTCAAAACAAGATGCCAAGACCTTTGTATGATCTGTGATTGGAGAGGCAACCCCTTCAATAACTTATACTAAGTTTCCAGATGGGGCTTTAAATCCAATTTAATTTAATTAAATGAAAAAAGTAACATTTTTGTATTGTATTTTGGCACACTTTATTACAAAATGAATATTGATTTTATGCAAGAGGTGGGAAATTTTACGTTTGAAGACATTTTGATATTGTATCAGATATTCAAATCAAATTGAAACTCCAATCAAGTAAACTAAGTACTAAGATGAGTATAACAATCGTAGAAAAATCCCTCCCACCTTTACTCTCACCTCAGAAATACCCACTAGCCCTCACATAGTCCTCTCTAAAAGCAGGAAGGCAGATACAAATGCACTTTACATTCTAGTAGAAGTTAGACTATGGAAAAGGGTATGGGAGAGGAACCAATGAGGGTAGGTCTTTCTATTTTCTAGTTTTCAAACTTAATTCTAACTGAGAAACATGTCCTGGAGCTTGAATTGAAAACAGGATTGGAGAAACTACCATGCTTTCTGAACATAGTCTGAACTGCCCCTTTGGCATGATCTGCTTTGATTCCCTTCCAGCTCCTCTCTGTCTGCTGTTATCTTCCAATGCACCAAATGTGACTTCTGCAATTAGCATGCCAAGCTTTCTGGCTGACCCAGTGTCCTAGAATGAAATCAATGTTAACGGTTCCTGTGATTCTGGTTGTTTTTGCTTTATTGACGTTTCCTTCTCCCTTCATCCCACCTCCAAACTAATTTTCATTCTATTTGAAAACAGCCCAAAATGATAAATTATTTTGTGCTTTTCTGCAGTGTAAGATTTAATTGGGTTTCCCTGGCTCAGTTCAATTCCTGGCACAACGAAGTCAAACCCTTGAACATGAGGGACAGACAAGAGGTAAGATGATGAATAACGTGTCCTGAGCACTATGAAAGTCTGCTGAAAACAATTATGTCACCCACGTATCTCCCTTCACCTTTCTCTCTCCCATTCTTTCTTTGTTTTTGTTTGTGTTGGCAAAATATTTCCAGTATTACATGGAATAACATTAGGATACAGAAACGTTGCGAATAGCATTAATATTAATATTCTGGTTCATAGGAAAATAAAATAGTATAAACCTCTCTGCAACTTTAAAAAGGGAGTATTGATAATATTTGGTTCTTTCTATTGAATAAAGAAGAGTTAAAAAGAAATGCCAAGCATACCATTTATCTACTGAAGTGTAACAAGCCACTGTGGTTCTGATGCTCATGGGGCAGTTCTGCTGCTTTTTTCTGGGCTCGTCACATGGCTGTAGCCAGCCAGCTCCTCCCTTGGGGCTGCAGGATCCAAGATGAACTCACTCCTATGTCTGGGCTTTGGTGCTGCCTGTCGACTGGGTGTCTCTCTCCCTCCCTCTCTCTCAAAGGTCTTTCCTCATTCATTGGCTAGGTGAAATTCTAATTGTGTTGGAAGCATTCCAAGGGCTCAGAGATGGAATCCATACATCTTCTTGAGTCTGAGGCTGCAGAAACTCACACAACCTCATTCTATTGGTCAAAGGAAGTCTTAATGCCAGCCAAAATTCAAGGAATAGGGGAACAGACCCCACCTTTTGACTGGAAGAATTGCAATAAATGTGCGATCATATTTTATCTACCACATTGAGCAAGTAAAAATTTATATTAGAATTATATGTCTAAATGCCAAGGTGGGCTTCTTGAAGGCAGTGAATATTTATTATATTTATTTTCACATTTCAAGCTCAGAGTGCTACCACATAGTAGATCCCATTATCTGTCTGTTGAACAAGTATTGGTGCCTATGGATTGAGAAAATATAACAAAAATAAAATAATGATAATTCCTTATGATTGACTATGTAACTTAGAGTTTTTATGGTTGTTTGTGTGAAGTCATTTATTATGTGAGATTAATTTGGGTGGACCTAGATGCTCTCTTTTAGGGGTACAGAGTAATTTGGAAAAAAATGGCTTTAGGCATTTTAGACTAGGAGTATAACATGTATAAACATCAAAAAGGTGGAAAGGCAACTTATACGTGGAGGGCAGTCAGCATATTGTTGAGTGAATAAAGAACTACCAAGTTTGTTGAGCTGAGAAGTGGAAGCCGGTGGAATTTTTAAAGGCAACACAGATAATATCAGATCCAATGTGATAGGTTAGAGGAAGATGTAGAAGGAAATTAGACTTTCAAAAAGTGGCTCAGCACTTTCCTATTAAGAAGTCTTTACATTCAAACACTGGTTCTTCCACTCAAACAAGTCATTCCCAAGTGCTAAATTTAAAGGGGCTACATGGAATATTAAGGAAGCTGGAGTAAATAGAGTTTGTTTTGTATCAGGCTTAAACTATTTGCCTCTAGGCTCAAACCTAAAGAACCTCTGACTTCCTCTAATTTTGACTCTCCCATTCTCAACACTCTCTACCTGTCTGACCACTGCCACACAGGCCACCTGAGGGGTGATGCTTCTCTGAGATTTTCCTTATGCACTAATTGCAGTAAATACCATCCTGCACTTTGCAGCCTATGAAACACTGCTCACTTGTTGGCCATACTCTGTATCCCTAACCAAACTATACATTCCTTAAGGACAGAAAGGTCGTCTAGTCTTTTTCCTCTTTTTGCCTCAGTGATGGTATTCAGTAAATCTCTAATTTAAAATAAACAGAAAAATCTTAAAAGTATTTTTCTTGCATAGTAATAATATGCATGCCTTTTACTTTCTCTAAAATGTATTAACATGAGCAAAGCATTTATACCAGTGCCTGACATAAGGAATTGCTAAATGATATTTTACTGGCCTTACTACCATTATCATTATTACTTGCATGTAACTTATAAGCAGATCAGATCAAGGCAACACCTCTCATTGTAGATCCTCTGTAAACCACAGGCAGACTGGCCACCTGCATTAATTGATTTAGGTGACAAATATTCATTGTACATTTCACATGTGCTAAGTTTGCATTTTCAGTGGTAAGCAAAATAGACATGGTTCTTCCCTCCGTGGAGCTTACAATCTGGGTTTGGGGCTGGAGGAAGCACATATTAAATTAGTGAAGAAGCAAATTACAAATCTCAGTAAGTGTTATGAATGGAAAGGACAAGGTGCTATGTATGAGTACATACGACAGAGGGCAACATACTAGACCAGGTGGTCAAGGGATACCTTTCTGAAGAAGTTATACTTAAGATTAAATTAAAAAATAAAATAACATGGTTCAAGCCCAGAGAACAGTGGTAGAAGAACAGTGTAAACAGAAGGAGCAGCATGGGGTCAAATGCATAAGATGAAAAGAGAGTATAGCAACTGATAAAACAGAAGAATTTCCCATTCTTGGTCTCTGAAGCTAACTACCTAGGTTTAAATCTTGGCCTTTTCCTTTGCTAGCTGTGTGATTCCAAGCAGTTTATTCTGTGCCTTAGTCTACTCATTGATAAAAAGAGGTAATAGTAATTACCTTACAGGGCAGCAGTCCCTAACCTTTTTGGCACCAGGGACCAGTTTCGTGGAAGAAATTTTTCCATGGAGCGGGGTGGGGGGTTGGGCGGATGGTTCAGGCGGTAATTCGAGCAGTGGTTCAGGTGGTAAAGCAATCGATGGGGAGCGATGGTTAGCAGCAGGTGAAGCTTTGCTTGCTTGCCCACCGCTCACCTCCTGCTGTGCGGCCCGATTCCTAACAGGCCTTGTACCCGTACCGGTCCGCGGCCCAGGGGGTGGGAACCCCTGTTATAGGGTACTACGAGGATTAACATGAAAGTGCTTAGCACATTGGCTTAGCACACTATAAATGCTTTATCAGTATTATTGGAGAAAACTGGGCTGGCTGACTCATTCAGTCAACTACGTGTTGAGAATATACTGCGCCAGGCCTACTGGTGATGCTCCTGACATCACCTGGATCACTGGCCCCTGTATCTCTGCTACTAACCTCTCTTTTTTCAGACAGAAGCACGACATCACTTTGAATGTCTTGCTTTTTGGGTAAGAGGTCCTCAGCAGAGCTGTTTGGGTTCTTAATGATAAAGGCTTACATTTTCCATTCATACCACAGCCCTCTCTTTCCCAAAGCTTGGAATTCTGTAGGTGAAGCTTGGAAGCAGGGAGCGCCTGGGAGAGGTTGGATCAGTGGGCTTTCATGCGGTCTCACACTGCGCCCCCCCCCAGAATATCGCACTGTTCTCTTTTACACGCTGCTGCCAGCCTGTAGTTTTATCTTCACACGCAGTTTCTCTCTGCTTTTGCCCTTTATCCCTCCAATCCTCTCCATGTCTCAGAAATCTCAGCCGTATCTCAGACACACAAGCCACAAGTCTTTCCTCCTCTGGCCCTGGAATTTTCTCCTGTGCCCTCAGTAAGAGCAGCGTGGAATTCAGGACAGTTAATGCTCTGAATCCTGGACCAAAAGCAGATGGAAACAATGGACAGAGCCTTCTCTTTCCTCCCCTGACCCTTCTTTCATATTGACGACTCTCATAATCGTTTCATCCGTTTCTCACAGCAGCCCTAGTAGAAACCCCAATAAACACCCTGATGTTGGCTTTTCCTCCTTCCCAGAGTTGCCTTCACAGTTGCTTCCAGTGATAGCCTGTCAAATTATTACTTACACTCCAGCCCCCCAAACAATGGTCACCTCTGCACCTAACAGTATTTTTATTTTTCCTTCCTTTCTTTTTAAAAATACAAATATTATGTAATTTTAGAAGCTATCTAATAAGAACCATTTGGAAAATTAAAAAGAAAAGAAAATATATTAGAATATATATATATATATATTTCTCTCTAGTATATTTTATTCTTCCTCCATATATGTACACACACACACATACACATCCATACATATATACACAAATATATATATTCTTCCTCCATGAGTCCTTGTGCTTAAAGGGAAGAAATGAATTTCCTTAAAAATTTGAGAGTACTACTAACAAGTACACATTTTAGAAGTACAAAGCAGGTAACTTACTGATGTTTCCTCCCTCTGTAGCATTAATTATAGTGGATGCACACACAGAACTCTGAGAACAGCATTCTAAGGTTACATTCAGTGTGCGTTCCTGATACACCCCCTGAGAATCCATCCGTATGTCTTTTGCTTAGGAAATATTTTTGAAAAATATCACAGTCCCCTCTACACCTAATAGTACTTTTTCCCCCTTTCTTTCTTTTTAAAAATATAAATACTGTGTAATTCTAGGAACTATCTTATAAAAGTCATTTGTATAACTCAAAATAAAAGTTACTTAATCAGAAAATCTTTATATATCAGCTATGTAGAAAGACAACTCATTTTCAACATTTTTTAAATGCATGCAATTTCAAGTAGTCTGTCTTTTTGTTTCCATGAATGCATTTGTAAATACATGTTTAAGCTTAAATACATTTACCACTTTAAATATGTAAACTATTATTGCTCACTATCTTATCTTCACCTATTCTCTTATCTTCATCTGTTCTCTTGCTGCAAGCTGCAAGACCTCCTCTGTGATTATCAAAGGATATAACATTTTGACAAAATGAAAAGGTAAAGATTACTGACTGGAAAAGCAAGTTACAGAAATACATAGTGTGATTTTATTTTGTTGAAAAAAGAAAAATACTTTTATGTATGTGTTATTCATCTAACTCTGAGGGAGAGATTTATTATTTACTTAATTCTAAGAGAGAGAGAGAAAAGAAGAAGGAGGAGGAGGAAGAGGATGATGATGATGGGGAAATGAAGAGGAGATCCAGAAAGTATACCCTAAGGTATTAACACCAAGTATGCATTTTTATTATTGTTTATGGGTTTTATTATCTGTACTTCTTAATTTATTACAATGCCCATATTTTAGCTTCTACCAAAAAATATACATGTATATGACAACTTACACATGTGTATGACAATATATATGTATATATATGTGTGTGTGTGTATGTGTATGTAACAAACTTGAAGAAAGCACTGATTTAAGTTTTGTTTGAGGCAACTATTTTACTCTTCTGAAAAAGAAACAAAAGAACACATAGTCTCTTGCCAAGGATAAATCAACTCAGATGCCCACAAGAGGTTTCAAGTTTTCTTGGAATTTCCAAGTTCATGAATGTTCAGTGGTCTTTAAATTTGGAAACCTGTTTTTCCTGTTGCTAATAATAAATCTTATGAACTATCCTACACAAAGCATTAGGTACCCTAAATAAACACTATAAAAATAACCTCCTTTATTTAGGGTCATTCTGTTTCAGATGCCCACAACCAACTGTCTCCCCTGCTTTAGAGGCCGGAACCCTTCTTGTCTCTCTTCATTTCACCCCTGTCACTCCCAATTCTCTGGCAAGTTTGGTAAATACTACAAATAAAATAGGCAATATATAGAAAGATGATAAGTAAATAATATATGTAATTTATACCTTCAAATCTTCTTCAATGTGTTCTTTGAGTTAGTTTTCCAGTCTGTTGGATCAAGGAGTTTTCCTTCTTCATATTTTACAAAGAATTCTCCCTTTAAAAAAAAAAAGGAAAGGAAAGAACGAAAGTTGAGAATCAAGCATATGTCACTGTTAATGGAATGATGGAGTCCAGACTAT
This sequence comes from Grampus griseus, assembly GCF_964374135.1. Taxonomy (NCBI): domain Eukaryota; kingdom Metazoa; phylum Chordata; class Mammalia; order Artiodactyla; family Delphinidae; genus Grampus; species Grampus griseus. Next base: position 16,483,247 of record NC_139003.1, read on the forward strand.
GAGACACAGTCCCTGGGATTCCCAGCAGCCTTTGCAACATCTCTAGGTCACTTACCTTTAAGACCCCTCTCCTCAAACTTCATAATCCTATTACATTCTACAGAAGGCCTTTTTTAGGGGTGCCATTCTTTATTTTATACATAGCAAATGACTTCCATGGTAAATTCTGGAGGGGAGAGGCAGACCCAATAGCTTGCTCTGAAAGATTCCTAGAAATAAAGAAGTAAAGGATAAAAGTTCTTTCTCTCCCTCTCTCTCTCTCCCTTCCCCTTTCGACAGTGAGCATAGTTTTCTTTCTGCAACTGAGGAGAGTCAGACAGAGGGCTGGGTTCCCTGAGAAAGATAAGTGTGTGGGCACTCTAACTCCATTCTTTGTGATGGCTGAGAGCCTTGCCAGACTGCTATAATGTACAGATACTTCATAGAAGCAAGGAAATATTGTGAGATTTCATTTACTTAATGGCTTACAGATTGAGTTCCATACAGCCTTGAATATCGTACAGTTTACCTTATAACATATTGTACTATTTTTTAAAACAGTATAAATGATTCTTTCTTAAATAAACGTAGTATTTTTTTCTTCTTTTGAATTAACTAGTTCCAAGTGACCCATCACATCAAAATCATATGTGGAGGAAGAGATCTTCAAGATGGCGGAGGAGTGAGATGTGGAGATCGCCTTCCTCTCCACAAATACATCAGAAATACGTCTACATGTGGAACAACTCCTACAGAACGCCTACTGAACGCTGGAAGAAGACCTCAGACTTCCCAAAAGGCAAGAGACTCCCCACGTACCTGGGTAGGGCAAAAGAAAAAAGAAAAAACAGAGACAAACAATAGGGACGGAACCTGAACCTCTAGGAGGGAATGTGAAGGACGAAAAGCTTCCACACACTAGGAAGACGCTTCACTGACGGAGACAGTGGGTGGCGAGTGGAAAGCTTCAGAGCCGCGGAGGAGAGCGCAGCAACAGAGGTGCGGAGGGCAAAGCGGAGAGATTCGCACACAGAGGATCGGTGCTGACCAGCACTCACCAGGCCGAGAGGCTTGTCTGCTCACCCACCGGGGCGGGCGGGGCCTAGAGCTGAGGCTCGGGCTTCGGAGGTCGGACCCCAGGGAGAGGACTGGGGTTGGCTGCGAGAACACAGCCTGAAGCGGTTAGTGCGCCACAGCAAAACGGGAGGGAGTCCGGGAAAAGTCTGGAGCTGCCGAAGAGACAAGAGACTTTTTCTTCCCTCTTTGTTTCCTGGTGCGCGAGGAGAGGGGATTCAGAGCGCCGCTTAAAGGAGCTCTAGAGACGGGCGCGAGCCGCGGCTATCAGCGCGGACCCCAGAGACGGGCATGAGACACTAAGGCTGCTGCTGCCGCCACCAAGAAGCCTGTGTGCGAGCACAGGTCACTCTCCACACCCCCCTTCCGCGGAGCCTGTGCAGCCCGCCACTGCCAGGGTCCCGGGATCCAGGGACAACTCCCCTGGGAGAACGCACGATGCGCCTCAGGCTGCTGCAACGTCACGCAGGCCTCTGACGCTGCAGGCTCGCCCCGCGTCCGTACCCCTCCCTCCCCCCCGGCCTGAGTGAGCCAGAGCCCCCGAATCGGCTGCTTCTTTAACCCCGCCCTGTCTGAGCGAAGAACAGACGCCCTCAGGCGACCTACATGCAGAGGCGGGTCCAAATCCAAAGCTGAATACCGGGACCTGTGCGAGCAAAGAAGAGAAAGGGAAATCTCTCCCAGCACCCTCCGGAGCAGCGGATTAAATCTCCACAATCAACCTGATGTACCCTGCATCTCTGAAATAACTGAATACACAATGACTCATCCCAAAATTGAGGCAGTGGACTTTGGAGGCAACGATATATTTTTTTTTTCCTTTTCCTCTTTTTTTTCTTTCTTTTTTTTTCTTTTCCTCTTTTTGTGAGTGTATATGTGTATGCTTCTTTGTGTGATTTTGTCTGTATATGTTTGCTTTTACCATTTGTCCACGGGTTCTGTCTGTCCTTTTTTTTTCCTTTTTTATTACTTTTTAATTTTTTTATTTTCAATAATTTTTTTTTTAATTTTTTACTTTAATAACTTTCCTTTCTTTTCTTTCTTTCTTTCTGCCTTTTCTTCTGAGCCATGTGGCTGACAGGGTCTTGGTGCTCCGCCTGGGTGTCAGGCCTGTGCCTCTGAGGTGGGAGAGCCAAGTTCAGGACATTGGTCACCAGAGACCTCCTGGGTCCACATAATATTAAACAGCAAAAGCTCTCCCAGAGATCTCCATCTCAATGCTAAGACCCAGCTCCACTCAATGACCAGCAAGCTCCACTGCTGGACACCCTATGTCAAAAAACTACCAATACAGGAACACAACCACACCCATTAGTAGAGAGGCTGCCTAAACTCATAATAAGGTCATAGACACTCCAAAACACACCACCAGACGTGGTCCTGCACACCAAAAACACAAGATCCAGCCTCATCCTCCACAACACAGACACCAGTCCTCTCCACCAGGAAGCCTACACAACCCACTGAACCAATCTTAAGGCACTGGGGGCAGGCACCAAAAACAACGGGAACTATGAACCTGCAGCATGTGAAAAGGAGACCCCAAACTCAGTAAGTTAAACAAAATGAGAAGATAGAGAAACATACATCAGATGAAGGAGCAAGGTAAAAACCCACCAGACCAAACAAATGAACAGAAATTAAGCAGTCTACGTGAAAAAGAATTCAGAGTAATGATAGGAAAGATGACCCAAAATCATGGAAAAAGAATGGAGAAAATACAAGAAACGTTTAACAAGGACCTAGAAGAACTAAAGAGCAAATAAACAATGATGAACAACATAATAAATGAAATTAAAAATTCTCTAGAAGGAATCAATAGCACAATAACTGAGGCAGAAGAACGGATAAGTGACCTGCAAGATAAAATAGTGGAAATCACTACTGCAGAGCAGAATAAAAGAAAAAGAATGCAAAGAATTGAGGACAGTCTAAGAGACCTCTGGGACAACATTAAATGCACCACAATTTGAATTATAGGGGTCCCAGAAGAAGAAGAGAGAAAGAAAAGGACTGAGAAAATATTTGAAGAGATTATAGTTGAAAACTGCCCTAATATGGGAAAGGAAATAGTTAATCAAGTCCAGGAAGCACAGAGTCCCATGCAGGATAAATCCAAGGAGAAACATGCCAAGACACGTATTAATCAAACTATCAAAAATTAATTACAAAGAAAAAATATTAAAAGCAGCAAGGGATAAACAACAAATAATATATAAGGGAATCCCCATAATGTTAACAGCTGATCTTTCAGCAGAAACTTTGCAAGCCAGAAGGGAGTGGCAGGACATGTTTAAAGTGATGAAAGGGAAAAACCTACAATCAAGATTACTCTACCCAGCAAGGATCTCATTCAGATTCAACAAAGAAATTAAAACTTTTACAGACAAGCAAAAGAAAGAGAATTCAGCACCACCAAACCAGCTTTACAACAAATGCTAAAGGAACTTCTCTAGACAGGAAACACAGGAGAAGGAAAAGACCTACAATAACAAACCCAAAACAATTAAGAAAATGGTAATAGGAACATACATATCGATAACTACCTTAAATGTAAATGGATTAAATGCTCCAACCAAAAGATACAGACTGGCTGAATGGATACAAAAACAAGACCTGTATATATGCTGTCTACAAGAGACCCACTTCAGACCTAGGGGCACATACAGACTGAAAGTGAGGGGATGGAAAAAAATACTCCATACAAATGGACATCAAAAGAAAGCTAGAGGCGCAATTCTCATTTCAGACAAAATAGACTTTAAAATAAGGACTATTACAAGAGACAAAGAAGGACACTACACAATGATCAAGGGATCTATCTAACAAGGAGATATAACAATTGTAAATATTTATGCACCCAATATAAGAGCACCTCAATACATAAGGCAAATGCTAACAGCCATAAAATGGGAAATCGACAGTAACACAATCATAGTAGGGGACGTTAACACTCCACTTTCACCAATGGACAGAGCATCCAAAATGAAAATAAATAAGGAAACACAAGCTTTAAATGATACATTAAACAAGATGGACTTAATTGATATTTATAGGACATTCCATCCAAAAACAATAGAATACACTTTCTTCACAAGCGCTCATGTAACATTCTCCAGGATAGATCATATCTTGGGTCACAAATCAAGCCTTGGTAAATTAAAAAAAATTGAAATCGTATCACGTATCTTTTCTGACACAATGCTATGAGACTAGATATCAATTACCGGAAAAAATCTGTAAAAAATACAAGTATATGGAGGCTAAACGATATACTACTTAATAACCAAGAGATCACTGAAGAAATCACAGAGGAAATAAAAAAATACCTAGAAACAAATGACAATGAAAACACGATGACCCAAAACCTATGGGATGCAGCAAAAACAGTTCTAAGAGGGAAGTTTATAGCAATACAATCCTACCTTAAGAAACAGGAAACATCTCAAATAAACAACCTAATCCTATCCCTAAAACAATTAGAGAGAGAACAACAACAACAAAAAACCCAAAGTTAGCGGAAGGAAAGAAATCATAAAGATCAGGTCAGAAATAAATGAAAACGAAATGAAGGAAACAACGGCAAAGTTGAATAAAACTAAAAGCTGGTTCTTTGAGAATATAAACATAATTGATAAAGCATTAGCCAGACTCATCAAGGAAAAAAATGAGAGGACTCAAATCAATAGAATTAGAAATGAAAAAGGGGAAGTAACAACTGACCCTACAGAAATACAAAGGATCATGAGAGATTACTACAAGCAACCATATGCCAATGTAATGGACAACCTGGAAGAAATGGACAAATTCTTAGAAAAGCACAACCCTCTGAGACTGAACCAGGAAAAAACAGAAAATAGAAACAGACCAATCACAAGCAGTGAAATTGAGACATGATTAAAAATCTTCCAAAAAACAAAAGCCCAGGAACAGATGGCTTCACAGGCGAATTCTATCAAACATTTAGCGAAGAGCTAACACTGATCCTTCTCAAACTCTTCCAAAACATAGCAGAGGGAGAAACACTCCCAAACTCATTCTATGAGGCCACCATCACCCTGATACGAAAACCAAACAAAGATGTTACAAAAAAAGAAAACTACAGGCCAGTACCACTGATGAACATAGATGCAAAAATCCTCAACAAAATACTAGCAAACAGAATCCAGCAGCACATTAAAAAGATCATACACCATGATCAAGTGGGGTTTATCCCAGGAATGCAAGGATTCTTCAATATACGCAAATCAATCAGTATGATACACCATATTAACAAATTGACGGAGAAAAACCGTATGATCATCTCAATAGATGCAGAGAACGCTTTCGACAACACCAATTTATGATAAAAACCCTGCAGAAAGTAGGCACAGAGGGAACTTACCTAAACATAATAAAGGCCATATATGACTAACCCACAGCCAACATCGTTCTCAGTGGTGAAAAATTGAAACCATTTCCACTAAGATCAGGAACAAGAGAAGGTTGTCCACTCTCACCACTATTATTCAATATAGTTTTGGCAGTTTTACCCACAGCAATCAGAGAAGAAAAAGAAATAAAAGGAATCCAAATTGGAAAAGAGAAGTAAAGCTATCACTGTTTGCAGATGCCATGATACTATACATAGAGAATCTTAAAGACACTACCAGAAAACTACTAGAGCTAATCAATGAATCTGGTAAAGTAGCAGGATACAAAATTAATGCACAGAAAACTGCTGCATTCCTATACACTAATGATGAAAAATCTGAAAGAGAAATTAAGGAAACACTCCCATTTACCACTGCAGCAAAAAGAATAAAATACCTAGGAATAAACCTACCTAAGGAGACAAAAGACCTATATGCAGAAAACTATAAAACACTTATGAAAGAAATTAAAGATGATACAAAGAGATGGAGTATAGATATACCATGCCCTTGGATTGGAAGAATCAACATTGTGAAAATGACTATACTACCCAAAGCAATCTACAGATTCAATGTAATCCCTATCAAGCTACCAGTGGCATTTTTCACAGAACTAGAACAAAAAGTTTCACAATTTGTATGGAAACACAAAATGCCCCGAATAGCCAAAGCAATCTTGAGAAAGTAAAACGGAGCTGGAGGAATCAGGCTCCCAGACTTCAGAGTATACTTAAAACCTACAGTAATCAAGACTGTATGGTACTAGCACAAAAACAGAAATATAGATGAATGGAACAGGATAGAAAGCCCAGCGATAAACCCACACACATATGGTCACCTTATCTTTGATAAAGGAGGCAAGAGTATACAATGGAGAAAAGACAGCCTCCTCAATAAGTGGTGCTGGGAAAATTGGACAGCTACATGTAAAAGAATGAAATTAGAACACTCCCTAACACCATACACAAAACTAAACTCAAAGTGGATTACAGATCTAAATGTAAGACTCTTAGAGGAAATATAACACTCTTAGAGGAAAACATAGGCAGAACACTCTATGACATAAATCACAGCAAGGTCCTTTTTGAGCCAACTACTAGAGAAATGGAAATAAAAACAAAAATAAACAAATGGGACCTAATGAAACGTAAAAGCTTTTGCACAGCAAAGGAAACCATAAAGAAGACCAAAAGACAACCCTCGGAATGGGAGAAAGTACTTGCCAACGAAGCAACTGACAGAGGATTAATCTCCAAAATATACAAGCAGCTCATGCAGCTCAATATCAAAAAACAAACAACTCAATCCAAAAATGGGCAGAAGACCTAAATAGACATTTCCCCAAAGAAGATATACAGATTGCCAACAAACACATGAAAGGATGGTCAACATCACTAATCATAATTGAAATGCAAATCAAAACTACAATGAGGCATCACCTCACACTGGTCTGATGGCCATCATCAAAAAATCTACAAACAATAAATGCTGGAGAGGGTGTGGAAAAAAGGGAACCTTCTTGCACTGTTGGTGGGAATGTAAATTGATACAGCCACTATGGAGCACACTATGGAGGTTCCTTAAAAAACTAAAAATAGAACTACCATACGACCCAGCAATCCCACTACTGGGCATACACCCCGAGAAACCATAATTCAAAAAGAGTCATGTACCACAATGTTCATTGCAGCTCATTTTACAATAGCCCGGACATGGAAGCAACCTAAGTGTCCATCGACAGATGAATGGATAAAGAAGATGTGGTGCATATATACAATGGATTATTACTGAGTCATAGAAAGAAAAGAAATTGTGTTATTTGTAGTGAGATGGATGGACCTAGAGTCCGTCATACAGAGTGAAGTTATGTCAGAAAGAGAAAAACAAATACCATATGCTAACACATATATATGGAATCTAAAAAAAAAATGGTTCTGAAGAACCTAGGGTCAAGACAGGAATAAAGACACAGATGTAAAGAATGGACTTGAGGACACGGGAGTGGGAAGGGTAAGCTGGGACGAAGTGAGAGAGTGGCATATAGTAATATATGCTACCAAATGTAAAACAGATAGCTAGTGAGAAGCAGCTGCATAGCACAGGGAAATCAGCTTGATGCTTTGTGACCACCTAGAGGGTGGGATGGGGAGGGTAGGAGGGAGGTGCGGAAAGGAGGAGATATGGGGATATATGTATATGTATAGCTGATTCACTTTGTTATAGAGCAGAAACAAACACACCATTGTAAAGCAATTATACTCCAATAAAGATGTTTAAAAATATCATATGTAGAAATTTTAGGCTGAAAGACATGAAATTATATTGTTCCTCTAACTTCAACATAAAGCAAGATTTCACCCTACTGAATCCTCCAGGAACATAACCCAAACACAGAGGTTGACTTTTAAGAGTGCTTTTCAAATAGGAGAAGCTTGCAAATGTACTTCAGTTTTTTTAAAAATTAGTTATTTTTGTTATTCTTTTCTTTAACTGAGAATGAGCAAAAAATATTGTTTGACTTATTTTCATCCTTAGAGAAATTTCGGTTTTCTTTGAGTTGTACATTCAGTGAATTCTGGCGTGAAGTCAAAAAGCTTTTGTCAAGAACTTCCTCCCCTATGTAACAAGACCTATGTTGAACAAATACACTGCAAGGAATTGTTTTGTTAAGTAAGAAGTGAAACTAATGTCACACACTTATATTATTCAGAAAACAAAATTAATGATAGTCATATAAAGATTGTCAAAATTCAGAGAAGTAAGCAATCCACACAGGCCAGAGTAGGGAATTATCATTGATGAGATAAAATGTACTTTGGGTGATGGGCTTAATTTGGTTACATGAGGGAAAGAATGTTTTATGACCAAAGTGTAGGTGGAGGGTATCAGGGAACGGCTGGTGGCAAGGAGGAAACTGGCCTGCCTGGAATAGGCATTTCATGTGAAAGAAAAGTGGGGAAGTTGGCTAAGTTTGGACTATAGGTTGGGGAAGTAGACAGGAAAGGCAGTGAGATAAAAAATAGGGCAAATCCTTAAGTACCCAAATAAGAGGTTCAGATTTGAACATTCAAGTGCTAAGAAGTCATTGAAGTCTTCTGAAAAATAAGGACTGTCATCTCTATAAAGGAGGGCAGAACTAAGATATGAAATATAGGAAAAGGAAGGGAGAGACAGCTCTTTGCAATTTTCTCTACTGTTAATGAAGATGAAAGTGATAGACACTGAAATGGAAACATATTAACCATAGTAGCAGCAACAATACAGCCACAGATCACTAGAGAGTAAGGAGTCAGAATGATATATACCTCACTTTGACCATGGTTGAGTTTTTTATAGCACTAAATGGGCTCTTGGCAGTTGAAACAATACAGGAAGAAACAGTTCAGGCAAAAAATATTATAAACGAGAGATATCCTCAAAGCATGGGAAATACTCTTACTTTTTCCTGTTATAAATGTCTGAGAAGATGAGGGAAAATTTTGTCTGTCTGAGACTAGTCCATTTTAAATCAATCAATTAAATTAATTTAATTGATTTAATTAAGTTAGCTAATTAAATTTATTTTAAATTAATAGTAGTCAGCTTACCTTATTTCCCCAGTTTCCTGTAACCAGTTCATTAGTCTTCTTATTGCCAGATTAAACCCTTTGCTTATGCAACATGGCCCTCTACTAGTGTTTCCTATCTTACACTATGGATCTTCCTACCTCCCTCAACTTTTCTAGCACCTGCTGTGCTATTTTCATATTCAGTGTTCCTCTCTCTCTCTCATTGCACCACACTGTACACTGTAAATGTCTTGCTGTTCTCATAATTCTACTCTTATTTAGCTAAAAAATTCCTCCAAAAGATCATTTCAGATTTTTTCATTTCCAATTTTTTCATTTTTCTCCTCTGAGCTCTTAATTAATGATTGAATTGACATGATGAAAGAAAAAAAGGAAACCTACATGAGCTTTATTATGCACTTGTCTTCATTAAAGTTAAATGACTGTCTCTAAAGTTATCCTTTCAATTCCCGGAGAATTAATGTTTTTCACTTCCCTAGGCTGAATTCCCTCCTCTAAATGCTGGAACCGATCACTTCTTGCCTCTTCTGGGGTTTTGTTTCTACCACAGATATTCCATGTGCTCTTAAGTAAATTTTAGCTTACTGTATCTTTTAGAAAAAAAATACACACAATTTACTGAGAGAAAATATTTGTTCTATTAGCCAGTGAGATTTTAAACGTTTGGTTTCCATTTTCCAAATTCCTATCAGGGCTTCTTAGGCAGGATGATTGGCTAACCATCCATGACTACCTCTCCTCCTTCCTGAAATCTCACTGAAATGTGAGAAAACTCTGCACAACTAAATCCATTGTACCACTGCAAAACCCAAAAGGGTATCACTAAATTATCAGAACATCAAGGATTTTCTTGACAGTATTAAAGAGATTGTTTATGAAACTCAACCAATCTTAGTCACCTGCAGTTCATGACAGATTAAAAATAAAAGTGCACCCAAGTAAGCGAGTTTACTCAGCAGAACTTTCAAAGTTTTCCAATTCCCAAAGCAGCTGAAACTGGGAGTAGGACTTGCCCTGTCAGGTGGTCGATTAATTCAAGGACTGTGGAATAGTTGGAGTAGTCTCTCAAAAAGAAATTTTCCTAGAAGATAAAACTAAGTAGAGCTCTCCAAGTAAAATGGAAGTTCTGCCCTAGGAGACTTTGTAAGGAAATCGGGTCAAGAAGAAGCCGCTATAATGGACAAAAAACAAACAAACAAACACAAACAAAAAATCTGTTGTACCTATAAATTCCCTTCTCCTTCTAAAGAAAACCCAGCTACACACAAAGTTTCTCCCCATTTTAATCCTCCCCCCTACCCTTGCTCTCAGCCACTGACCTTCACAACCAGGGTCAGAATTCACTGTGGGATAAAAAGCTTACTTTACCTGTGATTTGAAGACACCTGAATGTAACATGTTGCTACAACTGGGCTGTTAGTTAAAACTGGGAACAAACTAAAACCTCAAACAACTGAGAGAAAACAAAGGTAAGAAAGACAAGGGTAAGAAAGAGAGACAACAGAGTGAATAAATAAAGTCCCAGAGAAAGCTAAAGCAATAAAGGAAATAGAAAGGTAACATCCAATATAGGATGTTTAACCACCTCAGAGATTCTAAAGGATTGCATATCTCGAAAGCAAGAACTGGCTACCATAAAATAGAAGTAACTAAGTAAACTGAGGTCTTGAGAATTAAACTGCAACAACAACAAAAAAAACCCAACTTCAGTGTTAATAAAGTAGAATAAGGAACAGCTGCAGAGTGACATCTGTCTTAAAGACTATATACAGAGGCATGCCTCAAAATTAGAGATGAAAATTATGAATGAGAGGTGAAATTATGAGAATGCAATTAAGAAATATGGAAATGGATCCATGAAATCAAATAATCATTCCAGAAGGAATGATTAAAGATAGAAGAAAACTTACCTTCTAGAAGAAATATGTGGTGCAATGAGCAGAACTGTCTAAAAGTGACCCTAGGAATTCCCTGGCAGTGCAGTGGTTATGTCTCCCTGCTTCCAATGCAGGGGGCACGGATTTGATCCCTGGTCAGGGAACTAAGATCCCGCAAGCCGTGCGGTGCAGCCAAAAATAAATGAGTAACATTAAAAAAAACAAAAGTGACCCTAGATGTTATTGTAGGTTCCCCAGACAAACTGGCTTCTTCCACTTCTCTCAGGCGTGTTGCACCAAAGGCCACCCGGTGCTAGGCAGCTGGTTTCTCAGACAACTCTTGTAAACAGCTTGAACTGTTTCCAGACTAACCAGCATGATTCCAGACTACCCAGCATCAAAAGATATTTTCTTTCCCTGAAAACACTGTCCTGCTTGCACCATAACAAAGCAGATACACAGGGGAGAGTGACCTTCAACAGGATCCCAGCCTCACACTGCAGGCCAGGAGTACCCAGGTCTCAGGACATTCTTCTGCAGGTGGTGGAAGAATGGGAACCTTCTTCCTTTGCTTGCTTCTCTTCTTATTGAACCTGGACCTATGTGTTATCCTTTTCCTCAATGAATCCTGTTCCTTAAGCCACACAAAATGATGTTGTGATATATCATAGATGGAGACCTAGAAGGGACTCACCATGCACAACAAATTATTATTGAGTCTTCAGAGAAAAAGGCCCACCAGATAATGGTTATTTAAACATATTTTGGAAAAAGATACGATCTTCAAGGATAAAAGGAAATACCTATATTTTCATTTTTTGGATAGATTACATTTATAGAACCAGTTAATCTTGAACTTAATGGAATTCCAAATGTATTTCAAAGAAAAATTAAAAAGGAACTCAATAGGCCAATTTTAAAATTCATGTGGAATATAAAGGGTAACAAATAATAAAAAAAATTTTGTGTAAAAGTATAATGTGTCGTGTAGTGGACACTGTGCTTTTCTACCCAGATCCCTCTTGTGGACCGAAGGACACCTTCCTCCTGTGGCTTCGAGTTCTGCCAGCAGATAGCCCCCAGTAACCCATCCTCTCCACGAATGTCTCTCAGGGGAAGAAAGCACTTCACCCAGAGTCTGTGTTCCTTCTAAGAGGCAGCCTATATCCAATTACTAGTTGATGCAGGAGTATAATAGCTCAGCCAACCCACTTCAACTTGGGACATCTCTCGGGGACTGTCTCTTTCTTCAGAGCTCCCTGTGGGGTTAACTGTGGCTTAACATGATGCACCGAGCACACTTTCTCCCTCAGCCCATTCCCGCATCAGTGTCTTCCCCACAGATGCTGATCACCAGAGCACTCACTAGCAAAATTCCTATATACTAATCTCCATCTCAGAGTCTGCTTCCAGAGAACCAGACTTGCCCTATCAGATGTAGATATCACAACAGCAAAAGACAGCAGTTAAACACAGTGATACCAATATATCAATAGGCAACTGAATCAGGAAGAAATAGAAAGGCAAGAAATAGACACACACATATACTATGGTGATTTGGTATGTCACAAAGCTGTTTGGTTTTTTTTTAACTTGGCCAGGAAATAACGGACTTTTAAATAAATGGTTGGGGACAATGATTGTCTATACATCAAAGGAAAACATAATATAGTCAATTTTCAACTTTAAATAATACATAGGAACAAATTACACATAAAGATGTACACATAAAAATCAAAGTATGAAAATACCTAGAATTAAGCATCAGACAATATTTTATAAGCTTGAATGGGATGGGGGTGTTAGTATAAGGCTTCCCAGACAAAACACAAAATTCAAAGGTCATTTAAAAAAAATGGTTGTCAGATTTTAAATTTTTAAATTTTTTACCTTTGCATTTTGACATAATTTCGGACATACACAAAGTTGCAAAAGTAATACAAAATATTACCATATATGGTTCCCCCATGCTGAAGAAAAATTGTCTAAGAAATATTTAGTATGTTTTTTTTTTCACAAAGATATGATTTAGCAGTTGTGAAACTACTTTATTTGTATTCTAGGACTGAGTAAATACATAAATATATTGTAGATAATGAAAACCAAGTTTCTCAAAGTCAGAGAAAAAGTTTATTCTAGTGAGAACACTAGAATAAATGCTGTGGTAATTGGTGGCATTAGTAATAATTCATGATTATAGATAGATAACCACCCAGGCCTGGATTTCTCCATGGGGCTCAATTCTTCAAAATTAGATTTCATTCCATTTCTGTTATCTTGATTCTGTATATTCCCATCTTTCCTCAATTTCAATTACTTCCATAACTAATTTAAATGTTTGTAAGCTTGAATCTTCCCTTAGAAATTTCTCCTTGCTAACTCAAAGGAATCTCTAACATTTGAAATCAAATGCAAAGTAATAAAGTGAAATAAAATATTCTAGACAATGTATATGAGAGAAAAACTGCCTTCCCTAATCTCACAAAAATGTCCCATAATAAAAATTATCGGGCTTCCCTGGTGGCGCAGTGGTTGAGAGTCCGCCTGCCGATGCAGGGGACACGGGTTTGTGCCCCGATCCGGGAGGATCCCACATGCCGTGGAGTAGCTGGGCCCGTGAGACATGGCTGCTGGGCCTACGCGTCCGGAGCCTGTGCTCCGCAACGGGAGAGGCCACAACGGTGAGAGGCCCGCATGCCACAAAAAAAAAAAAAAAAAAAAAAAAGATTATCAGCTGTGTCCTTAAGGATAGATTAATTTTTAACTTTTCCATCTGGATTAATTTTCCTTTACTAACATAGCTTTGACCTCACGTTTGTACCATGTGATTACACCTGTCTAACTTTTTAGAAGAAGTGTGGGTCCAATCAAATCCTCTTTGTGTAAATTCAAATTAAAGACTAAGAATCAGAGTGTGGTGACTGCGTGAAGCAGTACTTGGAGATATGGACTTTGGGGCTATGGTGGCCATTTTGACCCATGTGCACCAACGAGGCTTGCAGTAACACTGTTGGTACATAAGACAGAAGTGGCACAGGAGACCATGCATTTGCAGAGAGAGTAAGTAGCTAGAAAGTTTATATATTTACTTGTTATCTTTTCATGTCTAGTAAGGTCTTACTATATCTATAGTTAAGTTTAACTAAATGCTCGTAATTCTTTATAGAATGCCCTCCTTGCTTAAGCTACCTTGGGTGGGTTTTTGTTTGTTGCAATTAAACAATTATCCGTTAAAATTGTTAAACAGATAATTAAAATTGTTAAAACTGAAGTAGGGTAATGAAAGAAGTCACTGCAATGTGGATCTTTAGTAAATAATAGTATTTACTATTAGTTTAAACCATGTATAAATACATTTATAAGTAATAGTTTAAACCATGTGTAAATTCATTTATAATATACAAAACAACAAAAAGTTATCCTATTGCTGGTAAAATAACAAGAATGAAGTCTCTGTACTGATGTTTCCTCCATAGTTTGTTGTGGAATTTATTTCTTGACAGGTATTCTATGTTCGTTCAGACTTTAACCTAGATGTTTATAATGAAGAAAGAATATAAAAAGAAGTGCTTCAAAGATTTGGAAGTTGAAAAGATATATATATATATATATATATATATATATATATAAAAAGATGATCTTCAATAGTCCTAGCATATCCGAAAAAATTTGTGTTCAATATAATTCTCTAATGTATGCTGATAATCTGGAATCAAAGAGCTGAGAAATACTAAGCTGAATCTAGTATTATAGAGAGGAAATCATCAATAATAATAGTATTAAAAGGTACCCTTTCCAGAATTCAGGGGAAAAAATTCTCCCCTTCCCTTAAAAAATAATTAGGATGCTTTGGAATGTTCCACATTTCCCTGATCAAAAGCATTTTAAGCAAAACTAGCTCGATATGAGGAACTAAAATATAAGCAAGTATCGAAAAATTGAGGAAGAAGCTTTAGTAGGGTTAGGGAGTTATTTCTCTCAAGAATCATTTTAGAAGACCTGAAGCGTGCAGACAGTGACAATCTATTAATTTTCCTCATAAGCTGCCTTATTTTTTCCACTTAGTGGTCAGCAAATGCAAAGCCAACTACCAAACACTCACCTTTGAATATTCACTAAATAGACAATTATCTCTGACTGAGGCCAGGATGAAAACAACCCAAGAAATAAACCACTATCTTACCCTTACTCCATTCTTCACTGTATCTGCACTCTCTCCTGGTACGAGCATTCTAAGCATTTAGTGATAATTTTTTGAAACACACACACACACACACACACACTTCCATATAAAATTATCTTCTCAGAATATTTCACAAGGAAAACTCACTTTTCCATTGTGGCCAACCTATAAACTCAAAGTCAATACAATAAGCAATTCAGACTAGCAATAAAACTAACATATAGTATACAATTACACTGATTTTGTGCTAGATGCTTACATTTTTTGTTACAAAAATTAACATATGCATTCTTATCCTCATTTTACAGATGAGGAAACAGAAGTTCTAAGAAATTAAATCTTATCCAAGGTAACATAATTAGATACTAAGTGATTAATCCATCTTAAAACAACCCTTTAAAACATTAACCACCCACTTTTGCCTCTGTCCATGAGATAATGTAGAAGTATATTGCTTTAGGTATTTTGCTAGCAGTATTTTTTTAGATGGATCTATCAATTGGTATAAAGCAGTAAAGAAGGAAAAATAAATTATATCTATATTCATTTTACAAATATGAAATGTAAGCTTAACTATCATTCTACAGAAATGCATTCTTTATAATTCTGATATTATTACAGGTTGTCCATTTTTAGAATGACAAGGTAGGTTGTCAATCTGTCTTAAGTTTATCTTCCCTAAAATATGATCATGTCATTTTCAGGCTAATTTTTACATAAATTAGACTGTACTTTTCGCTCATGTTTTTGTGCTGCCTCATATCCACAACCCACAAAAACATATTAGTGTCTCAGAAATACTTGAGTAAAACATAAAATGAGTAACGAAAGGTGTAACATGAATTATACAACTCAGAAAATTGTCTCAAATTACATCTAGCATGAGAATCTGGTATGAAAAAATAAATTTGTTAATATAGTGACAAATGTACAAATGTGAATATCTGTATAAGCACCTATATCAGAAAATTACAATCAAGATATTTGATAGTAAATATCTGAACATAGGATATTATTAGATGGGAGAGTCAGCTGAACAGCTTTGGCATAGAGCCAGTGAAGTCTCCATAATTAAAAGTAAAAAAAAAAGGAAAACCTAGAGGTTTTTTTTCCCCTGAATTAGTAGAAAAATACAATTCAGCAAAAAAATAATTATTTTTAAAGATAAAGACAGAGAAGAAACGAAAGCTATAATTATAGCACTCAAAATTGTAGTCCTGAGACTTAAGTATAAATCACAGTATGACAAGATATTTGCAAAATCAGGTAGAAAATTAAGAATTAATGTTCTGTTCAAAGAGAAAACTGAAAAAGTTATTGTAAAAATTCTCATTAAATGATGTTGGTTATCACACAGTGGTAATGAAGTACATTACAGAAGAGCAATTATTATCACAAGATCACTCCATCAGATAGTTTTGTTTATAGCTGTGCAAAAATCCTTGAGGTACAGAATATGACTCTGCTCTTAGAACACATGTGGTACCTATATCAAGGAGATGGTCCAGGTTAGTATTTGTTTGATCTGCTACTAAAACCCAAACCACTGGGAAAGAGGTATTTCATTTCGTTCACATATCTTATGTACCATAACTTAGCTGGAGAAGGAGGCATTAATGCCAGTAGTAATGGAGAGTTATCAATAAGTGCGCCAAGAAAGGGCATTTCTGTGTGAAGAGAAAATGCTGACTATGAATACTCTCAACTAAAAAAAATGCATAACCTAAAATTTGAGAATTATGTTTTATTTGGCAGACAAAACCAAGGGCTTAAGCCTGGGACTCAGCCTCTCAGAGGGCTCTGAGGAATGCTCCAAAGAGGTGAGGGAGGAGCCAGGGTATGTAGGAGTTTTTGCAACAAAGACCAGGTAGTCAGAACTTCAAAAGATTAGTGTGAATTAAAGAAAACCAGACATCTAAGGAATTTAGCACTTTTTCTATGAGCAGATGCAAGAGTCTGGGCTCAGTGAAATCTTTCCTCTGATGTGCACCTTAGCTACCTGGGGTCAGTATCCTGTTCTTTCCCATCCCGAGTTCCCCCATGGCTCACCACAGGGGAGGCTGCAGTGGCTTTGCTTGATGGCTGCAACATCTTTTGTTTACTGATACGGCAGGCAACATTTTTCATTCACAATACCAATCCACACAGAGTTTTATTCAGAGACAATGGCTGAGAGTCAAAATTAGATTTTTGGATCATAATTTGGTGATTAAAGAAATGGTAAATATCTTAAATTTGTTCAAAGCATATTCTCTGGGTCTACATCTTTTCAACATGCTGAGTGAAGAAGTGGGCAGCAAATACAAACCTAATTTCCCATATGAAGGCTAGTGCACTTCAAAGTGAAAGACGCTCATCCAAATTTAAAGAATGAAATATTAGGTAAAACTATTTCTTAATGAATGATTCTAATATCGAAAGTTAAAGTGTCCTTTGAATTTATGTGGCTTGCTCGGGTGGCACAGGTTAGTGATATACTCAGCATGTTGCAGGGTCCAAGTCTGTTATTTAAGGATCACAGTATTATTTTTATTATTGGAGATAAAAGAACGGTACATCTTAAGACAAAAGTCCATCTCAGGGTGTATTAGTCAGAGTTCTCCATAGAAACAGAATCAATAGGAGTTCTATCTATCAAGAAAGATTGATTTCTTATGAGGAATTAATTCACATAATTATGGAGGGTGAGAAGTCCCACATCCTGTCATCTGCAAGTCTGCAAGCTGGAGACCCAGAAGAGTCTGTGGTGTAATTTAGTCTGAGTCTGAAGGCCTGAGAACGAGGGGAGCTCACAGTGTAAATCCCCATCTGAAGGCAGGAGAAAATGAGATGAAATGTCCCAGCTCATCAGTGAGGCAGAAGAAAGGGGCAAATTCCTCCTTCCTCCACCTTTTGTTCTATTAAGGCCCTCAACGGATTGGGGGATGCCCACCCACACTCTGTGTTACTGAGTCCACCAGTTCAAATGCTAAACTCATCCAGAACCCCACTGACAGACACACTAAGAAATACTGTTTAACCTGGGCACCCCCTCATCCAGTCAAGTTGACACATATTATCACAGAGGATAAGTAAATAGATTGCTGAAAATTTTATTTTTCCTTAATGCTTTATTATTTTCTTCACTCACTAAAGATACATTATTAGACATATTTTAACATATCCAAATGACACTATGACATCCTGTTGAGTGTGGGATCCTCCCAAAGAGTAGACTAGGAATTCATTTGCCGTTATCCTTTGTGCTGAACTAATCAACCTAGGAGCTTTCAAGTGAACCATACTTACCAACTTGGCATCCAGGGAGAGGCACTGAAAGAAGCTGTTGATTCCATTAGAATCCAACTATCCAGAACTACCTGACAGAAGCACCACATTCTGGATGCCTTTCCCAATGATCTGCAACTATAACTTAAGACTATTTCACTTAGTGGAAAATGCAAGCAGAAATGCAAGCAGAACCTGATTCATTGCTCAAAACTCTCCATTCCCAAAACAGAAGATAACGCTTATTTTTCTGTACTTGTACAGGAGAGAGAGAATCCCTATAGCTGGTCATGTACTCACTTTGCAATTTTAGATTAACCAATTCGGAAGAGAGACTATGGGAGCTTCAGAGTCTTTACCTATAAATGAGCAATTCCTTCCTAGAAAGGGCTTTAGTAGAATAAGTTAAAAGTGTAAAAACCACTCAAAGTATCTTATGATAAAGAAATAATATAAACGACAAAATAAGCCAGCATATTTGGGCTGGAAGTGTTCTTATACATCATCTAGTGATTTCTTTTAGAGGTCCAGAGGGTTTAATCTCTTACCCTGGAACACACAATTAGATAAAGGCAAATCATAGACCGCAACTCAGTGTTTTGGTCTGTCTCAGAGTTCAGTGCTCATTCTCCCTTGCTCTGCAACACTCTTCGTGCTTTGTTTCATTTAGACTGCCCTTCAAATGTACAACAGATATTTTGCTGAAGATGCTGTGTAAATTCACTTAATGTAATACTAATCATGTTGTACACATACGAAACTAAACTTTACACACATAAAAACCCCTGTCTTGAAGTCTAAGGTAATAGAAATAATCATGTAACCTCTCTGAATTATGAGTTTGATTTTCATGTATCAGTACTGTCTATATTTCAAGGTGTCTTGACCCTGCTGCATTTTCTTGTTTTCTTCATGCATGACAGCAGTCCCCTGAAAAGTGCCTTGAGTCCCAAGTGAATTTTTCATGGATACATGACTGCTGCTGCTGTTGTGTCCTGCCCACTGGACACCATGGCAGCCACTCCCATCCATGGCACTGGCCTCAAAAGTATTGGACATTAGACTCACCTGGGAGGTTTCACAAATCTTAATGTTCAGTTTGCAACCCTCATCAATTAAATCAGAATGTCTAAGGGGTGAAAACCAGGCTTGGGTACTTTTTTAAAGATCCTCGGTGATTCAAAGCACAGCAAAGTTTGGGAACCACAGACCTATTCCCAGGAGCTGTTAGACTACTCAAGCTGCATAATGGTCTATGGGGCAAATGAAGTAGAATTGTTTTCCCCGTGTTTTCTATCATAGTCTGTTCTTGGGTGTGTCGGTTAGTTTCCTTTTGTCTCTCAGCCATACACATGGCTTTTTATTTTCTGCTCTACTCTGCCAAGGATTGGAAGCCTCCAAATCATTCTCGTGGACTCCTTTGCTAACTGGGTTTTGATTAAATTCTGCCAGTGGGAGGCACTGGCAGCTGATTGGAAGTCAGGAGAAAGAGAAAAGTAATTTTTTTCTGCTTCTGCCTCTGGCAGTTGCTGAGCTACCAGCAGCGAGTTAGCAGTGTTGGAGGGACTGCAGGCTCCTGGCTCCCTGCTCCGTGGTTGCAGTAGCTGTAGTGTCCCCCTATGGGTTCTGGGCAATGCCACTTTGCTTTTCACCCTCAGCAGTCGTAGCATCTTCCTGCATTTACTTGCATTTCCTTCTCCCTTTGGATCCTCCTCCTTTCCAACAATTTAGAAACATTTAGCTTTGAAATACATAGAGTGATTTTTTTCCTCCAGCTGTATTGAGGAATAACTGACAAATAACATTGTAAGACATTTAAAGGGTCCATCATGATGATTCCATATATACATTGTGAAAAAATTCCTACCATCTAGTTAAATGACACATACATCACCTCACATATTTATCCTTTTTGTGTGTGAGAACATTTAAGTTCTACTCTCATATGATGTCTTTGGGTAACTTAGAAAAATGCAGTTTCTATGGACAGATTAATTTTTTGCAAAAGAATAAAAGTACACTCTGCAGGTGGATACAGCCCATAGGCACATGCCTTGGGAAATGAATATTTTCTTTGTGGGAAGAAAGAGACATCCCTCCCTCCAGGAGACACAATGCTGCACCGAGGCATATGCTCAGCAGACGGATCAAGTTTCTGTCCCCACGCACCCCTCTGCCAGGCACCCTCATGCTTCACTAAGCTACCCTGGGGACATGGAGTAAGGAGTATAGTGCCCTGAATCAGGCTGTGGGGATTTAAAGAAGAGGGATGTACACAGACGACCAAGGTATTTTAAGGAGTAAGAAGAGTAGGTGTATCTACTGAAAACGATGGAAAGAATGGTTGAGTGTGGTAGGAAGAAAGACAATGCTGTGAAGTGCCACTGAACACTGCAGGAGTTCAGGGGGGAGGTGCTCCACAATGTTGCTTCTAGAAAGACAACAGATTCCAACCATTAGTAAACTAGTAAGTGATGCTCTCAGATAGTTTAGTCATTTCCATTTCTCTCTGACTCAGTTATGACCCCTGTGAAAACCTGACTATAAAAACCTGGTGGGATTCTATAAATGTAGGCAAACCACCAAAAATGAAATCACCTTTCTGTTCTGGCTTTGAAAGCCCCAAACTATAAACTGAATTCACTTAGTTTTTGTGAATATAATATGCTAATGTCTTTGACTTTGTAACATAATCTTTTCTGACCTTTTTCACAATCTTAAAAAGAGGTATGGGCTTCCCTGGTGGCGCAGTGGTTGAGAGTCCGCCTGCTGATGCAGGGGACACGAGTTTGTGCCCCGGTCCGGGAAGATCCCACATGCCACGGAGCAGCTAGGCCTGTGAGCCATGGCCGCTGAGCCTGCGTGTCCGGAGCTGTGCTCCGCAGCAGGAGAGGCCACAGCGGTGAGGGGCCCAGGTACCGCAAAAAAAAAAAAAAAAAAAAAAAAAAAAAAAGAGGTATCATTCACCTTGCATTCAATCACTTCAATATTTTCTATTATAGCCAGTCTTGTTTATATTTTCCCCCTTCTACATGCTCATGAATTTAAATACAACACTAAATAAAATAAAAAAATAAAAAGGATTAAAATATTTTTTCTATATCATCCTTTTTTTATTCCTGCTACCTTCTTAACCATTAAAAGAGTTTAAGTGCCTGATTAGTTAACATTTATTTTAGGCCCTTTACAAAGAGAAACAAATAGAAATAGTCTGTGTACCTTAGTAGATGAAAATTTTTTTTTTTTTTTTGCGGTATGCCGGCCTCTCACTGTTGTGGCCTCTCCCGTTGCGGAGCACACGCTCCGGACGCGCAGGCTCAGCGGCCATGGCTCACGGGCCCAGCCACTCCACCGCATGTGGGATTTTCCCGGACTGGGGCACGAACCCGTGTCCCCTGCATCGGCAGGCGGACTCTCAACCACTGCGCCACCAGGGAAGCTCCATAAACTCTTATTTTTGAATCTGAAGTTATTTTTATTTCCTGATTATAAAAGTAATACACACTCATCATAAAAATTCAGATAATGTAAGAATTTGTTCTATCATAAAGGAACTTGACTGGGACCCAGAAACAAAACAATAAAAATATTCTCCAATGCAAAATAAATTAATTATATATAAATAGCTAGTAAATTTTTTATAACAAAAATAACTGAAAGCATAAAAGCAACAGTGCTATTTTGTTTTTGTTTTTAGAGCATCTAACAATTTACAACCACTTTTAAATACTTAAACATACAGTTGGGTTACTTCTCCTGTTGCTATATTCTTTTTGGGTGTGTATGTGTGTGTTGCTATGTTCCGAGTACCTATTTCTGCATACTAAATTGTGACTTGATTTTACGACCTATGATTCATAGAATGTATTATGATCTTATGAAACAAAGTTTATCAGTAACTTATGTTTGATTGCAGCTTGTTCAAAGGAAAGTTAGTACAGTCCATGTTTATTATTCTCATTTTTGCTGCATTTACCATTCGCATTAGTTTCCTAGGACTGTTGTAAAAATTAGCACATAGTGCCTTAAAACAATATACATGTATTTTCTCACGTCCTGGAGGCTAGAAGTCTGAAAAATCAAGGTATTGGCAGGGCCACACTTTGTCCGAACGATCTGAGGTAGAAATCTCTTCCATGCCTTTCTCCTTGATTTTGGCAGCTGTTGACAATCCCTGGTATCTGCCGCCATCTTCCCCTGGCATGCTCTTCTATGTGTCTATATCTCCATATCTGGACCTCTCCATCTCCCCTGCTTACATGGACCCCAGTCATTGTATTAGAGCCCACCCTAATTCAGTATGATCCATCTTAACTTGATTACAACGCATAAACCCTATTTCCAAACAAGGTCATATTCACAGGTGTCAGGGGGCAGGGATTAGGACTTCAACATATTTCTCTGGGAGACATAATTCAACCCACACTGTTCTGTGGCATTTGCTATTGCCTATGTCTTCCTTCTGGAATGTTTCTTGACTACTACCTCTCTTCAAGGAGGCCCTCTCTTGGTCTCTTGGAAGAAGAAGAGTGTTTGTACAGAAGTTAAAGCAGTGGTTCTCAACCAGGAGTTATTTTGTTTCACAGGACATGTTTGCCAATATGTGGAGAAATTTTTGTTTGTCACAACTGGGAAGTGGGGGAGTTGCGACTGGCATCCACTGAGCAAGAATGCTTCTAAACACTCTTCAACGCACAAGGCATCAACCCCATCCCCACAATAAGGAATTGTGGTCCCTAATGTTAATAGCACCAAGATTGAGAAACCCAGATCCAGAGGTTTCACAGAGCTGTTAAAAAATACATTCATGAGCTTCCCTGGTGGCGCAGTGCTTGAGAGTCCGCCTGCCGATGCAGGGGACACGGGTTTGTGCCCTGGTCCGGGAGGATCCCACATGCCACGGAGCGGCTGGGCCCGTGAGCCATGGCCGCTGAGCCTGCGCATCCGGAGCCTGTGCTCTGCAACGGGAGAGGCCACAACAGTGAGAGGTCCGCGTACCGAAACAAAACAAAACAAAACAAAACATTCACTTAGGATTCCTATTTCATGCCTTCATTAGAATACAGATTGTTGGGCTGAGGTTGGTGATGGAATTTGGAGACACAGACCTGGGACTGGTTGGACAGGACCTCACCTCACAGCTTGGCCTTACTACTCTACTGGTTATTAAGAACAGATGACAGAACCACCAGGGAAACATTAAAAAATGACAAAAACTCAGGTTCCACACTTGGATCTTTTGAATCAAAATTGACAATGGATTGTAGAAATCTACTGTTACGAAGTTTACAGTCCACTAGAGTAAGTCAGGGAGTAGAAAACACACAGGCATAATGTTGTTTTTCTACTATAGAAAAGGAAGTAGCCTAGGGGAACCCGCCCATAAAAAAGAACAATGGGAATATAGTGCTTACATAACTAAAAGGGATAATTAAGGAAAACACTTATTTTATTTTATTGTAGGTTAAGTCAGAAGTAAACATGTCTCCATTTTTAGAGAGGATCAATGACTAGAAGAGGTGTGTGAAGAATGAACACAGGGAACCATCACCTTAGCATAATTCTCCACTGTGTCTCCTAGACAGTGGAGCTCTGGGCACCCATGTTCACCTGAATACTTCCTGAGCATCCCATGGCCTTGAAACATGGCCCTTGAGCCAGGAAGTCTGCTTCGATTGGTGCTAACCTCTGTAGTGAGGTAACTGCCTAACATCTCAAACCAAAACTAGTAAGAGCAGTGCCTAGAAAATATTGGGTGCTCAAGAAATGTGTTAAATGAATTAATAAATAAGTAAATGCTCCAAAGTATAAGGCAAAACTTATCTGATCTTAGCTGTCCTCCGGAACAACCTAGCATGTTAACCTAGCATGTAACAAACAATGTGCCATGTTAGCAAAAGTGATATGGTTCCCTCAATCCTGCGAAAACTAGAATAAAGAGGAAAGTCTAAGAACTGGATAATATTGTAACTGGGATGTTGAACAAGCATGATGAGTTAAATGCAATAAAATGAAAACATATTATTGTTTTAAACTATCTTTTTTAAATGAATTAGCTTACTCTAAGTCACAATGCACCATCACTATCTGCTAATGAGAAAGCCCAATCTTCTGTTCTGTCAGATCATTGAACTTGGCCAACTCAGACAGTACTGCTCACCAGACCTTTCCTTTCTCTGTTCTACTTTCCCTTTCTTGCAAATGACGGCTTTGGTCCACTGTGGATTGAATTGAGGGAGGAGGGTATATGCCTCTCTTGACAAGGAGAGTGAGTGTCTAACCAAGTAGTGCTGCAGAGGCTGCTGGTATTTAAGCCTTTCTTTCTTGGGTACTTTCCTTGGTCCTTCAGATGCCCCCTCCTCCCTTCCACTGGGCCGCAGCAACTGGGAAATACACTTTTTTTTTTAATCAGTCAGCTGTTACCAATTTAGCCTCATGTTTTTCTCCTGGATTCACCCCACACAGAAGTCTCCCTGTTAAAATCCCCACCACTACCCCAGGCATTGTAAGAGGCAAGGTTGGAAAGGACTCCAAGTCATCTCACTCTTTCAACTCTGGACCTTGGGAGAATTTATGGGAAAAACTCATGCATTCTTTAAGATGCTGGTTTCAGTCTCTGGTGAGAGCACAGTTTGCACTGACATTCCAAATCTTTCTTTCTTTCTCTCCCTCTCTTTCTATCTCTATCTCTCCCCCCGCCTCTTCCCCCCACCCCCAAATGCTTCAGGCCGATAGCTACTGTCTCTCTCCTTAAGATAACCCAGACTTGTGTCAGACGCTATCTAATGAGTAACCTAACTGCAGACACTGGTTTCTTTGAGGCTGCCTGTCCTCAACTTGAGAGGAGAAGGCAGTAGCCCCCTCCTCACTCTTAATAGGGTGGACCCAAGAGAGTGGGTGGCAACTCTTCACATATCCACAATTATATGTTTCGCCTCTCAACCCATTTCTATCTTCCTTGTGAGTTTGAGAGTTCTCTATCTTGACACCTCTTGAGAAATGTCTACTCAGCAGCTAGCACATTACTTTGAAATTCCACATCTATTGGATCCAGTTGACTCAACTGAAACTGAGAAAAGAGGCCATTTGTATGAGGATAACATCCCGTAATTGCACCTTCTTTTTTTCCAATAGTACATAGTAATTTAATAATTGGTAAATGGCTATATTCAGGTTTTCCCCTCATTTTAAAATGTGTTTAATTTAGAGTAATAATTAAATGAAAAGGTGTGTTAACTTCTAATCATGGCTATGTAAGTTTTTGCATGGCCAAGACACCATGTCTTGATGCCTAGACAGATTAATTACTTAGTCTCTTGGGTGAAATAGCCCCTAGAATGCTCAACTAGCAAATCAAAATCCATAAAATGAAAGTAAAAAATATTACCAAAAATCTAAAATAAGTTTTAGCTTTGAACTCAGGTAGCCCATCTACTAATTCAAATAACTTAGTAAAATGAGACACTGGCAGCATTACATTTAGCAGCCACAGTGATGTTAAAATGTAAATTGTATTAGAATTGGCCTTACTAATCCTCCAATGTCTTCCACCTGTACGTAAAGTGAAAGCCTAGGTCCTCACCACAGCCTGCAAGGCTCTAATGTGATCTGGCCTCTGCCTACATCCAGACTTTTTTCCTCTCACTCCCCCCTTAAATCACCATCTTCCAGACACACTAGCCTTTTACATGCCTCTTTAGCTTGTTGCTGTTTAGGGCCTTTGCACATTATGATGTCTCTGTGCCAGTGGTTCTTACCTGGGAGGAAGTTTGCCCTCCATGGGACCTTTGTCAGTGTCTAGAGGAATCTTGGTTGTAACAACTGGAGTGGGATAGTGCTATCAGCATCTCTAGGTAGATGCTAGGGATGCTGTTAAACATCCTACAATCCCAGAATAACCCCCATAACAAATTATCATCTGCCCTCAAATGTTAATAGTGTCAAGATGGAGAAACACTTCTTCTCTGTTTGCAGTGATCCACCTGAATACATCCCCATAGCTTCTCCTCCTTTTCATTCTCAGCTCAAAGCTTCAGAGAAACAAACATCCTTTCTACCACCCAAGCTAACACAGCCCAGACCCCACCCCACCCATTCTTAGGTCACCACCATATCTTGCTTATTATGAAGTTTACTGTTTTACTGTCTTTATTCTTCCAGTCTCTGACTCTAGCAGGAGATTCCTTGTTCTACACATTCACTGCAATATACCCTGCATCTGAGCAGTGCCAGGCGCACAGAGATCTCCATTAGACATGAGTTAGATTAGTGCGACAGAGAAAAAAGTACGTAGAAGAGAGTTAACAAATAGCTAAAACTTTTTAAAAGATTTTTTTTTCCTGAAACACGTTGCTGGGCCAAAAATAAAAAAAGTGGAAAAAGAGTTCAGGAATTGATTTATAAAAACAGCAAGTGTTTTCAGATGCAACGGATTAGCATCACTGATGTTTTAAAGCTCAGGTGAGTCAGAAGAGAGCTAGAGCACAACACACTAATGTTTCAGTAAAAATAACATGTTCATACAGTGGCAACTCACACTTCCATGGAAGTAACTTAGCACTGCAGTGAATGAGTGGCAAAGTGGAGAAAGGCTGTGAGGTCCCTCAGGAGGAAGGAGAAGAACCACTTAGAGAACACTACAGGAGCTAAGGATTATACTTTCATTTTCTTGGAATGGACTCAGTCCCTTTACTATAAATTATTGTCAGATCAGTCGTTTATAGGTGCTAGATTTCTCAAAGCACACCAGATAAATTTCTCCTTTCTTTTTGGGTGCCTGAAAAGTAAAGATGGCATTCTTACTCCCCACTGGTTTGATGGCTCAGTCTTCCATTTCTGTTGATCAACACAGGAGGGAAGAGGACATTCCCTTATGCAATTGAAATGCTACTGAAATGTGATCATTTTTTAAATCATTATCCATGCAGGTCTGACTTTTAAGGCAGCAAGATTTTCCAATTTCCAAAACAATGGGTATGCAGGGGTGTGGGGCGGGATAGGGAGAAAACACTAGAAGGAGTGAATAGGTTAAATCTATAGCTTATGAAAGTATCCTGATTCACCCCAGTTTCACCTTCAGTCAAGGGGTAGATGCTCTACAGATCAATGATGGGAATCTGTGAACCTCGCAAATGAAGTTTAAAATAATGTTTATGTGCATTTATGTTTGGTTCTCAGAAGACTCTCCACTACTTTATTGGAAGTTCTAACATTTTCTTTCTTAGGTATTCTGCACTTGAGGAATATTCCCTATTTGGTGACACAGCAGTCAATTACAAAATTAGTATAAACAGGGACTTACTTCGGTGAACTTCGTAGAATTCAGTGGTGCGTTATTCACATGTTCCATTTTTAGAAAGTACAAAGATTTAGTAAAGAAGCTTATGACTCACCAAAAGCCACATGGAATCTTTGGGCTGGTGATAAAACTATTCCTGAGCATCCTGTTACATCATCTGAGAAAAGAAGTGAAGAGAAGAGGGCAGGTGTTGTCTCCTTAGGGCAGGAATTCCAGCAAGCAAAATAAAGGAATTTATCTGATGCAATCTATAATTAGAGTTTATGGGAAGAAGTTAGGAGAAATATGGAAAAAAAAGAGGACTACTTCAGAAGGGAATGATGAATGAAGCATGGTAAAGCAGGACAAACCTGGGAAATTCTGGGCTTTTCACAACTAAGCAGTTAATAGACTGTGGAGTCTGAACTTGGAGAAGTCGAAGACAACCAGTGTGAAACTTTCTCCTCCTCCTGTCTCATCCCATATTCGTTTGTCACATTTAGGAAAGGAGCTTAGGTTTTATCTTCCTTCACTATGTTTGAAACTTGTGACAGGTGAGGAGGGATGGCAGTGATCAGAATATTGCCAAGTAAATTTGTAGTAAGTGGAAAACACTAATAAAGAAAAATGCTAGAATTTCTGCATCTACCTGGACAAGGGTTATTTATATTAACTTTGCCATTTGCTTTACTTCACATAGAAATATACAGTACTTGCACAAAATTATCCCATACCTGGGATAGGGGTGAAATGGAGATGAAAATACTTTGTTACTTGGTAATCCTTACTTCCAGGAACCAAGTGAAGTTTCTTTGGGCATTGGACTTCCATCTCTATGACAAAAGTTTTACAGATAGCCAAATTCCTTTAGTGACTAATCTTTGATTTTTCACATCAAAAATAGATGATCCCTTTCTACAGAAAGATGTGTGAGTGGATCATCTCTCTCTCTTTGAGGATGAAAATTTAATACAAAGGTGATAAAAATGCTGATTGTATGTATTTATGTTGAGATGGAAAGGTAAAACAGGAATGCTCAAAGAAGGAAAACCAATGACTAGGTTGGGTTTCACATCAAGAGAAACAAGAGATCCAAACATGCTTTCTGTCTTTAAGAGCATGTGGCAGCCACACCTACATATTAAACAATAACTAATGTATTATAAGAAATATAGCTAGTAAAAAAAAAAGATTTGATAATGAAGTCCTGAGTTACGTGAAAATAATAAAAAGGTATGATGAATAATTCTTTGTGAAAACTCTATGAGCAGTTCTGGGGCCTCTGTCAGAGGAAGGACAGATGAAGAGGACAGCAAATCAACCCAATGAGCCTGTTTCCTGGATGCAGAGGAGTGTCTCCCAAATTGCATTTATAGTGCTTGAGGGCAGAGCAAATAAATGTGTTCTTTTTCTTTGATGTTCACATCTGTAGCTGTGTTATTCCACTTCAACCTTGGCACAGATAGCCATGAAGCTATCCTAGGCACTAACAGTGATCCCTTTGAGAGCCTGGCATAGCTCCCCATAAGAAAGCTCTCTACCTGCGTATATGTATGGCAGGTAGTCACCTATATTCTGAAATTTGAGAGGCACTCAAAATCTTCATCATATTTTCCCCTATCACCATAGTGCTGCTAAGCTTTAAAATACCAGTAGTCAATTCCTTCTGTACAAATTTTCTGAAGCTTCTTAATAATAAAGTTAATTACGCTAGTACAAATATTGATCCTAGCACCTTGTTAGCTAGCTAACTGGTAGCAGAGCTTTTAAGTTTTATTTTATGTTATTTTATTTTATTTTTCTGACTAATTCCCTGTCATACAGCAAAAGGGATAAGCACAGACAGCTTCTGATGCAGAGTTAAGGAAGGGAAAAACAAGTAGGAAAAATTCTGTTCATCAGGTTCTGACTACGATGGTAGAAACCCAAAACATGAAATAGGAAGTACCTGATTAGGGGAGGCCAAAAGAAATTAGGGTGACAATTCAGAATATTTTTCTGGCTGTGTTTTCAGGTGATTTTTAGGGTTCTTTATCTTCTCTGAATGTTTTCCACACATCGATTGTTATGTCAGACTCATCTTTTCCTTGGAGACTTCAATTCTGCAGTATTGAAACCATTTAGTACTGGTTTTTCTCTAGGCCAACTGCATAGTGGTCAATGTGGCATCCCCCTTCACCATCATTATGAAAAGTTCTCTCTTTTGAGTTACAGCCCCTATTTCCTGAATTACACACATCTCCCTCTTCAATGGTTTATTCCCATTGCTTCCTAGAAAAAGCACTTAGGATGTAAATTTTCAGAGATTTTGTAAATTGACTAGCAGCTTGCCTGAGGATAGAATTTTAGGTAGAATTAATTTGTCCTTTAAATTTGAAAGCAATGTTTCATTAGAGTCAAGTTTCTAGTGCTGTGCAAGAAATTTAATTTGATTTTTATTCTTATTGCTTTTCAGGTAATGAGGGTTTTTTTCCCCCTCTCTGGAAACTTTGATAATCTCTTATTGTCTTGTTTTTAGAATGTTGCAGTAATGTGTGTTGGTATGAGTCTGCTCTACTGTCATATAAGCTTGGGCACTTGGTAGGCGTTTTTAATCAGCAAACTGTTATTTTCAGTTTTCAGTACTTCTCTTGAATTGTTCATAATTTCCTACCCTCTGTGTTCTCTGTTCTCATCAACAGAAGCTTTCTATATTTGGATTTTTAGACTTTGCGGCTGATTCTCTTACTTTATTACCTTACCTTTCCTATTATCTTTTTATTTTTGCTGTTATTTTTCTACTTTTTGGTAGATTTCTGAGACTTTATTTTCCAAAATTTCTATTAGCTTTTTCATTTCTAATATTATATTTTTAATTTCTAAGATTTGAGGAAAGAAAAGAGAGTTGTTTTATATTACTTTATGAATATCCTGGTTTGTAATTTCAGTTCTTTTTAATGAAGGGATTTAATATTAATGTTAATTATGGAAGTAATTTATCCTTTATCTGTGTGTATGAATTTTTTCCTCCTGCCTTCATTTTTTCCTCCTACTCTGGTTTTCCCCCTTTTTGTTTGTTTTGTTTGCATGCTATCGGCTTACTTTAAGAGTCCAGTGATTCTTAACTGTCTGTTCTTATTTAAGAGTAAAACATCAGAAGTTATCTGGAGGCAGGTGTTTTCAGTGCTTGGATTTACTGCAGGATGGCCTGGATGGGCCATTTAATTAAGGGTAAATCCCCAATTGACAGATTTATTATTACTGTTTTCTTAACTGGATCAGTCTCTCCATAAACACTCAATTTCTTACTTGGGAGGAAAAAACTTAGCTACCAAAATTTTCTTGAATCCAAGTAGGAAATAGGGGAGTGAGGTGTTTATCTTCTAAGAAGAAAACTTTCAATTAATCCCTCTGTTTTCAGTATGTTACTTCAGGCCTCACGTGTGCTTGGTGTCCACAAATCTGGTTCTCTCTCATTTAATTTTTATCTTCCAATGGTTTGAGAATGGAGCCATTACCCAGCTGAATTTTTATACAAATATTCGACCAATTCTACTCTCTCAACCCCATATTGCACCCTCCCTTTTAGACCTATCCAAGGTGAGTTTCAGAGTTCCTGAGGTTTTCTGGAATTCTATGGTACAAATCAGCATGATTCTGGTTCTGAGTTAGCCTCATAAGTTCTCTCTCTCTCCGTCCCTCTCCCTCCCTCCCTCCCCACATCCATCAATCATGTCAGTAGTTTGTTGTTGGGTTATTTGGTAGGGAGGCAATAACTTGCTTTCCTTTTACTTGCGTGAGTACTAAACCACTTCAAAAATAAGACAAAGGAGGCATATGAAAAACAAAATAAACATTGTGAAATGTTAATGCTGATATTAAATAGTGTTTCTTTTACCTACAAGAAGGTAGACTTCCTATTACTGAATCCTGCAGTGAAAAGACTTACCCTTCCAGCAGTACTAGACAGAAGCAGGCCTCCATCCCTGAGACAGAGCTACTCACAGAAATCCAAAACACAACATATATCACCTGCTCTCTGCCTGTTTCTTAGGAAGAAAGGAATCTGCTGGCCACACAGGCCCACGTTCTCCTTCCAATCTACCAATCAGATAAGGATATTCCACCTGACCTTGGGCAGAGTGAATAAGTAAATAGCAAGAGGCCAAGAGAATTATGCCCAAAGATCTCCTTTTACATGGAAGTAATCATTAAGAGTAAGGCAGAAGCATCACCACTTCCAATATTCCCCAGGTTTTGTTCTTTTAACTTCTTGGCTTGACCATTAAAACAATGCTACCTCCCTCTTTAGAAGAGATTAGCTGTCCATCAAAATAATACTTCATGATGCATTTAACAACGGCTTATTTGGCTTTCTCTTTAGATATGGGTCAGAAGAGTGCATTAACTACATCATCTCTAAGACCTCTCTGTACTCAAGGCTAAAAAGTCACTCTTTACTCTATTTCCCTTCTCAAATTATGCTACTTTCTTAAAGGTCTTCAATGGGACCAAATGACGTCATAAATATATTTCAATAATATATTACATAAAGTCACAATAATAATAGAATTCCATCAACACAGAGGTGTTTCAGATAGATATACAGATGTTACAGATATAGATATGTCCCCTGCCATCATCAAATTCCCTGGGAGAAAACAGATCCAACTATTTTTTAAAAATTTTTAGCCACACTGCACGGCATGTGGGATCAATTAGTTCCCTGACCAGGGATTGAACCAATGCCTCCTGAAGTGGAAGTACGGAGTCTTAACCACTGGACCACCAGGAAAGTCCCTTATATCCAACTATTAAATTCCCTTGCAAGTCAAACCCCAAAGACCAAAACATTTGTAGATCCAAAATTAAATTATATTGTTCTTCTGTATTAATAGTGCAAAGAAATAAAAGTCCACCCCAATTTCTTATTTTTGCTGAATTTCAAAGCTCAGTTGTATTTCTCAGTGATCAAAAGTAGTGGATAAATTGTAAAGCAATTATACTACAATAAAGATGTTTTTAAAAATTCTTAATTAAAAAACCTAAAAAAAAAAATAGTGGATAAAAGCACAGTCTGGATCAGATCACCTAGATTAGAATCCTGTGGACATTACTTGATAATTGGATGACTATGTCTGTCAGATATCCAATCTGCAAAATGGAAATGATAATCATATCCACCTGATGAAGATAATGAGTTTTACATAAAGTAATATCTGTCCTTAAAAGAGTGCCTGAGATATAATAAACTCTCAATACAGTTTTAATATAATTTCTTCAGCAGCTTCAACCTGGACTATCTTCCAGTGGAACTGGTAGGACTCCTCTGAGTCCTTGGAAGTTAAAATGATCAATGCCAAATCTCTGAGGTTGCTTATTTTTAGAATCCATATCATTAACAGGGCATCTAAGAATGTGATGACACCAATTCCACACCCACCAAAATAACACAAAGTCCTAGAGCAGTTATCCCAGGCAAAATTATATTCCCAGACGTCAGTGTTCAGAGTTGCTGAAGATCATAGCACATTCTCAACGGTAACTGTTGAGAGAACATTAATAGAGAATATCTTTCTTTAGTCTTAGCAACATTCAAGTAGTTCAGAATCCATGACCCATGATTTTAAAATGCTCATTAAGATGTTAATTTGGGCAAGTGCACTTTCTGTAAATGGTGGGGAGTAGAGGGAATCTATACACACAATCAATTCTCCTACAGAGTGGCATTTGTGTAACAGCAGCTCTGCTTATCAGATATTTTGAACTTGGTGCCTTTCTTTAGATTCTAGTATCTTCATAACTTCTTAGTTTTCTTTTCCATTTTGCATCCCCTGTGGCCATGAGTCTAGCACAGAACTGAGTGAAAGAGAGAGACACAGAGACACTGTCTATCTGTAGACAGCTACCCTTCCAAATTCACTAAATAATCCCACATTTCCGAGGGCAAAATTATGAGGAGTGAAGAGAGATTATGCTACTGTGCACATGGTAGGATACCCCAAGAATGGAGATAAATTCCACTAACTTTTTTTTTTCCACAGAACTTAACATTTGGTCTTGTGGATAACTTCTTATCTTAGCTTTGTTTTCTCTTTCTCTAATTTATGTTCTTATATTTATTCATTTTCTTCCACCTACTTTCATTAGGTTAATTCCGTTTTTCTTTTTCTAATTTGTTGAATTGGAAATTTAACTCATTCATTTTACCATTTCTTTTATTCTAGAATCCCTTTTCAACATTGTTTTAGCTGCATGCTACAAATTTGGGTATGGAGCATTTCGATCATAACTTAGTTAAAAATTATCAAATCACCATTTAATATCTTCTCTGACCACTAATTACTTAGACTATTTTTAATTTTCTATTCTATGGAAAGTTTAATTCATCTTTTATTTTTGCTGTCTAAAAATTGTATACGATTAAAATGGGTTCTTTGTAATTCTAATTCTTTAATGTTTATTGAGACTTTGTAGAGCCCAATATGCAATAAATGTTATAACTGTCCCTTATCTGTTTATAAAGACTGTATATTAGCTAATTGTTGGGTACAGTGTTCTCATGTTGTATGGTCTCTGCCCATGTAGATAGGGCAACCTCTAACATTCCTTACCCTTATCTCTAACTTTTTTTACCCTTTTGAGCCCAAGGAGACTAATCTCTTTGGACTACATCAAGAGGAGAGTACGGTAGGATGTTTAATCCTCTCTCACTGTGAGGCCACAGATTTCCCCACGGAAGGCCACAGCTTCGGTCAGATAGCTGTCTTCTTCAGCTACCACTATAGCTACACATTCACTGGGCTCAGGGAGACTCTCCTCCACTTGTTTCTTTACATTCAGAGGTAGTTTGGTTCCATGCTATAGCTAGCTCCTGGAAAACTTCATCATCCCTTCTTGGTTTCCCTTAACTCCCTACTCAATTAACCCACATGAATGTGCCATCTCTTTCCTTCTAGGGTCATGGCCAATATCGTGCTATACATGTTTGCTCAATTATAATTATTAATTGTATTATTACTTTATTTTTCACATTCCTTTTTTTGGAGGGAGGTCAATTATTAAGAGCAATGTCAAAAGATTAGTTTAATTTCCCGGTTTAATTCTTTAGAGAATTGTTACTTTTCTTATTATGTAGCCATCCTCTTTATAACTCACTGACTTCTGCTGTTTATATTTTACATTATACATTTTTATTTTTTGAGGCCTAGTTTACATACAGCAAAATTCACCCTTTATATAGTATAAGTCCTATGTGTTTCAAAAAGGGCATAGTAAAGCAACCACCACTGAATCAAAATGTATAAAAGTTTCATTGCCCCCCAATTCCCTTATTTTTCTTTGTAGTCAACCTGCTCTCTCACCCCTCATCCTTAGCAACCACCAATATATTATCTGTTACTATAGTTTGCCTTTCTAAGAATGTCATATAAATGTAAACATATAGATTTTTCATTTAGTTTAATTCATTTGAGATTCATCTGTGACGTTGCTTGTATCAACAGTTTATGCCTTTTTGTTTCTGAGTAATATTTGATTATATGTATTTATCAGAATTATGCATTTACCTATTGATTAGATATTGGTATTTGAACTGATCCTAGATTTTGTCCATTATAAATAAAGCCATTATAAATAGTTGCATACAGGTTTTCATATTGATATACATTTTTATTTCTCTTGGATATTTACCTTAGAGTAATATTGCTGGGTTGTAAGGTAACTGTATGATTTACTCCATGATAAACTGGTAAACATTTCCAACATGGCTATACCATTTTGAATTCCAACCAGTAATATCTCTTTGGTTAATTCTGAGTAATTTATTTGGGTATATAGTTTGCTAATTTTCTCTTTATATCTTATCTACATTGTTATCAAATTCACTGACAGTCTTAATTTCAATAATTATGTTTTTCATTAATAGAAGCTTTGTTTACTTGTTTTCCTGTCTAGTAGTTTTCTACAACCTTGTTCTCGTTTTTGATTTACTTCTTTAATTATTTTATATGTAGTTATGTATTCTCTCTGATATTTTTGGTGGCTAAGGTCTAATTGTGTTTTTTCCCCTGCTCATGATATTTACACTGATTTTTTTTTTGTCAGTGTGAGCTATTTCCTAGCATGCCTGGTAATTTTGGATTATTAAGTCATGTTCATTGGAATTTGATACGTGAGAATCCAGTGAGCCCTAGGTTGAGGGTATACCTTTTAGAAATTATTTTTATTTGGTTTTGTTAGGACTCCAGAATGCTGCTAATTCAGGTTAACTTTAAGTTAATTTTATTGACCTGAGTTTCTTTTCTTTGAAGGAAAATAGGCTTATGGTTTCAATTTCTTAGGGGACCCAAGGCAAAAGAAATGTTTCCTTCTTGTTTCTCATTTATGTCAGGCATATATTTTTTTCCTATCATACTTTTAGTCATTATGTAACCCTTAAAATTCTTAACTTTTTTCAGGTTTCTCAGTTCTATCTCTCCACAGGATCAGGGTGTACACCATGTTTCTTTTTCCCACATGGCTGCTAAAACCCAAACCTCTTGCTGAGGCAGATAAACTCCAGTTTCACTTACAATTCTATTTAAGAGTATTGTACTTTTGTTCTTTGGTTATCCCCCAAATCAGACATGTTATTATTTTACATAGCCAACATTTTTTAAAATTTAAAGAAATTTTTTATCATTTTCTTCTCTCACTATTTCTTATCTCATGGATATTTCCTCCTGGTTCATTTTCTTGTATTTCATGCACAGGTGCTTTATATACTGTAGCTGATAATTCTAATATGTGAAATTCTATGAATGCTGTGTTACCGAATTTTGCTCATGTGACTTGTTTCCTTGTGTGTTAAGTGA
Source organism: Grampus griseus (assembly GCF_964374135.1). Taxonomy (NCBI): domain Eukaryota; kingdom Metazoa; phylum Chordata; class Mammalia; order Artiodactyla; family Delphinidae; genus Grampus; species Grampus griseus. The sequence continues at coordinate 16,519,719 of NC_139003.1, forward strand.
TCTTTGACTGTGATTTCCTATTTGGTGGTTCTTTATCCACATGGGAATCTCCTATGAGGCTCTGACTTTGCTTTTGTGAGGCACTGGGGGAAGAGACTGTTTAATGATTTGAGGCCCATTTAGCTCCCCCTGCAATTCATGCAGGAGTTTAAGTTCAGCTACTGAACATTACAGCTGATTCAAGACTTATCTAGACCTTAGAATTAATAAGGATAACAGCGTTCTGGGCAACCAGTACAACAAACATGGCATACAAATAGAAACCTACTTGCCAACTCTGTGCATTTTTAAGGCATAAAGGATAATTCCCAAAGTTTTGAAAGAGTGATTATACCTGCCAGAGTTTATGGCTCATTTCCTGGTAGCAGCTTAACATTTTACACAACCTGTCCAATCATCTTTTAGACAGGAGGTACCTATCAGAATTAAATACATAACAGAAGAAGAAACTTAAGAGATCACACAAAGCAGTTACAGAAAAAAATAAATGACCCACCCAAGTTCATACATCCAGCTGGTAGTGGAACGTGGACAAAGACTCGAGTTGGTATAAGGTGAAATGTGTTAAGTATTTCAACAGACGTGAAGATCATATGAGCTAATTTCTCAGGATCTGGGCATCTGCAGCCAAAGGGATTTTCTGCCTTCTTCCCTTTTCCATATCCATTATCTAACCCCAGTCTCCTCATTAATATGGATGTTTAGGCTCTAATTATACTTGTTATGGTGTTAAACTAGATAAAGTTGTTGCAAATGTTCTTTGCTGGTTTTGCATTTTAAAGGTTATAAATCTAAATCCTGTTACAGTGCAATAACAAATGTTTATTTATATGTACTTCAATACCACATTAATCTCGAATACACTAATTTGTAACATCATTTGGGATGAGTTGAGCTGGCGTTCACTTGTGTTCTATTTGTGAAAAATGCATCTTGGAGCAATCAGATGGGATATGCAAACTTCAAGAACTGTAGTTAACCATTTTAAGAGGAGAAATTATTTTTAATTAACCTAGAGACTCTATTTTCGATAGTTTGCATGCTAATTACGAGTCTTATCTTTTCAATAAAAGGAGTCATGGATATTGACTAAGGCAAAGCTTTGTTAAACTGGTTCAGACTGCATGGCAGCTGAACTTTAATTAAAAATATCAAAACTTAAAACATTACAATTTGAGAACCCACTCCAATATTTCACTTAACTGGGAAGAATTAGGAGGTTGGGCTAAGATTTTGAAAAATTATATTGTGAATTCATTCATAGTCTTACAAACTAAAAGAACAAAAATAGTAATAGAAATAGTTCATGCATGTCTTTAAAGAAGCTAGTTTGGAAAAAGAGCAAATTCAATTAAGTCAAGTCTAACTCTGTGAAATGCAGAAGAATGAACCTTGAGAGTTATTCAATTCTTAACTTCCTCTTCTCTCTCTCTTTTCTATGGAACCAAATACCACTGTTTGTTCTTTAAACCTCCTTTCATGTGCCAACTTCTCTAGGCAAACTTTCCTGATTCAAGGTCTCAATTAGACACCATTATTCTGTTCTTCCAAAATACCAGCATAATCTCTGTCACAGAACTTCTTGCATGACAATTCAATAGTTGGCTCACATATATCCAGACATCACATATCTAATCCTCCCAAAATATGGTCATTCAACCTTAATTTGCTTAAAGGTAGAAACCATGTCTTTGTTCTCTATAGTCTGACCCAAACACACAATCTGGCACAGAGTAGGCACTTTACAAATATGTGGAGCATATAAGCAGCCAGAATTTAAAGTTCTGTTCCCTAGAAATAGACTGTAATTCTAGAAATATTCTATATATTGAACAAATTTTATCAGCACAACTTTTATTATTCATACACTTTATTTTATAGGGAGTTTTTTCAGAGGATCAAAAATACTTACTCCCAATAGTTATTTTTTTTTTTAACTTATAGGTATGTTGTTTCGATGTATTTGATGCTTTCCATAAACATGGCTAAAAACTTTACAAACTTCATACAATTAAGTAATTCTGATCCATTGAGTTAGGGAAAGGAGATTATATAGGAATAAGAAATGAGAGAAGAAAGTCAATTAAGAAGAGAAGAAAAGAAAGCAGAGATATAAAGCGTTCTTTAAGAAACAGGAAGAGTCAATATCAATGCACGTTTATTAAATACCTACTATGAGCTATATACTGTATTTGATATCAAGTTGAATTTTACATGGATCCTGAATTCCAGGAGTTAGAGTCCTAACTTGAGAATAAAAGATGAAAAGTAACTAACATGTTACTAAGCCCTAGGCAGGGAAGAAAGCTACAGGAAATTCACTTCTGTACCCACTGTACTCCTAGCTAGTAGACGACTACTGATAGAACGGTTATAGCTATTATTCTTGCTCAGCCACTTAATAGGTAGAGAGCATAAGGAAAGTCACTTAACCATGCTAACTTTCCAAAGTAATACCGCCATGCAGAATGGTTATAAAGATTGAGTATTGAGAAGAAAAGTATAGAAAGAGGTCTGGTACATGGTAGGAACTCAATTTAAGTTTTGAGATAGTGTATTATTCTTTCTCTTTTATTTTAGATAATTATAGACTTCATTTTATTGGAAACATTCAAACAGTTTAAGAATTAGAAAATTCTTTTATGTTCTCACAGAATTAAAGGTATTTTGGTGTGCCTGACATGTATCGCACAAGGAATAAGTGTATAAGGCTGCCTTTGTGTCAGAAAAGCTGGAATGGAACGATGAGTTCTCAAAGTCCAGCTCAGCCCTGGGTGTCCGTGCTACGTGGTTTAATGGTGGAGGAAGTGAGTGATTATGCTTCCTTTCTGTTCTACGTTGCGATACCATAACTAATACATCTGTGACACGTGGGATTCCTGCTGTCCTGAAAACAATTACTGAAATCAAAATTCAGATGGCTCTTTGATCCTAAATTTGTGGTTGCTCTTCCCATTGTTCCCTTTACTAAGGAGATAGATAAGAAAACAGAGGGAGGGGGCTTCCCTGGTGGCGCAGTGGTTAAGAATCCGCCTGCCAATGCAGGGGACACGGGTTCGAGCCCTGATCCGGGAAGATCCCACATGCTGCAGAGCAACTAAGCCCGTGCACCACAACTCCTGAGCCTGCACTCTAGAGCCTGCGAGCCACAACTACTGAGCCCACGCGCCACAACTACTGGAGCCCATGTGCCTAGAGCCCATGCTCGGCAACAAGAGAAGCCACCATAATGAGAAGCCCGCACACCGCAATGAAAAGCAGCCCCTGCTCGCCGCAACTAGGGAAACCCCGTGTGCATCAACGAAGACCCAATGCAGCCAAAAATTAATTAATTAATTATTTTAAAAAAAGAAAACAGAGGGGGGGAAGCACTTTGCTCCAAATCCAGCAGAAGTGAACTATGCAAAATTAATCCTCAAGAAGGATTACTCTCCCACCTGATATGATATGGAATAATGCCAGAAACATATGGTTAACGGACAGAGGAATTTGAGATTCAGGTGGCTATCCAACTGTAGGCTGAGATTTCTTAAGTCCACTTACATACAGGTAAGTACATGCTCAAGTAGATAAACCCACAGAGATACCGTAACAAATACACAGGCTGACAAACTTACTAACACCTACATGCATTCAAAGACGTGAATAGAGTAGGTAAAAACGAGTGAGTAAGCAGGAGGGGGGACAGGGAAGCAGGAGGGTAGGTAGGAGATGGATGGGGATAAAGTAAAATGACAGACAGTGAAAGTAAATGTGAGTGATCTCCACAGAGACCAAAGGATGCTGGTGTACAATACGTTTTAACTTAGAACATGAACACAATCAGTTGTAACAGCCAGAGGAATCACACCACTTTTCATGAGTGAAAATTCTAAATTTATCTGTGCTATTTGGAGCCATTATATGCCGTCATGTTGGCCTTCCCCAGGTGCTGGCTGTCTGATAAGAATTGAAACATTTAATCTGAAAAGACGACATCTGGTGATTATTTATTTTCCCAAGAAAATAAAGAAATCCTTTTTTCTATAGAAGAGAATTCTTCTGTGCCTAATAGCAAATGCATCAAGCCTTAAATGGCAGTATCTTGAAAGCATTAATCACGTTCATCTTCCAAGTGCTTCCTTTGCTTCTTGTTGCCCGTTAGGCTAGAGTACCACTTGACACTCCACTCGACATCTCTGCAATATCATGTCACTGGGATGTAAATGTCCCATTTGAAACAAATCAGGAGTTATCATTTGCCAATTAAAAGTTCACCAGAACTTCATCTATGATATTCTACCATCTCACCACTGGAAAGAATGTACAGTGAATATTTTGTAATTTGTGGGATGAAATGATTTAATTTATATAGCACAGAACATCCTTCTGACAGCTGTCTTGTTGCTGGGACAGTATGGACTCCCTCTAAATCAGCAAGCTTCCAGAGATTTTCTTAAGATAAATACAGTGGCCTGATAGCCCTGGGAGCTCTGCCAAGTGGTCTGGCCTCATGAGAACCGACCCTGCCAATGTGGAGAATTTCCCAACCAGCCTGTGCTGTTAAACAGGGGTGGAAGAGCTGGCACCGCATGATGAATTGTCCTCATCTCTGAGGTTGGCCTTACGTATCCCCAAGGCTCTGGTTCTATGAGTTAGCGAAGGGAAGGTGTGGGGAGATCATATTTTCCAGCTGCTTCCTATTCTCCTGGAGCCTGAGATGACTACACCAGTGATGCCGTCCTAACACCCTCGATCCTTCCAGACACTGGCATCAACAGAATGCCTGGAATAAGTAACATTTAGTAAGTGCAAACTGTTTGCTAGGTAGAGTGCTAGTCACTTCACCTGCAGCATATCACTGAACTCTAATGATCATTCTAACAAATTGGCATTCTGATATTCATTTTACATACGGGCAAACTGAGGCTCAGAAAGGCTAAATAACAAAGTCCATCTTGATAGCAAGTGCAGGACCAGGATTCAAATCCTGTCAAGATGACCATAAAATCACAGGCATTTATCATGACGGGTTGACATACGAGTTCATGTGAAATGCAGTCTGAGCACACCCACACAGCAGCAAACTGCAGTACATTCCAGACTGGGAAACATCTCAAGGGCAAGTCTGGAAGGAGGCAGTTTCAGAGTAAACACAGGGCATCTATCTCCCCGACAGATGGCTGCCTTTGTGAATCTTCCTTCCAAGGGCGTAACTGTGCTGGGAGGGATGTAGATCTTCACCAGGCAGGAAAAGTCATGGGATAATCTGAGGAGGTGTCTGTTTTCTGGCAAATCTCACTTCTCACCAAGTATAGTCCCAGAGGTTGGAGATGAAGGTGAGAAGAATGTTCTCTCATTTATTTTCTCAGGAGGATTGAAGGCCAACTTCCTGGCTTGGAGGCAAGGCAGTTTTTCTCTACAACCACACTCCTGCCGCTACAATTCCCAGTGTGTCTGTTTAACACATATTTCTTCTAAGTCGTATAATTTAAGAAGAGAGCAAGTACATAATTTTGGAAGTCGAGTGGCACTTTCAGAATTAACACTGTTTCAAAGTTCCAATATTTTTAAAATAGGGTGTCAGGAAATAACTGAGAAGGGAGGGATTAGCTGCTACTTTTAACTATGTTTTCAGCAGTGGTGATGCTGAAAATCTTCAGTTCTGTTGATTTCAGCCCCAGTGTGTGGAATGCTTGCTTAATTAAGTCCTTGCCTACAGAATTAGATGTGAAGCACAGTCTGGGCTCCCACCTACCCAGAGCACCATGGCCCATGTCCTGCTTCTACAAATAAGGATAGGATTGGTGACTAGATACACAAGCTTTTCCTAGGCACAAGGATGGGTGTTAGGCACACCACACATTTCTTCACATGAAACCTCCCTGTAATCAACAATAACACAGAAGAAAGATAGTTGGGTAGGATTAGGAGGGCTCTCAAGGTATATTTCCAGTATAAACTTACCTGGCTCTTACAGAATCCTTGACTTCTCCGATAACACAGCAAGAAAACCACAGACAAAAACACGCAGAAGGAAAAAAAAATTTCAAAAAATGATAAAAAATAAATAAAAAAGCAAAAAAGAGAACATTTTTCTCTACGTTTCATTTCTTAGATCAAAGAATAGATTGAAGATGCTAGAAGGTATCTTTGAAATGATACATTCTGACCATCACAGGAAGGGAATGGGACTTCCTTCCTTCCTTCCAATTGAATGTAAAAGCTCTGAGGGAAAAGATTTTTGTTAGCTTCTCCTCATATCTTTGGCAGTACCTAGCATGTTTCTTGTACATGATAGGCATTAAAAATACTTATAGAATTTATTGTATTAAATTGCCTTAAGTCACATAGTTAGAACAAGACAAGCAGAGGCTGGATGGAGCCTGGATTTTTTGATAACTAGTATTGTGGTTTTCTCATTACACTATACAGTCATAACGGAAAGAAAAAAAGTGTACCTATATATTGAATGCTATGCAGATTATAAAATCTCCAAAGATATCTTTTGATAATGGTGGTTTCATTTCTGCTTCCTGAACTTCAGCATATCCTAAACTACTCCTTCATATTATAGATTGCCACATATATTGTACTAATGATCTAGTGATAAGCTGTGTAGGAACTGTTAAAGCACCATGCCCTTACAGGTGTTACCATTACTGATGAGCTCTCTGCTCATGGGACTTTAGGCAAAACCATGGTTAGGCAGGATGAGTCAAAATTCTTTTGACCACTGAGCTTTCTTGTATCACCTCATAGCCAATACCTGAATATTTAGTCTCTAGAATTTTCGGAATATCATAGGAGCTTAAAGTAAACACCATAGACCAATTAGAGTTATGTGGAGAAACCAAGAATAGAATGTTACAGAGATTAAAAAAAAAAAGGAAACTTTTACAGAGAAGGAAAGGCAATAGCCTTTATTAGCAAGAAAAGTGGGCGCTGTTAACTGAGATGGGGGCAACAAAATGACAGAGATGGTGTCAGATGACTTGGAGGAAGCTGTGTAGAAGGGTTAGGGCTTGAATAATAAACTGCATTAGACTTAGGAATCATTTCATTAAAGACCTTTAAACTATATCTGAAGACGTTGAGAACAGAGACAAAAAGCGGAGACAGTCAGTGATAGAACAAGGACTGGAATTAAATTTGTTTTAGCACAGATTTGCTATGCAGTTACCTGAAAGGGGGTGGCAACTCAAGGACAAGGATATGCAGCAAACTGATAGAAGTCTTAGAAGAGAAGGACGAACAGTGGGAGTGGTTGACTCTGGAGGAGGAAAATCCTGCTGTTAAGTGAGAGAGGTCAGCAGGAAGGAATAAATACAACTGAGGTAGCAAAGGATTGCAGAAGATTATTTTAATTGTTTTTTAGCCAACCTCCAATTTTTTAGACTTACCTGAAACTAGAAGCTCTTTTGAGATGACCATGTAGTATAGTTAAGTGAGTGTAGCACCAGGGCCTAGTTTTAAGGGCAATCATCCAGTTTTCTAGAGGATTAGATGACAGAGCTAAAAGCGAAGTATTTTATGTCTGTGAACAAGCTGGATTACTGGCTGGCAAATCAGTGACTGAGTCCCACCTTTAAGAAGCTTTCAGGTTTTCTATTGAGAACAGAAATAATATTGATGCTTGATGCTTTGTAATTTTTGTTTGTAATTGCAGGGTTACTCAACAGCTATGTGTACTTGTGTTTATTTTCATGGGGGTCTTTGCACTTTCATTCATGCCCAGGTGTTGGAGAGTAACAGGTAAATTATAAACAGTTTTTAATTTGTTATTTAACATTAAAAATATGGCCTTAACATAGGGCAGCATAACCGGCATCTGCTTTAGAGCTATAAAGAGCAAACAGTTAAAGTTGGATTTTAATCTACCACTTTGTTTAATTTGCCTTACCTATAATATGGGGATAATAATAATATTATCTACCTATAGTGTTATTGGGGAAATTAAATATAATATAAACAAAGCACTAGCTCAGTATGGGCTCATAATAAACGATCTTATTATTGTTGTTGTTGTTATTATTTTTTATTTGAACACATATTTGTGGGTTGTTTTACACAATCTAAGAAAGGAGTAGAGAAAAGAGACAGGATAATTAACATTTATTAAGTGCCCACTGTGAGCCCTATGAATTTTTGTGCATAATCTCATTTTAGTAATCTCAACAGTGTCTCAGGTAGGTACTGTCATACCTATTTGGATGTGAGGTTCAGAATGCTATATTTAACTTGCCATAAAGTCTCACAGCTTATAAGTGGCAGGTACATGACTAGAAACCAAATATGTTTCCATTTTAAATAGATCACATGAATTATTCCTCTCATTTGGAAATTAGTTATTTGGAGTGAAAGTAGAAGGTTCATATGTGTCTATATTGATTTAACAAGTCTTCATGAAACCTCCACTTTAGTTGCTGGAAACTACAAAAAATCCCATAAGCAGTAGCTTGATCTCTGGTCTCTACATCCTTAGAGTCTGGGGAATGAATATCATCCTTGAATTGCCACAGAGAGACCCTCTCCTTCCTGGCGAGGAGGGAGGTACTTACACAAGCCCAAGCAAATGAAAACTGTCACCTGCACAGCCAAATCAGCCTGTCAGCCAGCCAGAGTCAGACACTGATTGCACAGCTGACATCTGTATCTCAGATTAATCATAGTGTCCCAACTTGGCCACAGACACAAAGACACAGACAAAGAAGCAGCAAATAATCCCAGCTCCTCTGTGGTTCTTCCATCTGTCTATCAGGAATGCGTCAGCATGAGTATTACTAAATTGATATATTCAGGGGAAGGAAAGGCCATCAACAGAAGAGCCAAAAACAATATCCCGATACATGTTAGATGTGATCAACATTCTTGTTCAAGGCAGTGTTTTTATAATTTCATGCATGTTTGTCCTTAAAAATCATGTGTGTGCTGTTTAATGACCGCCTCCCATTCCTTCAACTCTCATATATGAGCAATTCCCTCATGCTCTCTTGGGGCTCTTCAAGTATGTACACTACGTCTTAAAGAGGTTAGTAACAGAGGACAATCAAGTAAAAAACTGATTTTGCTTTGATCAAAAATGAACCATTTATTAGAGTTCTCCCCCAGTTCATTTTTGACTCTCTTAATTTCTATATAGGACTTCCTCCCTGAGCATTTCTTTATATCCTACCCTAAAAAAGCGCTGCAGATCCCCTTTACCTATCTTTCTTAAGTCTGAAGTTTCTGTTAAGCTCTAAGCATCCACATCCTTTCTTCCTCCTCCCGAGGCTCTATGTTACCTGCTCTAGCTTCCAGATAAGTGGTCAGGCATATGTGACAGGACCTATTAACGTGTCACATATACATATATGTTTGTGTGTATATACACATATAGATGTGTGTTTGTGTGTACAGAGAGGGAGAGAGGCAGACAGAGAGAGAGTCAGAAAGAAACAGAGACAGAGAGAGACTGGTGTCATCACTAGGAACGTGGGCCAAATAGTTGCATTGTCACTGCAGAAAGTGAAGTGTCTTCATGGAAGCTGGGATGCAACAATGAGGAAAGATTGAGGCAGTATTCGTATTTATTCGCTAGCAGTGGATTGAGACATTTAAAGTTTGTGAATGTCTGATTAAGTGGGTTTTATGCATCATACCATCTAATGTACCTTAATTAGCCCTTGTAAAATGCAAAGAGCCCTAAGAAAGTTCCTTTAAGGAAACTGTGGTGTGACCATAAGGCAATACGACTAGAATAAATAAACAAGAAAAGGTCTGAACTGACACTTCTATTTCAGTGTATCTGTGAACATCTCTGTCAGCAACTGTAGAGACAACAATATTTACTGCTGGTAGTGTGCTACTGGCAGATATTAGAAAACTAATCATACAATCCACCTCTTCAAAGTAAAGAAGACATTTTCAATATAGTTACCCGAATAACTGATTTTTATTTTATTTTATTTTCCGAATAGCTAATTTTGAAAAGAAACTTGTATGATGGAGAGAATACTTTTTAAATTGGATATTCTATGTGATTTTGTTGTTGAATTTAAGGTAACTGAATAAACCTTATTTAGATACTTTAATAACTTAGAAATAAAACACACACTTAAAAACATGATTTTCTATCCAATGTAAAAATTGTCTATGCCAGACTGGATTCATTTGTTAAACATATCAAAGTACAATTTCCTCCTTTATATTCATAGGAAAAATTTCTTGACCTCAGTGATTCTTATATTCATGCAAGAATTATTCTGTGGTATAAATACATGAACAGAGGTATGCTTAAAGTAACACCATTTCTGTGGCAGGAATGTGTGGAAGTGGAAACATAAAACAAAAATTTAATATTCATAAGTTGGCCCTTTAAGAATGAATCAGGGAGACAGTGGAGAAGTTATTTCAGAGACCAAAATACACCAGTGAACAGCCTTTAAAACACGCTCATGCATTAAGATAACTGAAAGGGGGCAGCACTGCTGGATTGAAGTTTGCAAGGGGTAGGGAATAGTTAGACTGGAAGCTGGAGAGGTAAACAGGACTAATCAAGATGATTCTTTGTTCTCTTCTAAAGAGTATGGCCTCTTGGGGTGATAGGAAATTGCCTGGTAAGTAATGCATCACAGTCAGATTTATGATATAGAAAGATTACCCAGGCAGGAAAATGGAGTGTTGTATAGGAGGGTTAGTAGTTTGGAAGCAGAGAGCCTGGTAAGAAGATACTTAAAATATTACGAGGTGACAGATATTGAGGTAGGGCCGGAAAAGAACCAAAAGCAATGAGGAAAGACATGAGGGGGGAAATGTAAAGACCTATAGACTATAAATAAATATTCTGTGATGGACAGCCATGCTTGGCTGAGAAGGGAGAAAGGTCTAGGGCTAATGAAGTTATATAGAAGAATCAGAGTCACTAAGTTTAGACAATAGCACTAGGGATTTAGGAGTCAGGCATTTGGTTCTAGTTATATTACACAAAGATGCCTTCAGGGATCACAGGTCATCCAGTGTCTTCTATCAGAATTATTTTCTCCAATTTCCAAACAGGGATATTAACATCTATCCTATTTCTAATTCCTGCTAATATGATGAGCCTTAATGATAGATAAAACGACGACACCAGGCAATACAATGTACAGATAAAGCTTGTTGATACAGAAAGCTAAACAAAGGTGTCCAGAATGTAGAACTGTTCTAAAACTTGTTAACTGATCATGTTCTTTTAAAAGCACTCCATGAGAACTGCTGAAGAACAATTTGCTATAATACTAAGCTCTTGCTCATGGTGGCACATGCCAGGCTGCAAACGACCAGTTGCTGATGTTGCAACAGTCCAATCTGTGCAACATGAGCAAGGCATGGAAAATGCCTGAGGATGGAAAATTATTCTGTTAGAGTCTAGATTGTGTCAGGAAAATATCATAACTTTTATGGAATAAAGATCACTTGCTATAGCATAGGAAATGCTCAATATGTATAGGCTGGTAGCCATAGTTAGGCATAACAAGAGCAAGCAGAAGACAGTAAGCAATTTCTTCAGAAGAGCTGCTGCATCATTCTTAACCTTCAGGCTTTCCAGTGGGGCAAAAATCCACAGGCCTAGCTGAAACTCAACATGGGCTTCTGGTCAATTACATTCTACCAAATTATAATGACACATTTTTGGCATTTTAAAAAAGTGCACTGAAAATTCTGGTTTTCAGTGTGAGAGTTACTAGGAAAATGTATGTGTCATGTTTAAGTCACTATAAACTTGGAGGTTTATGTAATATTTTTCTATTCTTATGTAACTTCAGTTGTTTTTATTAATATGAAGTCATGATAAATATGTACTGTGTTCTTCAACTGCATTCACATGATACATTCATTGCATATAAGCGCTTTCCAAGATATACGCTCATTTATTCTTCATATTTTATAGGTTCCCCTTTTTTAAAAACATACTGCTATTCGGAATGAAAGCTATCTAAACTCTGGAAAGATCTTTACTGTAGTGTCTGGAGAGTCAGGAAAAAATGAACATTCAGATGTTGATGGTTTGTTTGTTGCAATTTATCACCACTCCATCAGAGAGCAAGAGACAATGTGTGAACAAGAAGATCTAGCTCTTGCTTCCATAATCTGATGGAGTAAACTAACAACTGGGATTCAGTGTAGTAGGTGAGTCAACACTATGTGCCTTAAGAGTGGGAAGTAAAAAAGGACTAGCTGGGGAAAGGCAGTGTCTGGGAAGGCTCTTAGGGGAGGTGATAATTCAGTAAGAACTTGAAAGGTGAGGAGAGCTTGTCAGTTGGTAAGAAAAGAGGAGAATTCCAGGCAGTTAGAACACATTATGCGAAAACAGAGAGATCATAGACTCTAGCTTGAGGTGGCCACATTGAAAGTTCACCTGACCACCTAGAGCACGTAGCGATGCAGGCAAGAAGAGGAGAGCCAGGTTCTCACATGAGGACACGCAAGATAGGAAAGAGACACTCCAGCTCAATTGGGACAAGTCTTGTGTGCCAAGTGGAAGAACTTGAGTTTGCTCCTCTTGGAAAAGAGGAATAGTTGAATGTTTTAAGATGAAGAAATAGTAATGTAATCACAGTGATCATTTTGATATCAATAAAGAAATAAAATAGAAGAAGAGATATTGGTGATATGGAGTCTCATGAGAAGGCTATTAATATAATCAAGGAGAGAGGTATAGCTTTAGGGTACTTTATGTCTCTGTATATTGTTGTATCTTTGTGCTGGTGAGGGAGATATCATTTACCATTTTTGCAATTGGAAAAACCAATGGTGAGTTGAAGTAAATCATCTGTGGTCATTAAGAAATTAGAGGCCACTCTAAAATCTGCTTCTAAACCCTGTCATTTCTTTCCAAAAACTTTGACCTCTTTTTCTTCTTAGCAGAAAGCAAAAACATAAGGAATAAATAATATTTATTGGTCAATTATTCCTCAAAAAAGCTGACAATTATTATTTTGAAATATTTATTCTAATATCTCATGCATTTTATGCTTTCAATAATTAAAACATCAACAGGGATTAACCTTATATCACAGATTACAAATATGCAAGTGTATGTAACAATAAGATTAATTTCAATTTCTACTTTGTTAGTTTATAAATAGTATTCCAAACTGAGATGCTCACAGGAGAGTGGGAGGGAAGCGATTTTTTTTTTTAATACAAAACTTCTAGAGAAATCATAAAGGTGCCTCTAAAACTCCAAAGAGTCCAAACTCAACACTATGTTGTTGTGGGAGAGGGAACCTAATAGTAGAAACTTCAGAAATACTATGGAAATTCCAGACACAAGGAGTTAATTCTAGGACAACTTGGGTTTTTTGAGGTCCAGGTCTACAGGGCCATTAGAATTCTCTTCAAGGCACCTTAATCCTCTAACTCTGATAACAGATATAAATAGGTTTGAGTATCAATTCTGCCCTTACTAACAGGAACTTGAAGAAATTATTTAGCATGGCTTCCCTCCTTTACAAATCAATGGCAGCACTTACTTCATCAAAGGGCTGTTTCTGAGGAGTAAATAATTTAATCCATGTAAATGATTTGGACCAGTGTCCAGCCAGAAGTGTGTGTTCAATACATTGTAGCTGTTATTATAATCATCTGTTTAGAAATCACAGAATCGGAGCTAAAAGAACTTCAGCAATTACCTAAACGACCACCTGATTTTGCAGTCGAAAAAACTGAGGTCTAGACAGAAAGTATTTCCCCAGGTCACACAGCCAATCCATCACAGAGCCAGGACTGTAACCCAGACCATTTAGATTCTGGTCTGGTGTTCTTTCCACTAAAACACACTAACTTCAGTGCTGCAAGATATACTGATACACTGTGAGTGGTTTTACAGCAGATGTGTGATGGTTCTGTCTGGCATAAGTGTATGTAGCTGAAACTCAAGCAATTGGGACGTGCCGAGGGGAAAGGGCGGAATAAATAAGAGTGAGCCTCATATTTGGGCACAGATTGAAGAATCAAGCATAATTATAATGCGTACTGCTCTCTTTCACCTTTGGATTCTTTGGGATTTACATATCTTTCCACACAGGAAGCTAACTTCTTTGAAAGACAGGTAGTGTGAGACACATGCCCTGAACTCCAGAGTGAATAGCAGCTGAAACAGCTGCTTGAGCCCCAGCCCTGTCACTGAGCACCCCCTCTGTCTCCAGGCTGACAGATAGCTGCTGGCAGCATTTGATCTGTCAGTATCTTCACTCCTCCAGAATCAGCAAATAGTCTGGGCCCTGATATGAGACGAGGAAAAACAACAGCATCATCACTAGAAACTCTGCCACTGATGTACATGCAAGAGCAGTTTATGACCATGAAAAAGTCACATAGTTGATAGAAAAGTCCATATTTACATTATAACTGTGTGAATAAGTGCCTGGCTCATCTTCAGGAGAGGAGAAAATCTCCCATCAGGACTTTGCTCCAACAGTGCCAGTTTCAACATTAATCATTTTCAATAAAGAAAGCCTTAGCTCTCTTTTAACACTGGAAACACGAATTTAAAAAAACATATTACTTTAAATGGAAGGGGTATCATCACAATTTAATCAATGTTTATTTTCTGCTTAAAAGTCTCCATGTGTGACTAAAACAAGTTGGCTCTGACTGTATTTTATTCTTAGGTGTTAAATTAGACTACTGAATTAAATAATCTCTAAGGCCCCTTTCACTCTCCATAATACTGTAACACTGAGCTTAATGGTTTAACATTTAATAGTATATATATAACTCATTGTACTTCTCTATGATTGTTTACCAGCCCAAAATAGGTAGCGTTCCCATTGGCCTAGAAATAGTCTTTAAGCACATATTTTATGAGCTCAGGCAATTTTTCAGAACAGTTAAGAACTATTTATCCTCTTGATACACTGAGAGAACAATAGTTGTATTTAAGAATCAGGAGATGAGAAGAAATAACATAATAATATTTTATATTAAAAACATTTTATAGCTTCCCAAATACTTCTGTATACCATATTTTATATAATCTTCACCAAACCCAAAAAAGTACATATTTTCTCTCCTTTTTTTTCTGTAATTCTGCAATTCAGAGAGTTAATGGAACTTGTCCAAAACACACAGCTTTAGCTACAACCTAAAACTAAGCCTTTGGATTCCAAGTCCGAATCTCCATCACTAGTCTATGTCTGCCTCCTGAGGAGGGGATGGTGTCCTCCAATTAAATGCATATTTTTAATGAAGAAATGATGTTAAAGTTCTCTACTTTCTTGACTTATTTAAAATATATTAATATAAATACAAACTAACTATAAATTGTTTATCAATATAAACATGCAGCCAAAGAATAAATTAGTTCTGTAATGAAAAAGAGAAAATATGGATGAGAATATGTCTTGGAATGGACAGATGGAAATAGGATGGGGAAGGGAATCATATAGGAGTTAAACTCCATCTGCAATTTTTTTAAAGAATATAAATACCATTATATATAAAATAGATAAACAACGACCTTCTGTATAGCACAGGGAACTATATTCAATACCTTATAATAACCTATAATGGAAAAGGATCTGAAAAACAATATATATGTGTATATCCGAATCACTTTGCTGTACACCTGAAACACAACATTGTAAATCAACTATACTTCAATAATGAAAAAAAAAGTTGAAAAAAAAGAATATATATATCAAATATGGAAAAAATACCAAGAACTGGCCAAGTTGTCACTTCCTTTTGAGAAGGTGTCTCCTTCCCCAGTACCAGGAAGGAGAGAGTGAATCTTATCACCAGAGATAGCACCCAGAGGAGTCTGCATAAACAGGACCTTACTAAACAACACTTATCTTTCATTTGTTTCCTTCCATAGCGTTACCTTCCCATAATTTACTGCTGCTAAAAGCCCAAACTCCTTTTCCTTTGTCTTGTAACCTCTCCACAAGTTTATTACTCTCTGGGTCTAACCACTTCTTTGGATCTTCACTATTTTTCTATGAAGAACTCCATGTGCATAATAATAAACTGTTTCTCCTGTTAATCTGTCTTTTGTCAGTTTAATTTGTAGATCCCAGACACAGAACTTAAAAGTGTGAAGAAAAACATTTTTCTCCCCTACACCCTCATAAACTTTTCATAAAATGTAACTTGCCAAGCTCTTGAACTGCCATTCAATTTATTACTGTAGAATTTATTTTCTATTTCTCCAGAATTAAAAAAAAAAACATATTGTTGGTCAAAGACAATTTTTTCCAGAATACTGCAGGGACCTCAGAGTTGACTGACCCTTAGAAATGAGACTCTAAACTTCTGCTGTCTGACGGGCCTGACCAAATACCCTGTGACACAGAAGGTAAAGAAGAATCTAATGTTCTCAGCTTCAACCCTGATTCTGACTACAGAAATATAGGAAACTGCTTTCATCAATAATGAAAGTAGACTTTACCTTGAAAACACCACCTCCACAACAATGTGGTGCTAAAGGTGACAGTGTGTTTTGCTTGGTCATTTTCTGAATGTAACAGCACTTGGAGGATGACCATTTAACTCTTTTGTTATTTATTTAAGCAGTAAATTGAGAGGTGAATACACTGACTTCTTGAAAACTTTAAATTAACCACCTAGTGGCTCTATAAGCAAAATAACTAGAAGGAACAATAGCCAGAAGACTGAGTCATCCTGCAGAGAAAGCTTTCAAATGCAGGGTATTCGTCTTATCTTCCACTTTAAGAGCTGTGTTGTCTGGAGAAAAAAAAGATGAATGTAAAGAAAAAAGTTATATAAAACTGTTCTTTTATACTGTTATTTTCACAACTTATTTGTAAGAGGAAGACATCCAAATTATATGTGTGTGTGTGTGTGTGTGTGTGTGTATGTACGTATATATATGTGCATGTATATATATATGTGCATATGTATATATATAAAATGCCCATATTTGGGCATTAATATCAGCAGATTAATGTATCATGCTTGCTTTTGTTTGCATTTATATTCTCAAATGTAATGGCTCCAGCTACGTGCCTTCTGTTTTTACTCATGTTTTCAGACTATGAAAGTAATTACTGGGTCTATCTTCTTCTAGGGCATGAAAATTTTATGAAATCCAAACATATCTGAGAAATGTAAACACATTTTTATTGACTAAGGACTATAACCAAGGATTGAGCTCTGATTTGAAAAAATTTTTTAAGTGCTTTATAGTATCAAAATCTGTTCTTAATGCAACATTTCATCTAATCTTCACAATCCTGTGAGGTAGATATTGCTATAATTCTTATTTAATAAATGGAGAACCTGCAATACAGAGTTAGTTATTCTGTCACATTTTAACGAAGGGTATATCTGGTTATGAACCATAGATTCATTTGCTGTGAGGGCTGTGAATAGCTATTTTGTGCCATATACGGTGCTGGGTGGTAGAGAAGAAAGAAAACTAACACAGAGTGCCAATATTAGGGAGAAACAGAATATTTAGGAGACAGACAACAAATAATTAAAATACAGTATTGTTGACTGCAAGAAAGTAAATCCAGAATGCTATGAAATTACATGAAAACAAAACAAGGCCGCTTATCCAGTTTAGCTCTGAGTATGTGTGTTAGGAGGGACTATTAAAAGGTAGATAATTAAAACTTTAAGGGCCGATGAAGTTAGATAGGTCAAGGACTGCACAGGGCAATCAAGGCAGCAGCATCAGTACAGAATGAGGAACAGACTTCTGCACAATCATGGAACCATGGAATCCTCAAGTGGTGCAGGATGGCTGGAGCATAGGGTACAAGAGGGGAGTGGCAACTAATGAGACTATAGATGTGAGTAGCCAAATGACAGAAAATTTTCATGTAAAGCTGAGGAGACTGGAAGGCAGCCTGAAGCAGTGGGAAGCCATGAAGGTATTTTAGTAGGTACATAACATTCTTAGATTTGTTTTTTAAAAATACACACACTTACTTACACACTGGCAACAGTTGGGAAAAGAGTTTAAGAAGAGGTAAGATTGGAGACTGAAGCAGTCCAGGGTCTCCACTGAGGGCAGTGGAGATGCTGAGAAGAAAAAGGGCACAAAGAATATGAAGGCAAATTCAGAACATAGGACAATGCCAAGTTTTCAGACTTGAGCCACTAGGTGGATACTAAAGATATAAAATGTTGATAGAGTTCAATTTTGGACAGACTAAATTTGAATGTTCAAAAGGGACATTCAAGTAGAGTTGGATATAGAAATCTAGAGGCCAGAAGCCCAGACTAAAATTATATTTTAGTTCCGTCAGTGTTTACATAATGAGGAAAGAGGATTAAATTCATCAGAGTATTAAAAGTAAAACAGAAAATATTTGAAGAGAAATCTCTGGGAAAGAAAAATATGGAAAGAAACCTGAGAGAGACGGGGAGAGAGAGAGAGAGAGGGATTTTGTGGAAAAAACTGGAAAACCAACAAAAAACCCACACAGTTTTGAGTAGGTTGGAAAGGTCAAAGGCACCAAGTACTATGGTGAAGTTAAGTCACTCTTGATAAAGGGTACAATAGTGATGCTAGCGAAAGCACTTTTAGTAAGATGGCACAGATGGAATTGTGTATCAATTGATTTGTGTGAGCCACAGGTGAGAAAATGAAGACCACTAGCATAGACCACTTCCTGGAAACTTGGATGTGAAAGAAGGGATGAAATTGACCAGTACAAGATGTAAATATAGGGCTAAATCATGAACCCAAGTATTCTAACTCCAAATTTCTGTGTCCTACTACCTGTTTTTTTTTTTTTAATCATGATTTTTTTATAACCTATTCAGATTGTTTTCTTCTGAGAAGATTAGTTTAGCTGGTGAGAACTTGATGCTAATGAGGTGAAAGTTCTCCGTATGCCCTAGCCTGCACTCCTGACCCTAGCTGATGGCCTTGTAGATGTGTACCTTTTGACTAAACAGGAAATGCAGAGCAGCGGGAGGCTCAGAAACCTTATTATTGTCCTGCGCAAACTAGGTCACAGATCAGTAGTATCCACTTTGCATAAAAGGACAGGGCTTAGTGATGGTAGAAACAGTGAGTCTTCAGAGATTCTGTAAAGACAAGGGCTGTGCTGTATTCCTAGGTTTCTAACCAGAACGTGAACAGCAGCAACCTCCTTCTGCACTCGTTTTCGTAGCGGCAGGACCTGTCTCAGTAATCGTGTAAAGTATTCATTGGTACCCTCTTATCATTTGTTGCCCAATTCCATGTGCTGTTTGACCACACTTACCCTAAAAGTCTCCTTCAGATGATACTTATTTAGTAAACCGGTCTTTTATGTGAGGCATAAAAGTGCTCTGAGACCTTAAGGGTTGGAACCACCCCTGCCTTCAGGAGCTCACAATTTAGTAACAGAGAGGAGAACTGTAGTACACTTGAATTTGTAAACAAGCAGGACCCTACGGGGCCTTCCCGGGACAGATCCCTCCCCCATATCCTCTGCTGTAGCTCCTCTCTGAAGTACCTAGATAACAGTACTTGATGCACACTTCTTGAGTTGTTTTACAGTTGTTAAAACCACCACCAAATGGAAGAAATTAGCTCCTTGATGATCATGAGCCCCCAGACCTACGAGCACCTAAGGAATGATAATGTTCACTGCTCTATTACCTCAACATCAACCAATCAGAGAATTGTGTACAAACTGATCATATACCCTGTGGCCCCCCCTTCCCTCACCTGGCTTTTAAAAATGCTTTGCTGGAGCTCTTCAGGGATTTCGGGGTATTTTGAGCACTAGCCACCCATTCTCCTTGCTCACACCTGCAATAAAACTTTCTCTGCTCCAAGCTCTGACTTTTTAGTTTGTTTGGCCTCACTGAGCATCTGGCACATGAACTTGCATTTGGTAACAGATTGGCACATCTTCCTCTCTCTTAGCTGTGCTGGAACTCCTATACATCCTTCCAGTCTGTGTTCAGGCATCAGTTCTTTCTGGGGCCTTTAATAATAAGGCCAACAGTGGGAGCCACCCCCTCCTTTGCTCTCCCACTGTACCCTTGACATATTCCTATTAGAGGCCTTGCCATGTCCTATAACAGCAATTGTTAATTGTCCAGCCACCCTGTTAAACCATGGTCCCCAAGGGGGCAGGAATTTTCTTATTGATGTTTCTTTCCCCAGAGTCCAACCTCATATAATTAAGCTCCTGATATAAGATTGGGTGTTAGCTAGACTTATTGTGGTGATCTTTCCATAAAATATACAAATATTGAATCATTATGTTGTACACCTGAAACGAATAAAATATTATATGTCAATTATATCTCAAAAAAATAAAAAGACTGTTGAAAATTCGTCATGAATATAAATGACTATAATACAGTGAAGAACTATAAATAAAGTTCTATAAGAGGTCAGAGAATGTGGTAATATTTGACCCGGGCCTGGAAGAATAAGTAAAATTTGGATATGTAGAAATGGAGTGAGGGAGGTATTCCATGTAGAGGAATTAGTGTGAGCAAAAGCAAACATTTCACTGGCGCTTTGAGACATAGCAGGTATAGGAAGCTCAAGGGACAAGCTTGAAAAGAGAGGTTAGAATCCAACTTTGGAGAACTCTGTATATCAAGTCCAGGATTTTGCTCATCTATAACCACAGACACATTCAGGTATGAATTCATCCCTATAGCTGTGAAAACACACCAGTCTTTACATTATTATAAAAATGGCAAATATAAGACAGAAGTAGGACCAGGCTTTGCTCTTAATAGACACTTATTTTCATATAGAGTTTTGGGGGAGCTCTTTCAATTTATGGACTTAGGTTCAGAGACCACCCACTGAAAGATGGCTATGTCAAGTCAGGAAGTTTCCATCAGGGAGACTATATGACTTCAGGATAGGTTGGCAGTTAGAGTCCAGAAGGTGAGTACTGTTCAGCAGTGGGAGGAAATCTTCCAATTCAAAAAATAAGGGCCAGTGAGTACTGGCTGTCTCACGTGCAAGCACACCAAACATCTTTAAGACTGTTCACAGACAACAACAATAACGTACACTCTGAAAGGGATAGTGAAAGTAAAGGACATGGTATGGCTTGTGTTACTGATACCTGGAATATTTCCAAGATCTCTTGCTTCAGGGATCCCATTTGATCTTGGCCACTTTTATGGTGACTTGACTATAGTAAAACTCCCAAGCCTGGGATATGCTGCCTCTGATCTCTAAGGAGGCCAATCAGGTGTTGCATCACTTTTGTTTTAGGTGGTGGCTGCATGGCCAGTAGTTTGCTTTTAATAAACTGGAGAATATCATTTGGGGATGATGCCCATATAGTCTCAAGAGGACCTTGGAATTTTGTCCTTATAAAAGGTCCATCCATTTTTAGTTGACTGTGCTTGAATAGCATGCAAATGCAAGCAGTTTCCTTGGTGGGGCCAATCTAAAAATATTATGAATATTCATCTGAAGTTTGCTTAAAACACTGTCAGGGAAAAAAAAACACGGCAGTATAAATGAAACAGGAATGTCAGAGTGTTGGTAAAAGTTGATATTAAGAATGTATACGTTAATATTATAAGATGTGCATATGGTGGTTTAATATACTTTCTTTTTGTGTATATGTAAATTTTTAAAACTAAGAATTTTAAAAAAGCAATATAATGGAATGTTGGACTTTAACAAGCAATTTACATTATGCTATTGTTTCCTAAATTTACTGATGATACGTCACTAGCTGCAAAGTTCTGGACAGTTATTGTACACTCAGTGTGCCTTGCTAAAAGAAGGCAAACTTAGTTGACTCTTCTCTGTGGAAGAACATGGAAAAAAGCTGGTCCAAGGATGCATACCAGGTACCAGTAACACATGTGATTTGTTAAGTCACATCATGATAAGAGTCACTGTTGGTCTATACAGCAGTCACTACTCTGTATAGACCTGACAAACCACAGGAAGTACTAAGTACTAGTGACTTTTTTAAAAAGTAGTCAGACCAGGTTGTTGAACTGAGAGACAGTGTTGTGTAACATCCCTGCCTGCATCAAGTCTTCTACATGGAGACTGATTGGTTTTCCTACTCTTGGAAAGCGGTACTGCTTCAACTGCATGACTGTGGCAAGTTTTAGAATTACAGTCATTTCTCAGCAATGCCCCTGGCCAAATGTAATAAAGCCCAGTAGCAGGGGTCAAGTGACCTCATCCAACAAACGTGTCCTCTCACTACTGCTGGATTTAAGGAACTCAGAAAGTCTAAATCAATTATGTAGTCTACAAAAGAACAGCAAGGCAGTCTAGGTAAAATAACTGGCTACAGCTTTATACGCTCCAACACTGAAGACCTATAAACGGCCTCTCCACATGGTGGGGAGTAGAAAATGCAGCCTGAGGTGTATAGTGGGAAATGGAGCCTGGGGCGAGAACCTAGCCCTAGCTCTAACCGATTTCTTATTGAGTATGTCCCTATATTTCTCTTAAGTCTGTTCTGGGTCTCTGTATACCCATCTACCTCCCAGACCTACAGGAGTAGCTGCCATAGAATAAGCTTCTTAGACTGTATGTGTTGACCCTGTGTACAAGCTCTTCTTCTGGATCTTCCCAGGCTCTGCGGAAACTGTCTGCTAGTAGCCTTATTACAGTTGTCTGTTTGCTCATTTTTTGGTTTGTTTTTACCCTGAGGTGAATCCACTCTTTTGGACACCCAGGTGATCCTTTTACCTCTGGGTTTTAGTGGACTCGGGAACCTACACATATGACAGCTCATGAATACCACAACTACCCAGGCAGGAGGCATTTCAGTGTGACCAGTGACCTGGTCACTCTGAGGCTGCTGTGGCTGACAGCCAATATGATCACCTGGTTACCAGCCATCTTGTTGATCTGCCCTTATCGCCAGAAGGATGTTCTACCAGTAGGATGGCCTATTAAAATTCTTTCATCCATTCCTTAACACCATATGGCTATAAAATGTGGTATGTCCCTTGTGGTCAGCAATGGCTTTACCAGGGGCACAGGAACACACACTGCTAGCATGCACTTATTAAGGAAATTTATAGGCAGGTAAAGTAGCTGAACATATGTTATCCTCCAAGCCTTCACCATCCCACAGGAAGGAGTGGTTGAGCCAGGCACAGCTGGACTCACCTGGAGTGTGCTCCAGGAGATGGACTCTGCTTTCACCACTGTACATATTTATAAGGTAGATGGGAGGAGTA
This sequence comes from Grampus griseus, assembly GCF_964374135.1. NCBI lineage: Eukaryota > Metazoa > Chordata > Mammalia > Artiodactyla > Delphinidae > Grampus > Grampus griseus. The sequence goes on from NC_139003.1 coordinate 16,542,831, forward strand.
AGGCAGTCCCTAGTTGACTGTATAACAGTGGGAGCTTCCTGGCTGGGAATAAGACCTTTTCATGCCTGAGTTTAGCTAGATGAGTTTGCATACTAATGCTCTTGGTACCGGCTAAGGACCTTGGGTACCCATAAACTAACTCAATCCAGCTGAAAGAGTTCACTGTTAAGCTTCTAGGAGGGAAAAGGCAGAGAACCCAATAGGACCATAGGAGACAATATATTTGTCTAGCCTCACTTATTAGGTGTTTTTGCCATCTGTTTTTCTACCTGATGTTTCATTAGACCAATGTTTCTTACAGATTTGTCTTTATATCCCTTATATAACCATAATTTGGGGTGGGGTGGGGCTCATTAAAAATTCCAATGTCTGAATCTTACCAGAATTCTACTAAATCTGACTATAGAAAGATTGAACCCAGAAATCTATTTTAACAGGCTTCTCAAGTGATGCTTAGGGACACTGAAGTTTGAGAACTACTATTCCAGATCAGTGTTTCTTGAATCTATCTTATCACCCAAGACTTGTTCAAAAGACAATTCTCATGTGTCATTGGAGACCTACTGAATCAGAACCTCCAAGAGAGTTTCCAAAAATCAGGGACTATATCTAATTCATCTTCACATTAATTCTAGCCCAGTGTTCATCATACAGTATTTTTTTTAATTAACTGAATTGTGGCTTGAAACATAACTGTGAAGGTAATTTAAGAACTTATTTAAGAGACAGTGAAAAAAAATTAGAGCCAAAGTATTATTTTTTTTTCAAGTAATGGAAAATTACTTTCCCAGGAGAAATAGCCTGAAAGAAAGGAGAATCAAAATAGTAGTGATCTTAGGAGTTTAAAAATTTTTTTTCAAAGAGAAAAATATTAACCCATTATATACTGTGATGAGATCAGGTAAGATAGCGGCAGGGCGTGTGTCACTCTCTCTGTGAACAGGAAGTTTCCTGACCACAGAGTTAGTGTGAGTCACAAGCTAAGGGTGGAGTCAAATCATTCTTGGCTGAGAACTGAGTGAATGTCAGTGAGGGAGGGAAATGGTGTAATTTATTCTATCAAAGGGTGTGGTGATAAGAGGAAGGAGAAAGATAGGAGAGACAATGCCTTCAACAGTAACAAATTGATGAAAATGATTTATTTATGATTACATGAGTATATTTGTGGATCAAGGGGAAAAAGTCAATGGAGAGAGAAAATTTGGAGGCATAAATTAAATGTAGTTGGGAGAATGGATTAGATTAGGAAAGTGAAGAATTTTTAAGACTAGAAACATGTCTGTTTATTATTACAGGACTTTTGCCATAATCCTCCATGTGGAACCCTGGGCATGGTCCTGTAAACCCCATTAGGCCAAGGCCTACATTTATATAACTGAAGTGGACCTTCATGACCTTTATCTCTACGAGTCAGTACTCTCAGGTATCATCCATCATCCTACCACTACATAATATTAGGAAAGACGAATTCAAGTTTCTCCCTATATTCTATTCCTTGCCTATGTCAGCCACCTCTAGGCCTTCACAGGACAGTAGTCAGGATAGAAGAAATAAAACCTTTCAAGTATGAGATTGCACCACAATCATTTTTGTCATAATTTCTACATAGAGCAGTTAACCAAGGTTTTCCAGAAGAAAAGGCATTTAAATTTGAAACCTGAAGAATTAGTAGACAGTCAGTGAAAGGAGGCAAGATTGTTCCAGAAAGTGGAATGGTAAATGCAACTTCCCAGAGGGAACACAGTGGTCTTGAATAAGTAGATGCTTAGTGTGGTTGTAATAAATTATAAGATTAGTGGTGCATGATGAGGCAAATGAGAAGAGGGAGAACAACACATTGTAAACTCCTATGGGTCATAATAGGGATTTTGGGACCTTATCCTTAGAGCAATGAGAAAGCACTGGAGGATTTTAAGCAAGATCCTGAAGGGTTTGGTTTGTATGTTTAGAAAAACATCACTTGAGTTGTAATATAAAAACTGAAGAAGACTGTAGAAGGAGTCAGGGAGCCTCATAGAGTTCTACTGGTATAATTCAAATGCAGGAATATGATGGTCTGAATTCCTTTAGTGGGAGTAAGGGTAGAGAAATGTTAATAAATTAGAGACAGATCTGAGAAGGAAGCATTAACCTTCTCTTTAAGAATCAATCTATCTTTCCTATAGGAAAGAAGAAACTTTCCACCCACATTTACAATGTCTCCTCTCACAATCTTCTAACTTCTTACTAAGAAAGAAGAGATGGCTAATATTATCTGTCAAAATCTAAGATATTAAATAAACCACATTTATTTAGTTTATTTAAAGTTCTTATGCTTAATGAACAAGAGCCATGATGTGTCTTCATCTTTCACTTTCTGCCTTAATAGGAGCCCAGTCTCTAGGCGCAAGCCAGCAAATCTTTTCCAAGTAATGGAATTCAGGGCCCCTTTTAAGGTCCAGCCATTATTCCATTTCTTCACAGACACGCCTGAATACATAAGCCCCAACAATGAGATGTGTGACAAGGTAAAAGGCATCAATTAACAAGAAATGCTCTGATGAAATTTTTACAGGAGAGTCCTGTTTTATGGTTTGGATGAAGATTACTGATGACATAGGTTTGGCCTTGTCATTTTTTTGTCAAGTGGCTGATGGTAACATAGTTTCCTCTGCAGTCCCAGATGTTTTACACTAAATGGTCAAAGAAACGAGAGACTTCACTTAAGCTACTATCCTTCCGTCTACTTTCACCTTTGAAGCTCTCCATGGAGCATGGCAGGGAGACACATACTAGGCATCTGCTTGACTGTCAGTTAAATGATAAATATCAGTCAGGATGGACTGGCTTATACTGTCAAAAACAAATAGACTCTAAATGCTGGTAGCTTAACACATCAAAAGTATATATCTTGCTCCTGGTCTATGTCCAGTGTGGGCTGACAGGGAGTCCGCTCACCACAGTTGCTCAGGGAGCTGGGATATTAAAGCTTTATGTCAGCCTATGCTTCCCAGATCATTGTATTCAACAGAAGTGAGAGGGAATATGGCTAAGCCGTCATTGGCTTTTTTTTTTTTTAACATCTTTATTGGGGTATAATTGCTTTACAATGCTGTGTTAGTTTCTGCTTTATAACAAAGTGAATCAGTTATACATATGTTCCCATGTCGTCACTGGCTTTTAAAGGATCCACTGGGAGAATATACATGTCACTTCCCCTCAAACTTCATTGTTCAAAGAAAGACTTAATTTCAAAATATGGTGCGGAACTGCAGTTCAACCCTGAGCCTGGAAGGTGGAAAGCTGTAAATACTTGTTGAACATCTCTAATAAGTGCCATGTAATATCTTGTGTCCCACTGGGTTGTTGCATGTTTTGTCTATGCTCCCATGATTGAGAAACTTGGAGTATCTAAAAAGAGAAGAGTAGGTTTTGTGAACAAAATCCCACCCTGGACCCCTTTCAAAACTTGAGAGGTATAATCAATGTAGTTAGTAACTGATTATGAGGAGGAGTAATTCAAGAAAATTCTTAGATTTCTGTCTTGGAGAATCCAGGAGGTGGTGGTGCCAGGTTATGCAGAGAATCAAGGGACATGGTGACCCATGACCCCAAGGGACCTCTTCAAATTCCGTGTCTCATGTTATATAATACACCCCCAGACACTGCCACATTACATCACAAATCCCAACATGGGAGAAATATTTATGAATTTTAGAATTGTGATAGCCATCATACTTGATAATACAAAAAACTAGCCAGAAACATTTTGAAACATTTCACAGCATATATTTTCACAGCTGTAAAATTTCTTAAAGTAAATGACAAGTGCCATTTCATGGGAAGATCGAATACCATGTAAGATTACATTATTCCCCTGATCCCACCCAAAACCAACCTATCCCAGCACTGCCCAACCCATTTCAGTCACATTGTGCCTTTGGGGCCATTCATAGAGACAGAGAACACGAGAAGCAGAGAAGGTTTCAGGGAGGAAACAAATTCAGTTTTTGCAAAGTTGAATGCTAGCTGCCTATGAAGCATCTGAGTAGAAATGTGAATAGGTAACAAGGCATGTGGGCTTGAATCTCAGGGGAGAAATCTGGGTTAGAAATATGTATTTAAGCATCACCAGTAATTGAACAATGTAAGTTAATATTCTTATTTCTTTCCCCTCAGCCAGACTTTGAGTGTTACCATTTCTCCTCGGGCCTCATAGTAGATTCAGAAAGTTCCCTCTTAAAGGAACACTCTAAGTTTTATATTCCAGGTCATAAAACTTACAATTCTTTACTTCTTTTGCATAAATGATAGGTGGAAAGCTGAAATGTTATTACACTGAGATGACAGTGGACTCTTACGTGACATCAGATAACAAGCGAAAGTGTTGTCTGAGTGCCCAATTAAGAAAATTTCCAGGATACGTTTTTTATTTGTAGAATACTTTTTTAAATATTTGTTCAAGTAATACGGAGGATAAACAAGGATATAATTATTATAAATGTGGCTTGTTTAATAAAATTGCTATTTAAGAACCAGTAATATACTGACACTAATAAGGGGATTTATGTCCCTCAAATATTTGTCTCAATATGTCTTTCTTTGAAGCAATTTAACTCTCACCGTCTTTAGAAGTCTCCATTCAAATATTTTTACTTTGCTAGGTTTTACTTCTTGGCTATATACTCAGGCATATAGGCCTCTTTGGGAAACATCAGTACTCACGGTGTCGGGGTGTGTGTGTGCGTGTGTGTGTGTGTGTGTGTGTGTGTGTGTGTGTGTGTGTGCGCGATATCAGACCTCACATCTTTTATATTTCACCAATAAATATTCTATAAATCAATGAAAGAAGTTCTTGGAGAAAGAGGGGTAAATCAAAGATAAAGGTGGAGCAATACTCATGCTCTGAACTTCATTATCTTTGGTAATTATGTCTACTATTTTGAGGGAGGAGAAAAATAATTAATCTCTGTTTGACTATTCTTTATGCATCCTGTCTTCTCTAATAATGTTCTCTTACCAATGTATATTCCTCCCTCTTAAATATTTAAAAGCCTTCTAATTTTCCATCCACTGTGTACCTAGGCAGATGTAGCATGTTTAATTAAAGGATTTGCCTTTACCTAGAGTTGATAATACGTTTTTTTAACCACTTCAGAAAAATCTTGCAAAAACAAGTTATTATAAAATGCTAAATTGAGTTTCAAATTTAAACAAGGTATCTGGGGTTATATTTGTTACTGTAGTAAAGCAGTTCCAGGAGGATCTGTGGTTTTACTTCTCCACTTTATAGTATCTGAATTTCCAAAATAGATTTGTGAGCATTTATAGAAATTCAGAAAAAGAGGTACTGAAACCATAAAAAGTTCTAGAGATTTTCAAGTCCAAAAACTATACTTTTTTTTTCAAAATGTGAAGACATAAAACCACAGGGAAATATAGTGACATAAGGAAAGTCGTAAGTTACTGAAGGACAGAGTTTGTACACTTTACTCTCTAATCAATGGTTTTTCCATAATTGTATTCTGCATGTATTTAATTAGTCACAAAATATTTTCCTATTATAAAAATATATTTAACATTTAATAGGACTTTCTATTTTATCTCAATAATTGAAATTTCTTATCAAAAAACCTCTTTCATTGTTAAATTTTTTCTTCTTCTGTTATCAACTATTTAGATTATAATCTTTTTTCAGCTAATAAGACACTCAAATGTACTGTCATCATAAATAAACTTTTCCATTTTGCCCACAGGGGGTCATGAGAGAATTTGTTAAGGTGAGTTTGAAAATCATGATACGCTGTGCTTGTCACATACTCTTATTCTGCCTCTCAAGTAAATCAATAGGGAAAATAATGAGGTTAGTTTGCCATGTCTTTGTTCTTTCTAAGTTTATACTCGCTACTGAAGATGCCACTTACTCTTCTAAGTACTACAGGCTATTTGGCTAAACATCCATTTGGCTAAACATCCATTTAGCTATTTGGCTAAACATCCATTTTTTTCAGTGATGAACATGAAGTTTTCATATCATTTCTGGGATCCACATTTTCTTTCTTAAAACAAAAACAAAAGCAAAGACAAAACAAAGCAAAACAAAACAAAAAAAAAACTGGGGTACTTTCATATCTCTGGACTGATTTATAAGTGGGCCATGTGGTTTGCCAGAAACAAATTTTCTCAGATTTTATGTGTCCAACGAAGTATTTTGTCTTTATTTTCGAAGGATATTTTCTCTGGACATAGTACTATCAGTTGACAGGGGTTTTTTGCTTTGTTTTGTTTTGTTTTGTTTTTGCGGTACGCGGGCCTCTCACTGCTGTGGCCTCTCCCATTGCGGAGCACAGGCTCCGGACGCGCAGGCTCAGCGGCCATGGCTCACGGGCCCAGCCGCTCTGCGGCATGTGGGATCTTCCCAGACCGGGGCACGAACCCATGTCCCCTGCCTCGGCAGGTGGACTCTCAACCACTGTGCCACCAGGGAAGCCCAGTTTTTTTCTTTTCTTTTCTTTTTCTTTCATCACTTTAATAATGTTGTTCCATTGTCTTATGACTTGCATTTCTGACAGAAAATTTGTAATGACTCTGTTTTCTTCTTTCCTCTGGCAGTCTTTAATAGCTTTTTCTTCATCATTGATTTTCAGAAATTGTACTATGGTTTACCATGTTGTAATTTTCTGTCTATTATGTTTGAATATTTAGACATTCTACTTGAATTTTCTGTTTCTTTGAAGATCCTGCATTTGTGTGTTTAGAGCTTCCATCAAATTTGGAAACGTTTATCAATAAATTCTTTATACATTTTTGATGACCCTCCTAAATCAAACTTACTTGTTAGACTGATATTTCCCCACAGATTACCGAGTCTTTGTTCAGCTTTTTTCTTTCACTACTTCGTTTTGGTAGGTCTATCTTTGAGCTTATTGATTTTGTTCTCTGCACTGTCTGCTATAAAGCTCATCCAGTGATATTTTCTTTTTTCTTTTTTTTTTTTTGCTTTAAATACTGTTTGTTTGATCACCATAAGTACTTGCCTTTTTTTTTTTTAACATCTTTATTGGAGTATAACTGCTTTACAATGTTGTGTTAGTTTCTGCTATAGAACAAAGTGAATCAGCTATACGTGTATATACATCCCCATATATCCTCCCTCTTGTGTCTCCCTCCCATCCTCCCTATCCCATGCCACTAGATGGTCACAAAGCACCGAGCTGATCTCCCTGTGCTATGCGGCTGCTTCCCACTAGCTATCTATTTTACATTTGGTAGTGTATACATGTCTATGCCACTCTCTCACTTCGTCCCAGCTTACCCTTCCCCATCCCTGTGTCCTTAAGTCCATTCTCTACATATGTGTCTTTATTCTTGTCCTGCCCCTAGGTTCATCAGAACCATTTTTTGTCAGATTCCATATATATGTTTACCATATGGTATTTGTTTTTCTCTTTCTGACTTACTTCACTCTGTACGACAGACTCTAGGTCCATCCACCTCACTACAAATAACTCAATTTCGTTTCTTTTTATGGCTGAGTAATATTCCATTGTATATATGTGCCACATCTTCTTTATCCATTCATCCGATGATGGGCACTTAGGTTGTTTCCAGGTCCTGGCTATTGTAAATAGAGCTGCAATGAACATTTTGGTACATGACTCTTTTTGAATTACGGTTTTCTCAGGGTATATACCCAGTAGTGGGACTGCTGGGTCGTATGGTAGTTCTATTTTTAGTTCTTTAAAGAACTTCCATAAGGTTCTCTATAGTGGCTGTATCAATTTACATTCCCACCAGCAAGAGGGTTCCCTTTTTTCCACACCCTCTCCAGCATTTATTGTTTGTAGATTTTTTTTTTTTTCAGTATGCGGGCCTCTCACTGTTGTGGCCTCTCCCGTCGTGGAGCACAGGCTCCGGACGTGCAGTCCCAGCAGCCATGGCTCACGGGCCCAGCCGCCCTGCGGCATGTGGGATCTTCCCGGACCGGGGCACGAACCCGCATCCCCTGCATCAGGAGGCGGACTCTCAACCACTGCGCCACCAGGGAAGCCCTGTTTGTAGATTTTTGGATGATGGCCATTCTGACTGCTGTGAGGTGACACCTCATTGTAGTTTTGATTTGCATTTCTCTAATGATTAGTGATATTCAGCATCCTTTCATGTGTTTGTTGGCAATCTGTATACCTTCTTTGGAGAAATGTCTACTTAGGTCTTCTGCCCATTTTTGGATTGGGTTGTTTGTTTTTTTGATATTGAGCTGCATGAGCTGCTTGTATATTTTGGAGATTAATCCTCTGTCAGTTGCTTCGTTGGCAAATATTTTCTCCCATTCTGAGGGTTGTCTTTTAGTCTTCTTTATGGTTTCCGTTGTTGTGCAAAAGCTTTGACATTTCATTAGGTCCCATTTGTTTATTTTGTTTTTATTTCCATTTCTCTAGGAGGTGGGTCGAAAAGGGTCTTGCTGTAATGTATGTCATAGAGTGTTTGGCCTATTTTTCCTCCAGGAGTTTGATGGTGTTTGGCCTTACATTCAGGTCTTTGATCCATTTTGAGTTTATTTTTGTGTATGGTGTTCGGGAGTGTTCTAATTTCATTCTTTTACATGTAGCTGTCCAGTTTTCCCAGCACCACTTATTGAAGAGGCTGTCTTTTCTCCATTGTATATTCTTGCCTCCTTTATCAAAGGTAAGGTAACCATATGTGTGTGGATTTATCTCTGGGCTTTCTATCCTGTTCCATTGATCTATATTTCTGTTTTTGTGCCAGTATCATACTGTCTTGATTCCTGTAGCTCTGTAGTATAGTCTGAAGTCCAGGAGCCTGATTCCTCCAGCTCTGTTTTTTTCTCAAGATTTCTTTGGCTATTCGCGGTCTTTTGTGTTTCCATACAAATTGTGAAATTTTTTGTTCTAGTTCTGTGAAAAATGCCATTGGTAGTTTAATAAGGATTGCACTGAATCTGTAGATTGCTTTGGGTAGTATAGTCATTTTCACAATGTTGATTCTTCCAATCCAAGAACATGGTATATCTGTCCATCTGTTTGTATTATCTTTAATTTCTTTCATCAGCATCTTATAGTTTTCTGCATACAGGTCTTTTGTCTCCTTAGGTAAGTTTATTCCTAGGTATTTTATTCTTTTTGTTGCAATGGTAAATGGGAGTGTTTTTTGTCTGTTGGAAGATTTTTAATCACAGTTTCAATTTCAGTGCTTGTGATTGGTCTGTTTATATTTTCTATTTCTTCCTGGTTGTCTTGGGAGGTTGTGGTTTTCTAAGAATTTGTCCATTTCTTCCAGGTTGTCCATTTCATTGGCATATAGTTGCTTGTAGTAATCTCTCATGATCCTTTGTATTTCTGTAGGGTCAGTTGTTACTTCCCCTTTTTCATTTCTAATTCTGTTGATTTCAGTCTTCTCCCTTTTTTTCTTGATGAGTCTGGCTAATGGTTTATCAATTTTGTTTATCTTCTCAAAGAAACAGCTTTTAGTGTTACTGATCTTTGCTACTGTTTCCTTCATTTCTTTTTCATTTATTTCTGATCTGATCTTTATAATTTCTTTCCTTCTGCTAATTTTGGGGTTGTTTTGTTCTTCTTTCTCTAATTGCTTTAGGTGTAAGGTTAGGTTGTTTATTTGAGATTTTTCTTGTTCTTGAGGTAGGACTGTATTGCTATAAACTTCCCTCTTAGAACTGCTTTGCTGCATCCAACAGGTTTTGGGCCATCACGATTTCATCGCCATTTGTTTCCGTCTCTGCAGCTCGTTTAGGTGGTGCTCTCAATCCCCTCTCTTTGCACACCCCGAAACAATGGTCCCTTGCCTCTTAGGCAGGTCCAGACTTTTTCCGGACTCCCTCCCGGCTAGCTGTGGTGCACTAGCCCCCTTCAGGCTGTGTTCATACAGCCAACCCCAGTCCTCTCCCTGGGACCTGACCTCTGAAGCCTGAGCCTCAGAGCCCAGCCCCCACCCGCCCCGGCAGGTGAGCCTCCGCACCCCTGTTGCTGCGCTCTCCTCCGTGGCTCTGAAGCTCCCCACACCCCCTCCCCACCCCTGCTCTGAGTCACTACCAGTGAAGGGGATTCCTACTGTGTGGAAGCTTTTCCTCCTTCACAGCTCCCTCCTAGAGGTGCAGGTCCCATCCCTATTCTTTTGTCCCTGTTTTTTCTTTTGCCCTACCCAGGTACATGGGGAGTTTCTTGACTTTTGGGAAGTCTGAGGTCTTCTGCCGGCGTTCTGTAGGAGTTGTTCCACATGTAGATGTATTTTTTATCGATTTGTGGGGAGGAAGGTGATCTCCACGTCTTACTCCTCTGCCATCTTGAAGGTCCTCTCCTTGCCTCTTTTTTACATCTTCTACTTCTCTACTTGTAATGTTCATGTCTTCCTTTAATTCCTAATGGTATTTATATAACATTTTAAAAGTTTTTGTCTGCTACATTCTTTTCCTCTCCTTTTTGAGTCTATTTCTATTGACTGTATTTTCTCCTAACTATGCATCACATTTTCCTCTTTATGTCTGTTTTTTTTTTTTTTTTTTTGCAGTACGCGGGCCTCTCACTGTTGTGGCCTCTCCCATTGTGGAGCACAGGTTCCAGACACGCAGGCTCAGCAGCTATGGCTTACGGGCCTAGCCGCTCCGCGGCATGTGGGATCTTCCCAGACCGGGGCACGAACCTGTGTCCCCTGCATCAGCAGGCGGACTCTCAACCACTGCGCCACCAGCAAAGCCCTGGTTATTTTTTATTTGATGCCTGACTTGTTATGTTGTTGAGTGTCTGGATTTTATTGTTTTCTTTATAGTAAGTGGAATTTTGTTTTGGCTGGCAATTATGTTACCTGAAAATTAGCTTAATATTTTCAAGGTTTGTTTGGAATGATCTCTAGGAGCTTTTAATCCATAGCTATAAGCCATACTTCTAAGGCTGTACTCTTCCAAGTTCTACTAAATGCCATGGTGTTCCAGTGGAATTTTCTACTCTGGATAAACTTGAATGTGTCCCAGCCCTGTGTGAGCTTCAGGAATTGTTTCCTGGCTTCCTGGATTTCACTCGAGGCACAATTATTCTTTCGCAACAGACTTGAGGGGACCCCATGCAGGTTTTTGGAACTCTTCTTCTGCATAGCTATCTGTTTTGCTGTAATCAGCTTTGAAAATTCTCACTGACTTACTTTCCTAAAATCAGAACTTTGTTTTCTCAACTCAGCAAGTATCTAGAGCTCTGCTTGGGTTTCCCCTCTCTGCACCACCAGACACAAAAGTGACTCTATGCAGAAATCTGGTTCAAGCATAGACTACCTCTGTGTCTCTCCTCTCTTGAGGATCACAGACCTATGTTGCCAGTTGTCAAATATCAAAAATAGTCCAGTTTTTTAGTTGTTTATGGTAGAAAGACAAGACGTACTACTTTCTTCATCATGGCACTGATATCAAAAATATCTTTATTTTTTCACACAATATCAACCTATGCACTACCCAGAGCTTTAACAATGCAAAACTTCTTAAAAGAGTGCTCCACATCATTTATGGAATTTTCCATCAAGCTGTTGGCTCCACATGTACATTTTTGTGTTGGCTCTTTTTTGATCTTCCCAGAAGGTATCAATAAATGATTTTCAGACAACAAACAAGACTTATTCTATACTCACATGGGCCACAATCAATTTATTGACTGGAATATTGACTAGATACAGTCATGCCACCAGAAAAAACAACCAAGTTTAAACATGTAAGGAAATGACAACTGTATCAATGTCTGACCTACAGATGTTTTAAAATAGCCTCAATTATAAGTTGCATACTCATTTCTTAAGGGTGAAAATATGAAATATCAATCTTCAAACTGATAAAACATTGTTTAGAGAAAGATCACAGAGCAACGTCATATGAGTGTTAAATTTCCAGGGCATAGTCCAAATGAGCAAAGATTTACTGTCCCAGTTATATGCTCTCTGAGGAAGAGCCTCTTCCTGCCTTGGAATGAGGAACTGACTTTTTTGTTTGTTTTATTTTGAGTAGAGCAGAGAGGGTTGGAGAGGAAATAAGAATGTAACAGAGGCCAGTAGAAGCCCACATTAAAAGAGACTTCCTTCTCTAACCTTGTTTCATACAACCCTCTTCTGTACTGGCCATGAAATTTCAGAAAACTCTCTAAGTCTAAATACTAGGAGATATTGTTTAGGTGATGAACATTGGACTGAAGACAGGAGAGAAAAATGGGAGGGCAGTGAATAAAGAGAAACAGAAAGAGAGAAAACCAAAGACATTTGTAGGTCAAAACATAAAGCATCTGTGGAAATTGGTGTCAGAGAAACTTCTAAAGATGTGAATATGTATTTATATTTCTTTCAAATATGCAGTTTTGCAAAAGCAACCATGAAAGGCCTAAGATGTAACATTTGATACGTTATCAAATAAGTGTTCACTTCTTGAAATTACTATGGTTTTCCCTTGTCCACTAATGTCTACCCAATGTCCTAGTAATGGCACCATTGATTTAAACAGCTGGCATTGTAGAGTGTAGCTACCATCTATTGTTGCTTGATATCATTTGTCCAGCAGTTATCTTTGTCAATCATTAAATTAGTAATATAAACAATACAAGCTTTTAATAAAGGAAATGTCACCAGATTTTGTAGCAAGTGTAAGGACAAACACTGGGAAATAAAATGTAAGAACAAACAAAAGGGAAGACAGTGAAGAAAATGAGAAGTAAAATAAACTTTAAGCCTCTATGAAATGAGCAGTCTCTTCAGTATAAAAGAAGTCGCAATCGAAAACCTGCCTTTGAAGTTCTTACAAAAACAACAAAAAATTAAAAAATAAAATTATACAAAAAATAACCAGAATAAAGCACACATGTAATCAATATCTAGCAATATATGTTATGACTAAGGACAGCACCTCAACAAATGTATATTGTAGGTTTGCTGGATGCTCTCCAGTTGACTGTCTAGATTCATTCTCTGCCATGCACTAGCTGGGCTCCCTTTTCTGTCCGACTTCCAGCTGTAACTGGCTAAAAAACTGGCATTGGAAGATGGCAGTGTGGGAGGAGAGGGCTATAGTTTTCTTCCTTCCCTGCATCAGCCGGGCAGTAGCTGTAACCCTCCATGACTACAGGTCCACCTGAGCAGCTCCTCTGCCACAGTTCAGCTCTCACTGGCTCTTGGAGTATTGATTCCTTACCGGTCCCATCAACTTCAGTAGCAATAATAGCTCCTGGCTATTGCTAGTCTCAGAATTTTACTCCTTACCCACAATTCTGTATGTAGACCCTTCATTAAAGTCTCTTACTTTGAACCATCTGTGGTAAGTTTTGTTTCCTACCAGGAACGTTAATGATACAACGGGTATTTGTTATATCCATCAGGAAGGGTACAAGTCGTGTTTTCCATTGTCAACAATAAATACACAAATATAGTTGCATGTGTGTGTATATAAACATAAACACTTCACTGTAGCTTACCTAAGGAAATACAGATTGATTCACAGATATTAAGAAAGTCCAGTTGATACGGAATGTTGGTATAGAAATACATACATGTTTCCAAGAGGCACTGAGTTGCTGTTTCTGGGATGGATGTCAAGAAGCCCAGCCAGGTACTTGTTCTAGTCCCAGTATTTACTCACCACAATGATTTTAAGGGAACCATAAAATCATAGCGCTGGATTTTAGTGTATGGGAGTTTATTGAGAATGGAAGAGTTATGAATCTCTTGTATTCCTGAATTCCCTTTATGCTGATTTTTTTAAGTGTTCATTTGAACACCACCAGTGATAAGAATAAACTAGCTCCTAAAGCAGGCCATTACAGTTTTGATCAGTTTTAGCCATCAGACACTTTCCCCTCCTGTTCATAGAAATATTTCTCCTTGTTACTTCCCCCACTGGTCCCAGTTTTACCCTTCAGTGTCATTCTCAATATGTCTCACCTCGTCTTTCAGACCACATGATCACCTTTCAGATACCGGAATACGGTTATTATGATCTTACTGAATTGCCTCTTTTCCACTAATTTTTCAACAGCTTGCCAAACTCCTCCCTAGTTTTATGATCAGACAGCACCTAAAATTAATTTATTTCTATTTCCCCAACTCTTCTGTCTCCCTGAGAAGATTCTATTAATTATAACTTATTCATTTGCAACACTTTTGCACAGTCTTACCTCTGCAGTTTCCCAAATTGCATCACCCCACTGTCTTCTGGGACATGCTTTGAAACATGTCCGAGAAGAAACATGTTTTGAACCAAACATGTTTCAAAACATATTTTAAGAAACAACTTCCTGTGTTTCTGCACAAGCTACTCATTCACCTCCATATTACAGCCGTCAGTCTGCAGACACACAGATGGCTGGAAATCAAATTTTGCCTAATTTGACATCAATTTACCTACACTTGACTATAATCACACTTTATGCATCCAGACAGGATTATATCCAGGTCCATGTAGAAATGGGGAGAAGTGTTTGGTCTTGTACTTTTTAATTTCACCCTAGCTTTATAAAAGGGGATACATTTTCTCCCAATAATTGATCCATAATCAATATTGTGCCAAGCTCAGGTAACCAATCAGGATTTGACAGGCGGGATTTCCCACTTCATCACATAACAGGTTCTGACTCTAACAGTCTTTGGAACCAGTTTCCAAATAGTATCAGCATCAATGGCTTTGTTCTAATACACAAAGCCTGGAACAAAACATGTCCTGTTATAGGAGATGTTCATTGCAAGGATTTATTAAAAATATTTATTATCTCCTACGTGCTAGGGTCTCTGTTGGATCTGAGCACACAGAGGGGATTGAGGACCTGTTCCTTGGTCTGTTGGGCCCTTCTCTTCCCTTAAGTACCTGGGCTTATACTCTGTCCTATTCCAGCAGAAGGAGTTGCAATATTAAGACAAAAATATACCCATAACTCCTATAATGTCTTTATTCTTTTACAAGCAAAGGAAAGAAAAGATGACAAAATATATGAAGGAATACTGAGAGTACCAGTTTCATGAATCATAAGCACTGAGTTATATTTCAAGCTATAAATTGTCACTATGATTTTTTGTTTGTTAGTTTTTCTGACATTTTTATAGTTCTAAGCCACAGTGAGATAGCCTCTCGTCTATTACAGGCCTTACCTAATACTACGTTTTAAAGCATGACAGCTTTAGCTACACCTAAAATGAGACAACATGGTATCATAAAAAGAGGGCTGGCCTGAAAGCCACGGGTTCTAACCCTAGCTCCATTTCTAACAGTACATGAACTTGAATGGTTCTTATCATGTTCTAGACCTTCAATTTCTCTCCTGTAAGCAAAAGGCTGGAATTTGATGGTCTCAAGTCTCCTTATACCTTGAATTTTCTGATTACATTAGTTTGTTTTGAAAAGCTGGAGAAGGAAACAGAAAAAGCCAGCTAGCCCAGTTGTAGAGGGAGTTGAATGCTGGCACAGGAATTCAGGACTGTATATGAAATGTGTGATTATAGTACAATCATTATGATTCATCAAGACAGTAATTCCCTTGTTGGTTACACATACACACTCTCCTCCCCTTCCCACTCACAACTTCTACTTCCTGGTTTAAGAACAATCTAAAAGTAGGAAAAGGATGTGGGTGGAGTGGGAAGAAGGGAGGAAAGTGAGCAGGAAACGTTCTCTATTTGGAAGAGATTTTGGAAGCTCTTTTTCATGCTCATTTATACCACTTACGGTGCTTTTATTCTTCCTTGCTGAATGTTTGATTATCCTAACCAAACAGAAAGTAATAAGTCAAAATAGTTATCCTCTCTCCTTTTCAAGCATAATAAGCTCAGTTAGAACATTTCCATACATACACAAATGATGACTTAATTCACTGAATAAAATTAAAAGGAATCAAAAGTCTCAATCATGCCAACAAGAGACAAAGAAAATTCCATAATAAGGCAACTCAGTTTCTATGCCTATGGGTGAGAGAGAAATGACCAAAATTGACCTTTGAAAGCAATTTTCCACTTTTTGTTCTCTGATATAGTGAGTCTACTCTCATAGTAATCAAATAGCTTAAAAGCAAAGCTTGTAGGCTTTACAACATAAACTATTCAGCTCAGGGACTCTCTAGATGAGGGTATTTGGCTTTGGCATGATCTGGTTCACAGCAGGAAAATCTCTGGACTTGTAGTTCTCACGTATTTGTGGGAAGCTCATGACAATAAGGAGGTGGGATTTAGCTGAACTTTCTGTGGACTTCAAAATTAAACGTGACTTCTCAGCAAAGGAAACCATAAACAAGATCAAAAGACAACCCTCAGAATGGGAGAAAATATTTGCAAATGAAGCAACCGACAAAGGATTAATCTCCAAAATTTACAAGCAGCTCATGCAGCTCAATAACAAAAAAACAAACAACCCAATCCAAAAATGGGCAGAAGACCTAAATAGACATTTCTCCAAAGATATACAGACTGCCAACAAACACATGAAAGAATGCTCAACATCATTAATCATTAGAGAAATGCAAATCAAAACTACAATGAGATATCATCTCACACCAGTCAGAATGGCCATCATCAAAAAATCTAGAAACAATAAATGCTGGAGAGGGTGTGGAGAAAAGGGAACACTCTTGCACTGCTGGTGGGAATGTGAATTGGTTCAGCCACTATGGAGAACAGTATGGAGGTTCCTTAAAAAATTACAAATAGAACTACCATATGACCCAGCAATCCCACTACTGGGCATATACCCTGAGAAAACCAAAATTCAAAAAGAGTCATGTACCAAAATGTTCACTGCAGCTCTATTTACAATAGCCCGGAGATGGAAACAACCTAAGTGCCCATCATCGGATGAATGGATAAAGAAGATGTGGCACATATATACAATGGAATATTACTCAGCCATAAAAAGAAACGAAATTGAGCTATTTGTAATGAGGTGGATAGACCTAGAGTCTGTCATACAGAGTGAAGTAAGTCAGAAAGAAAAAGACAAATACCGTATGTTAACACATATATATGGAATTTAAGAAAAAAAAATGTCATGAAGAACCTAGGGGTAAGGCAGGAATAAAGACGCAGACCTACTAGAGAACGGACTTGAGGTTACGGGGAGGGGGAAGGGTGAGCTGTGACAGGGTGAGAGAGAGTCATGGACATATACACACTAACAAACGTAGTAAGGTAGATAGCTAGTGGGAAGCAGCCGCATGGCACAGGGATATTGGCTCGGTGCTTTGTGACAGCCTGGAGGGGTGGGATAGGGAGGGTGGGAGGGAGGGAGACGCAAGAGGGAAGACATATGGGAACATGTATATGTATAACTGATTCACTTTGTTATAAAGCAGAAACTAACACAGCACTGTAAAGCAATTATACCCCAATAAAGATGTTAAAAAAAAAAAATTAAATGTGACTTCTGCTGGGAACAAGATACCACGCACCCGTTTCTCCTTGCCCCTTTTCACTAAATGCAACAAAAACTTGGCGGGGGGGAATGCAAGAGGAAATCACAGGAGAACACAGAAAAATGAAAATAGGATGGCAAACTAATTGAGGATTCCAGGAGTGAGGAACAATGTAGTATCAAGAGCTTCTTAGGACCTCCCACCCAACCAAAGAAGGTGGCCCAGACTCCCCATCTCCAGACCCCAAAGCTGGCAACAGAAGGGCAACTGTTATGGACTAAATGTTTGTGTTCTACCAAAATCTATATGTTGAAGACAAGACACCCAATGTGGTGGTATTTGGAAGTGGGACCTTTGGGAAATAATTAGGTTTAGATAAGATCAAAGTGATGGGATCCTCATGGTGCAATTAGTGCCCTTGTAAGAAGAGGAAAGTGAGATCTGTACTTTTCTCCATATGCATGAAGGAAGAAAAGGGTATGAGAGCACACAGAGAGAGGGCAGCCATGTATAAGAGGGCTCTCACCAAAGCCCACCATGCTAGCACCCTGGTCTCAGACCTTCCAGCCTTCAGAACTGAGAGAAAATAAATGTCAGTTGTTTCAGCCATCAATCTTTGGTATTTTGCTATAGTAGCTCCAGCTGACTAAGACAGTGGCCCGAGTAGATTATTCTTCCCCTGATGGAACAGGACTTCAACACCAGGAGAGATGTGGCACCAGCAAGGAATTGATCAGGAGCTCAACTAACAATAATTGGCCAGTCCTTCCCTGCTGATTCTGATACTCCCTGCCACCACCGAGAGACATCAGTGGCTGAGGGCACCCAAAGGGTATTCATTTAGTCATTCAGCAAATACTTACTTAACAGTTATTTTGTGCCATGCACTGTTCTAAGTGCTGGGATATGTCAGTGGAAAAAACTGGTAACAAAATATTTATTGATAATTATACTTGAAGTTATTATTCAATTAAGAATTTTTAAAAGGCAAATGAAAAAGAATAATTTAAAGATTATCATAAGCTTAAATACAAATATTTATACACAGATTAAAGTTCAGATCTTCATTTTAAATCTAATTGTTTTCTAAGAAATTGGCAAAAACCTTAGATGGGGATTACTAATGTCATTGTTTCTTATCTTCTGCTTCATCACCCAGGCTTTGTATATTTTCTTCTTTATGCCTCACACAGCCATAAACCTGGCAAGTTTGTGATGAGTTACCATTTCCCTTTATCAGAATTCGTAGTCTCTGTATAACAGTTATTCACTGTTTAGATTTTAAATACAGTTTTCTACAAGACTAAGATGATTGTTCCTCCCCAACGTACTCTGTGAAATGCCAGCTGCCTGCTTTAATCTAGAAAAGGCATCTGCTGTTGTAATGGGTGGTGTTCTGCTCTATGATCAGCATCCACGGGCCTTTTACTTGTCTGAATATTCTGGGATCTGCCCAACACTGTGGCAATGGGAATAGTTTAATAACTTCTAACTTGGAAGAAAAAGTAATTTCCTAACTGAATCCAAGCTTAAAAGATATTCCACGTAGAGCAAAATCATGGAATCTGTGTTATTCTATTAAACATCCAAGTGACTGCAGTTTTCTGAGGATTAGTTATTTAAATATTTCAGGCTAACTAGCTAACATATTCTCCGGCAAACTAGGACAGCATGCTCTTTTGTCCCCGCAGTGTATCATGTTTGCTTCAGATGTAAAATACTATCCATTCAACTTGCAATAATGAAATGTTGTTTACCTAAGTTTAAAATGATTTATTTTGAAAAAATTTTTCTGAACAAACTTTTGGGGAATAATTTCAGATTTGTAGAATAGCTGCAAACACAATGTGGAGAGTTCCCGTATACTCTGTATCCAGTTCCATTATTAACATTTTAAATTATTTTGTTACATTTATGAAAACTAAGAAACTGACATTGGTACATTATTATTAAATAAACCCCAGACTATTTGAATTTCATTAGTGTTACTGTGAATGTCCTCTTTCTGTTCCAGGACTGAATTATATCTCCCCAATCTCTGGTCCCTGACAGTTTCTCAGTATTTACTTGTTCTCATGATCTTGGAAGTCTTGAAGAGTACTGGCCAGGTACCCTATAAAATGTCCCCAATTTGGGTCTAGCTAACAGTTTTCTTATGATTAGATTGAAGTTATGGGTTTGGGGAAAGAATATGACACATGTGACCTTGTCACATCAAATCGGGGGGAGCATGATATCCACAAGGCATCACTGATGATGTTAAACTTCATCACTTTGAGAAGATGTTGTGTGTCCGGTTTCTTCACTGTAGAGTTATTTTTCCCTTTCCCTGCTTTCTTTGGAAGTGTAGCTCTTTCATGTTTCTATTTTTAAATGAATAAGTCACAGACAACAACATTTGTACAGCTACCACTCAGATTTTAATAAGGTTTAAAATTTAGTCATTTTTGCTCCACATATTTTTAATAACAAGAAAAATATTAACCTATAGAGTTTATATTCCTTATATGTTACTACAATATTTCATTTTCTTTCCTTGTAGAGACAAACTGATTAAAAATGAATGTTGAGTGAAAAGAAATAAATTTCATGTTGACAAACACAGTGTGACTAAATGTATATAAATTTAAAAGGAGAAAAAGAACTATTTTATGAATATCTATGTACATAGTATTAAAATCATAGGACCAAAAATTTTTAATTTTTTTCTTTTCTTAACTTTGCTTCTTAAACTCCCTTCTTCTTTTGAGTTTAATTCTTAAGTATATCATTTAGTAATACTCCTTTAGCAAGAGTTTGTGAACTCTCAGTCTTTGGTTCTCCAAAATTATCTTTATTTTACCCTAAGTACTGAATGATATTTTAGCTGAGTATAGAATTCTAGGATGAAAGCTAGTTCCTCTCATTATTTAAAGATAAGGATCTGATAGACTGCTATGATCAAACAGTAATTCCTTTGAAGGCTAACTACCTTTTTTTTCTGTTTACTTTCAATATATTATTTCACGTTGCATGATTTCACTAAATGTGTTTAAAATATGATTTAATTTTAGCTATGCTGCTTGGAAGTCAAGGTCCTTTTTTGATTCTCTGATAATTTACATTTTGTGGGTGGCTCTCTTTCCAACTATGACTCTAGTCTATTGAAACTTTCCCTTAGCTGGCTGATAGAACTTATCCAGTTTCTATTTCTAGGACAAGGCAGCCCTTCAGGAAGTCTGACTTTATGGTGATTAATCAGGTTCATCTTATGCTTCTGGTTCAAATGTGTTTTTCTTGGTGTTTGAAGCCTGTTCCAAGCCACTAAGCCTTATGTGGTTTTGATGCTTTATTGAGCATTTGAATCTAAGCCCTCTCATTTCTGACTTTCTTTTCCTCTTTATTTCAGGGAACTGATACTTTCTCATTCAAAGTTTTGAGCATGTATATTCATTTAAAATAAATTTTATCTTATTTTATTCAGAATTTCTAAGTGTTTATAGGAGAGGGAGTAGAATAGCTCTGTCATGTTATGACAGCCTGTCGTATTAACTGGAAGTACCTACACACCATTTCTGTATAAGACATTTTTTCCTTTGGAAATACAAAAAGAACGCTGACCAAAAATATAATCTCCACTTTCTAGATGCTTGAAGTCTAACTGAAGATTTCAGACACATACTCATAGAATATAAAAGGAAAAAATGTTATTAGGCAGCATTGCATAATGATTTAAACGGTGTAGGTTAGTGATTAGAAGCCTTGACTCTTAAGCCAGAATTCCTACATTTGAATAAAAACTCCAGCACTTGACAAACATATGAAAATTTTTCATAAAAAAGGTCAAGACTGGTTTCAAAATTAACCCATGACAAGGCTGATTTGGCAGAAAGTGGATTTTCTGATAAGGATTTGCTTTGAAAAAAAGCTGTACTATGATCGGGACCCACCCCAAGAGTGAGAGTTGTATGCCCCAATGTCAGCCAAAAGATAGTGAGAATCTTGGGGACTAGATGTGGGAAACAATGCAGTAGATATTGCTGGACTGGAGCCACTCAGCCCTTGTCCAGGAGAACCACTGGGAAATAAGAGGGACCAACAGAGTTTCTCTTTGCAGTGGACAGCTGAAAAAGTCAAGGACTAAGGAGATGCAACTGCTGGAGGCATAGAAGACATTATTTCACAGGAGTTGCATTCAGAAGAGTCCAGCAAGGGAATTTACGTGAAAGCAAAACAAGCTTAATATATCTGCCAGTCCTAGAGAGCATGAAGATATTTTACAACAGTATCAGTCCAATACAAACTTCCTGCTTCCACCATTACCCTGACAAGTGGGGAAAGAGGTAGTCAGAAAAGGTAACCACATGCTCTTTCAATACTACTGTTTGTGAGTCCTTGCATTACCTGAGGGTAAAGAGCAAAGTGACAGGATTGCCAAATTTAATTCAGTGGCAGAGGAAAATTTTCCCTAACTGAAGAAAATTCTAGGGGACAAAAGTAAAGTATTTTTCCAAACACACATTTCAAAGGCAGTTTTTTCCTCTGAATCCTCTTTAATTGAAAATGGCCTTCCACTATTAATTTTATAATTTCTTCTCCATTCCAAATTTTGATTAAAATTTTTAAAAATCAATAATACGTAAATAGGATGAGTTATTCATTCATTACAAGTACTGACATTAATATTGTTTTTCTAAGAGCTGAAATTGTCTTCTTTTATTAAAGGTGTTAATTCAACATATTGTATATTGTCATTTAATGTGCTCTTTTTCAGTTTCATTTTTTTCCTTGACCCAGGCATTATTTAGGAGAGTTTTCTATTATTATTGCCATTATTATTAACTTCTGATTCATTGTGCTTATATGCAAAAAATAAATTTTT
Source organism: Grampus griseus (assembly GCF_964374135.1). Taxonomy (NCBI): domain Eukaryota; kingdom Metazoa; phylum Chordata; class Mammalia; order Artiodactyla; family Delphinidae; genus Grampus; species Grampus griseus. The sequence continues at coordinate 16,565,052 of NC_139003.1, forward strand.
AGAATCTAATCTTTAAGGAATTAAGGTTACCAATGAAATTAATTTTTTAAAAGCCTCTCTGAACTAAAAAGAATAGATGCTTTTGTAAAGTATGATACTTTATATACGCTACTTAATCTTTGTTATTTTTAGTTCCCCTGACTATTTGTTTCATAAATTGAACCAAAGGAAATACCAAACATTTTGTTTGTAAATATTTCAGCATATATGTCTATCAAATAAGGAGTTTAAAAATATATAACCACAAAAGCTTTAGCATACCTAACAGCCTATTAATTCCCTTATATCTTTCAATGCCTACTCCATGATCAAATTTCCCATTTATCTCAAAAATATTATTTTATGAACAGTATTTTTGAAGCAGGAAAAACACAATATCCTGCATTGTACTAGATTTATATGTCTCTTGAGCAACCATTAGGATATATGCTACTTCTCCCCATTTTATATGTTATCTATTTGTCAAATAAACCAAATCACTTGTTCTGTAGAGTGTCCCACTTTACGGATTTGGCAGATTGTATCCATGTTGTGCTTTTACATGTTCCTCTATCTGCCATTTGTCTTTAAAACTAGAGGATTATTTAAATTTAGATGCAATGGCAAGAATACACCATAGATGGTGTTCTATATTTCTTATTGTATCACATCAGGTAGCATGAAATGTCTGATTGTTCCATGTTTACTGATATTAAGACTTATCAACAGGTTTGAGCGGTGCCAACTTAATCCATTCATTATACAGTTTTCATCAATATTTCACTTATTGGTTTCAGAACCAATGGTTGCTTAGATCCATTGTCTTATTACAGTCTGGAAACAATAATTTACTAACTGCATGATACTCTATTTAACCCTGGAATTCTTCTGTAAAGAACTTTTCCTCATCAACTATTTAGTTATCTTGAGGTACAGTCTGTTTAGCAAAAGCAGACAAATGCCTTTTTCCCCTCCCTTTATTTACTCCTTTGGAGAAAAAACTGGGACTTCCCTTGTGGCACAGTGGTTAAGAATCCACCTGCCAATGCAGGGGCAAGGGTTCGATCCCTGGTCCGGGAAGATCCCATATGCTGCGGAGCAGCTAAGCCCATGAGCCACAACTACTGAGCCTGCACTCTAGAGCCTGTGAGCCACAACTACTGAGCCCATGTGCCACGACTACCGAAGCCCGCGTGCCGAGAGCCTGTGCTCCACAACAAGAGAAGCCACCACAATTAGAAGCCCGTGCACTGCAACTAGAGAAAGCCCGCGTGCAGCAACGAAGATCCAACACAGCCAAAAATATATAAATAAATTCATTTAAAAAAAGAGTTGATACTATAGAAATCTCCAAAGATGAAAAAATAAGTTTATTTTTGTTTTATTACAGTCAATTTTTTATATATTTGAGCTATTTCAAATAATGCAGTTATTATTCTTTGTCATGTTCAAACTGTACCATCTTTGACCTGTTGGTGTTACCTTCAGATAGGCTCTTTTGTCCATTTGAGACAACTGATAGTTTCTAAAATAGTTTTCTTGCTTTCTGATATGACAAAATATTCCAGCTTTATCTTGCATATTTATCACCCTGAACTGAAATCAGCTTTTTCTTCAAGGAGTCCTGATTCATTTTAGTTAGAAATCATGTTTATAGACACAATCTGAGCCCTAGGGATGCTCATTTCTACTGGACTGTTGTTGGTTTTAAGCTTTTTAATGTACAGAACGATATATATAATTTTAGAAAGAGAAAAAAAGTAAAAACATTATTTCATATTCACATTTACAATAACAGTTCATATTTAATCTCTTTGACTTTATATCTGTATCTGTTTATTTACCCAAAAAAAATGGTTTCCCAGACATTAACAATTACTTCTTTATTTTATCTATCCCAAGATAAATACTATTAAAAAAAAAAAAAAGAAAGACTGAGATCAGCCAAAGATTTATCTGTGGTTATATATTATTTTTCATTAGGATACATATGCTTTGGGATATATGGTTAAAATAGTCATTTTAAAATAGCTTGACATAGTTATCCAGTATGTTTATGCTAATAATTTCTTATACATTTAGGTTCATTTGTTTTACCCTTTCTTGTTAAAATTTATAAAAAGAACACTGGTCTTAGAGAGCCATATTATACCAAAATTGTGAACTACTGTTAAATTGAAACTCCCACCTACAACCTTTGGTTTCCCCCAAATATAAAGAGAGATATAGATAGATAGATCTATCTATGTAGATATTTATGGATAAATATTATCTGAACCAAAAACTGGGACAAGGGGTCTGACCACAAGACCACCTAGTTTAAATTGGCACTGCCTCTCCAAATCAGGAACACATCATTGTTGAACTTTAACTCTCTTCATGTTCTCTACCAGGTTATTTTTTAGCAGGTGATGTTAAAGAGGATTTTTTGACTCAAGGATTGAAAGATCTGAGGACCATAATGAAACAAAAAGGTTAGAAAACTACGGTAGAATCAGTAGTTTAGTCTTAAGTCTCCAAAGGACTTAAGGGTCTTAATAGATTCATTTAAGCCACATTATTGTTTCTATAGGCATTTGAGTTATCAGGAGGATCAGGCTAGGAACCCGTACATCATTTTAATGTCATGAAATACAATGAATTCCAATTAGATTTTCAAAATATGCTTTTCTAAAAGACAACCATATTGTGCTCATTTCCTGCCTTGAATATTACTCCTTTTCACTTCCTCCACTTTAAGAAGACATTTTTGAAATTTTACAGTTTCACATAAGCCTTATAGGTAGTAAAAAGCAAGGATTTTCAAACTGTTTTCAGGCAAGCCTTAGAGCCCCACGTGCTGCTTCATGTTCCAGTCCCATCATGAGACTCTGAGTGGGTAGGAATCTGGACCTCAGCCCCGTTTTACTCAAAATAGATTCTTTTTGATATGTTTCATATATAATTTGGTCCTTTGGAGGCTTCATTTGGAAAAAGAAGCGTTTTCTCCTTAAAAAGAAATTCAAACTCTCAAATTCACCAGCTTAAAATTGGATCTACTCTCCTCACTCTCTCCCTACGAACTGTTATAAACATGTTAAATACAGCCTTAGAGGAGGTAGAATGAGTGTTCCACACTTTTCTTTAGGGTAGTCACACAACAGCACAAATCAGCTGTATTTCGAGTTCAGAACTCTCTACCCACCACAAAGACACATATACTTCTTAAACCAAAAGCTAAATCCCATTTGTTTCTAAAGTATAACTTTTCTATTATCATTATTATCACCATCATCATCACCACCAGGTTCTTTTCCACCAAGACAAATAGAATACCCCTAGCAAGAAAAATTTTGTATGTGGGCGTGAAACACTACAGGAAATTCCCTGAAGTGGAAAACTGGCTCTTAAAGAACTTTTTTTTTTAGTGAAAAAAAACTGGCCAATAAATTCTTCATAGGAAAAACCCTCCAGCTTTGAAAATACAGTCAAAGTATTTTATTCTCCATTCTCAGACAAGAATCTCTGTCTTTGAACTTATTTCCTAATGATGTTTAGTGCTTGGAATACAAAGATAACTTACACTATATGAGAAACATAACAAAGAAATGTTAAGCAGAAGAGCTTTGTAAATTTCAAACAAATGCCTGCCAGAGACCATTTCAGATAGTACCTATTTACTTAAAAATAAACAAGTCATGTTATCATGGTTATCATTATCTTAAGATAATACTATTTATAGAGTTCTAGGAAATTGATATCAAATCTAAAAATATATTATCTTCTATTATATATCTTCAAATTCACATATGGCCTTATAACTTCTGTGTAATCACATCATTTAAGTTTTCCTTCATTTGGTTTAATAACACCATAATTTAAAATTCAAATATTCAGAGAGAGCACTCACTGTGTTACCCAAATTAAGAAGACAGAAGCTTGATTTGGGGACCATTCATTATAACTGGGGTGGTTATTTTGCTATATCAAATACAATGCCAGCATTTTCCAATTTTTAATATTCCATGGAAGGCTTTTCTTAAGTATATTTGAACATGACAGGTCATGTGTTTTCATTTTGGGGATTGAAGAAAAGAGTGAAAATAAACACTGAGTTTCCCAAATAGCTTAAGGCCTGGATGGGGTCAGTAGTGGGGGAAGAGAGAAAGAAAGGACACTCATATTGGACATGGGCTATGACTCCCAACTTCTGGTCACCTTCTGTTTACCTGCTGGTTTATTTTGTTGGGAGCCCTCCCTGGGTACCAATGCCAATGTGTCCAGCTGCTGTGGCCCACTGAGAGTGTTCTATATTGAACTGGGCTGGCTTTCTCCTTTGTTTCTGTGTCTTGCTTCATTTTTCCTACTTTTCGGTGTTTAAGCTTCATTATGGATCAGGTGGTCCTTAATGAAGACTCACTGTCCACTGTAACAGCTGCTTCATCTTAATTCCTCTAGTACTGTCCACTGTCCCATTCATTTGGTGTTTGTACATGGTCTGTACTGCTAATATTTTAAAAAATTATTTTAGTTTAGGGTAATAATTAAGAGTCAAGGCTTTGCATACATTATTCTTGACTATGGGCACAATGTTGTATAGCAGATCTCTAGAGCTTACTTATTTTGCTTAACTGAAACTTTATGCCTGTTCATTTTTAACTTCTGTTTCCCCTTCCCCACAGCCCCTGGCAACTGCTATTCCATGCTTTGATTCTATGAATTTAACTCTTTTAGATACTTCATGTAAGTGGAATCGGGTACTATTTGTCTTTCTATGACTGACTTATTTCACTTAGCCTAATGTCCTAAAGGTTCATCTGTGTTGTTGCATGTTGCAGAATTTTTCTTTTTGTATGAGCCTGCCAAAATTCATGGTACTGAAAATAATTTGGGACTAGACAGAGGAGGTGATTGCACAGCGTTTTGAATGCACTGAACTGTTCACTTTGAAATGGTTAATTTTATGTTATGTGAATTTCACCTCATGGAAAATAATTAATTTTTTTGAAAAAAACCTCATAGCATTGCATACCTCAAAGGTGTGAATTTTACTATATATAAATTATACCTGAATAACATGACTTTATAAAAAAAAAGAGTAAAGACTTTGGAATCAGATGACCCTGATTTCAAAGCCTGCCTCGGCCACATATTAGCATTCTATGAGCTTAGGCAAATTATTTCAACTCCCTGCTGTTGAGTTCCCTCATGTGTAAAATTGTAATAGTAATAGTATTGAGGTGCTATGAGCTGTGGTGCAATTAAAATGGCATCATGATATTTGACCAGAACTGCAAGCCCAAATCCACCCTTAATGAAGTTTTGCCTACAAAGGACTTTGCCTACAAAGTCCTTGAAGCTATCACAAATCCAGCTGGGATTCTGAGCCCAAACACAAGGGGAACCTGGGGACTAAGCCTGGAAAAGTATGGGGTTTTTCCTTTTTGACCTCAAACAAAAGCAGGTCAGGCCTGTTCCATTTATATCTGAAAGTCTAAATTTCATTTCAATTCAAGATTTCAATGGTAAAAATAAACAAACAAACATATAAATAATGAAACTATACCTCCTAGTGACGAGGGGAAAGGAATGAGAAAGGTTAAGACCATTGGTCCCAAAGCCTGGAATGGAGCCAGCTCAGGCCGCCTGGTCACTGAATGAGAGTGAGCAGAGAGGAAGCTGTTTCTGTTTGGGTGCTGTGTGCAGATCCTCATGCATTAGGATAGAGTTCCAGCATGAAACATGAAATTGGGTCCAAATTTGGATACTTCTTAATTGTGATGGGGTAACTTGACCTTAACACCTACTCATTTTTAGGGAATGACTGAAGAGAGGATTGAGAAAGGAGCAGAGAGGAGTCTTGTGTGCCTTTCCTTAGAAGCCAACAAATCTCTTCCTCACTGGTTCATTATAGAGATTCAATGAGATAATTCAGGGAAAGCACAGATAACAATGCTGAAAACAGACCTAGCTACGTTAAGTAGGGTAGGAGACGGCAGAAATATTTGTCGAATCGATTATATCATTTTGTCAAATTGTCTTTCCTGCTTTCTTCCCTTTGTCTTCGCTGCAGGAAACTGAGTTTCAGGCTGCACCATGACTTTGTAGGAGACGGCTGCATTTTAACCTCTTTAGAAGCATTTCCCTTTGAGCCTCGTGCAATCAGGACATAAAGGTAAAACGATCTTTATCATTGCTTTGAAAAGCTCAGGACCATTCTAATTGCTTAGCAGGAGAGAAGGTCTGTGCAGAAGGCTGGAGCGCTAAGATGATCAGCTATTATGAAAAGGGTTACATGTGTCTTAGCTCTGTTGGTTCTTTGAAAATCAAAAAGTCTGACAATGCACCCTGGGGAAGCAGCTGTGCCTGTGCTTTTCAGGCAGATGAGCTTAATACTTGCGATAGCAGTGATTTCAGACACACTGCCTTTCTGGAAATGAGACTGTATTTAAAAGAACAGGCTCTTGTTATCTCTTTTCTTTCAAAGAACAGTGACAAAAGATGGTCTTTTTGAAAGGGGATTTTGATGTTTACTGTCACTTAACATGTTTCAAAATGCAGGACTAACCCCACAGATACTGATCATTTTCCTCCTAAGTACTATGCCTGCAGTTCTGGAAGATGTCAACTTAAATCTGAATCCCCCTACAATAGAGATGTTCCTTAGGCATGACCCACTGAAAGCATGAGTAACAATCAACAGTTCCATTCCTGATGCTCTTTTCCTATAAACCATAACTTCTTGTTCAGTAAGTAGGATAAACAAAAATATTTTTATTAGATATTTGTCATGACCTTTAAGGATGCTTAGAATAAGAGGTTGTTTAGGGAAAGATTGAAAGAAGCATAAACTGCAAATATAAACTGATAACTCAGATACAAAATCCTCTTGCTGTCAGTCATAAATCATCTCTTAACTTTGGTTTTCTTTTCTCTTTCAAGTGAAACTTTGACTTTCTCTCATTACAGGCTTTGTAAAAATGTATGCCTGACCAGTTAGTCACTTGTAGTTTGTGTTTTGGAAGTTAGGACTTCTCACACTTAATTCAGCTTCTCACTTAATTGAAAGTCACTAATGTCAGGGCTTCTCAGTGGTTTTCATGATCACTTAATTAGCCTGCTCTGTTACACAAGAGAAATTAATCTTATGTTTTCTTTCACTCTTTATGTTCTGTATTTCTTGATTTTTCTAAGAAAATATATACTACTTATTTTTGACCTATGTAAAGTCTGTATTAAATTCTATGATAATTTCTTGCCAATAAGAAAAAAGGTTAACTTATCAAACAATGTGGTTATTAATTCAATGAACTACCTCTACTCTTCCTCATCAATATTTAACTAACATTCCATTACTTCTAGGTCAGGGCCTACAGTTTAACACTCTTTCCAAACTTCTAAAGGAAGCAATAATGTATCTCTAAACATTTTCAATACCTTTATATAATACTTCTTAAAATTTTCCCATGCTTTTTGTGACCGCTATGGAGAAACACTGAGTGTGCTGAAAAAAACAGGAAATGGATTTTGGGAATAGCAACCCAGAAAATAAAGATTCAGTGTTCTGTTTTCTCATACCTACAAAATATTTGCTTAAACTGTCCTTTGAACAGAGCCTGTGAATGCACCACTCTTTTCTTATTTTTTTTCCTTCCAACTTATGAAATTTTTAAAGATCAACTGAGCTCTGAGGAGACACCTTAGGGGCCAGTGTAATGCTGTGGACTTTCAAAAAGGGGGAAAATCCATGTAAGAGCATTGTCTTTATTTGGTGTCTTAAAAATAAATAAATCAACCTAAAAATCTTTGGCCAAAATTACACTTAAATTGTTTAAGATGGCTTTGATATCTGATGTAATTCTTTTGTATCTTATTTTGACATCTGTTGTCAGTCTTGTGTAGATATTAAAAAGATGTTTCAGATGAGTATTAAGTTTATGAACTAAGCAAATGACTGACAATCTAAACCTTTAGGTAAGTAGTCCATAATAAGATCCTTTGTCTTGAAATGTAGCAAAGATATTTTCTTCAAAATTGGATAGAGTCATATTCTTTAAATTGTTGGCACCAAGAAATTGAATAAGCTTTATATGAGTCCAAATTATGTAACTGTTTTTAGTGTTGGATAGCCAATTGTTGAAATGTATTAGCTATTCAAAGATCATGATTATGGTTAATAAAAGAGCAGTGGATCAGCAAAGGAGAGAGAGAAAGTGAGGGGATAAGATGATGCACAGAGAGAGACAAGGAGAGAGAGAAAGACAGAAAACATCATTTTTCAGCATCTTCCATGGTATGTCTGAGTGTGACTGAGAATATCTATGTTTAGCTTACAACTGTTGAATTAAACAACTCGAGAGAAAACACTGCTTGATTATGATCAGATTGTGTTTTTTCAGACAACAGAGCAGAGTGGTTATCTACCCTGGAGACAGACAAGTCTGGTTTTAGCACTGAGAGGCTATTTAATTTCTCACACCTAAGTTTCTTCTGTGTAAAATCAGGATCATAATTTCTACTTCATAATCTGTCACAGGATTAAATGAAATGTCATATTAAAAAAGGTTTAGCATGGATCTTAGCACTGGTAGTTATTTTATTTATACATTATAATTAAGTAACTATTATAAGAAAAGCCATAAGTCTTAACGTCTATTCAGGTCCCTGTATTAATGAATAGGCAAGGCAGAGCAATTACTAAGAATAAAAAAATACATACACTAGAGTAATTGACTATGTGAATATCAACGTAGGTACAGATGATATATACAATGAGGCAAAGTGAGGATAGAGAGAGATGACTTCTGGAGTGGCAGTGTGAAGAGCTTCATGGACCCTCTCCAAGAAGAAACAATATAACTGGTGAAAATTATTTAAGACGATTTAAAGTCTCTAGATATTACCCTAAAAGCACACATCAAAGGAAGAAACATTTATTTGAGAAAATCTACTAAATTTCAGTAAGAAAAGCAAGAGTCTGTGGCATTTGAGCCATGACCCACTCCTGCCCTCCATCTAAGTAAGAGCCCTATTGGGACCAGAACACATCTCAAGACAGGCATCAAAGATTACCCCTGTAATGGGGCATGGATTTAATTGGATTAGACTTTAGAACATTATTACAAACAATAGAGCAGTCATCTGTCAATTAATGGAGGTTAACAGCTGTGTGTGATACCAACAAAGGCAGACAGCATAAAAGAGATATCAGGGAGAGAGACAATAAAAGAGAGTCCAGTTAAAACCACTATCACCCCAGGGTGACTGTGTGCATGCCTAAGGCTGTGCCCTCTGAAAACTTATGGGGTACAAATGAAGCATTACTTAGAGGGAAATTTATAGTGGCAAATGCCTACATTTGAAAAAGAAGAAATCTCAATTCAATAACATAATGCTGTTCCACCTTAAGAAACTATTAAAAGAAGAGCAAACTAAACTTAAAATAAGCACAATAAAGGAAATAATAAAGATTAGAGTGAAAATACATGAAATAGAGAATAGAAAAACCAGAGAGAAATCAATGAAACCAAAAGTTGGTTCTTTGAAAAAAGTCAACAAAATTGACAAACTGATCTAAACTAAGAAAAAAATAAACAAGACTCAAGTTACTAAGGTTTAGAACGAAAAGAGAGACATCACTACTGGCCTTGCACAAATAAAAACGATTACAAGGGAATACTATGAACAGTGTTATGTCAACAAGTAAGATATCTTAGAATAAATGGAAAAATCTCTAGAAGGCCACAAGATTGTGTGGCTTTTGCATAAGTGTATATAGATCAATGTAATAGAGAGTCCAAAAACAAACTATTATATTTATGGGCAACTGATTTTTTTGACAAGGGTGCGAAGAAAGATAATTGGAGGAAGAATAGTCTTTTCAGCAACTGTTACTGGTACAACTGGATATCTACATGAAAAAGAATGAAGTTGAAATTTTTTCTTACTCCACCCACAAAACATAACCCAAAATGGATCATGGAACTAAATGTAAGAGTTAAAATTATAAAACTCTTAAAAGGTAGTGTACGAATAAATCTTTATGAACATATATGAGTTAGACAAAGTCTTCTTGGATATACTGTCAAAAGCACAAGTGATAAAAGAAATGACAGGTCAAATGACAACAGATTTTTTTAAATGCTACAAAGGACACCATTAAGAAATTGAGAAGATAACATAGAATTGGAGAAAATATTTGCAAATCATACGTCTGATAAGAGACTTGTATCCAGAATATATGAACTCATCATAATAAAAAGTTAATCCATTGTTTTTTTAAAAAACGGGCAAAGAATTTGAATAGACATTTTTTTCAAAGAAGACACTGATATGACCAATAAGTAAATAAAAGAATGCTCAACATCATTAGCCACCAGGGAAATGCAAATTCTAACTCTAATGAGATACTGCTTCACACCCACTATGATGACTTTAACCAAAATGACAGATGATTACAAGTGTTGACAAGGTTGTGGAAAAATTGAACCTTCATACATTGGTGGTGGGAATGTGAAACAGTGCAGCCACCTATATATATTCTGGCCATTCTTTAACAGGTTACAGATAAAGTTACTGTATGATCTGCCGGTTCCATTCCTAGGTCTATACCCAAGAAAAATAAAAGTTCCATCCAAAACTTGTATGTGAATGTTGGTAACAGCACTGCTCATAACAGTCAAAAGTAGAAACAACATAAGTGACCACTGACTGATAAACAGACCAAATCTGGCACATCCATACAACAAAATATTACACAATAATAAACAGAATGAAGTACTGATGCATGCTACACCACGGATGAACTCTGAAAAGACTAAGCTAAATGAAAGAAGCCAGTAACAAAAAATCAAATATTATATTTTTTCCATTTATAGTAAATTTCCAGAATAGACATATCTATAAACAGAGAAAGTAGATTAGTGTTTGCTAAGGGCTGTGGATGGAGAGTGAGGACAGGTGAGATGGGAAATGACTTACTAGCTTTACAAGGGATTTTTTGGTTCTGATAAAAATGTACTAAGATTTGATTGTGGTGATGGTTGTATAACTCTGTAACTATGCTACAAACCACTGAATTGTAGACCTATATGGTTAATTGTGTGACAAGTAAATTATATCTCATTAAAGACATTTTAAAAGAAGTGAGAAAGAAATTGACACAAGTTCTGTATCAATTGTTTTAGGAGCAAGAGAAGGAGAAAATGGAAGAGAAAAGGAAAGGCAAAAGTGAGCAAGCTGGTGTGCAAGCAACTTTTTTTTTTTTTTTTTTTTTTTTTTTTTGCAGTACGCGGGCCTCTCACTGTTGTGGCCTCTCCCATTGCAGAGCACAGGCTCCGGACGCGCAGGCTCATTGGCCATGGCTCACGGGCCCAGCCGCTCCTCGGCATGTGGGACGCACGAACCCGTGTCCCCTGCATTGGCAAGCGGACCCTCAACCACTGCGCCACCAGGGAAACCCAGAAGAAACTATTGATAGTTTTTGACAGGAGAGAAATAACCTCTGGTATAAAGTCAAAAGTCTTCAAAAGTTTCTCTGAAAAGACACAACAATTTTCCTAGATAAGTACAGAAATTCTGGAGGTCAAAGCATTTCTAAATGGATAGAAAAAAACCTAAAACACTAATTTATTCTAGTTAGCAATAGATTATTTTAATTATTCTATAATCATAGCTCATATACTTTCATGTTATCAATAAATACAGAAAAGAGTCTCCTTTTGATCCATTAGATACTTTCTTTGATTTAAATTCTTTTTCATTTGTCATGATTTTTTATTCATGTTCCTTTTGCAAGCTCTGAATATATTTATTTTTGCTCATACCAGTAGTAATAATAATAATATCCTACAAGCAAAATTCCTTGCTATTAAATCAGCTTCTAATTTCCTTCAGAAGTCTACTTCCTCCCACCCCTTTTAATAGAGTGATAATGTTGTCTCCTTTCTAATCTCACACCAAATCTCATATCCAACTGTCACAATTTGAACATTGTCTATTCATGCACTTTACTATTATGATGATCTTAAAATCACAGTGCTTGAAAGTCACTCTAGAAATTATCTTGACCACTTCCTTATATTTATCCTGGTTTTTACCTCCTATATCCTTTCCACAGATAAAAAGTCTTTGTTATGTCTGTTATTTGCTCTGATAGCTTACAATTTTACATGGTACAAAGCAACATTCCATTTTCAAGAGCAGTGGAGAACAGCTATCTCCTTTTAATATTCTTTTACATATGTGAGTGTTTCTACTGTCAACTTTCAGACCTATGTTTACTGTAATAAATAGCCATGATTTCATTTTATTTGTCAGTTAAAAAGACAAAATAGAACAAACAAAAATTGGTAAAAATCTGTACTTAAACGTGTAGGATTAAATAGGTAACATTTAATGCAATACCGTATTAAAAATACTACCTGACATTTACTGTTCAAAGCAATTTATGTGTTCTATATCATTTAATATTCACAGTATTACCTTGAGGAAGTTCTACTATTATCACCATTTCACAACTGAGGAAACTGAGGTACAGACATATTATTTGCTCTGCTCCAAGTAAGCACATTTTTCATTATTTTAACATTTAACAATAGAAAAGGTAGATCAAGAAAGAAAACTGAAAAGACTCCAAATAATTGAAAGATCAAATAGCTGACATTATTTTCTTCAGATTCTCTTAAGTAAATTTTAAAATATACACAAATGTAGCAAAAACAGTCTATTGAACCCTCATTTATTCATCATTCATCCTCAACAATCATCAACTCACCACCTAACTTTGCTTCATTTACAACTTTTGCTCAAACCCCTTAAATATTTTGATGCAAATCTCAGAACTCATTGATAATCCTATAATTTTTGCATAAACATTTATTATGTATCTCACAAAGATAGAGGTCCTTTTAACATAATCACAATACTAACAATACTTAACATAAACAATACTCCTTTAATATCCTAGAATGTAATATTAGTGTTTATAATTCCCTGAAAGTTCATTTTTTTGACAGTCTGGATTGAAATCCAAATAAGGCCCATACATTGCAACTGGTTAATATGTCTCTTAATCTATAGATTTCCCTTTATTATGTAGTATTATTGTTATTTTGCAATTTGTTTTTTTAAGAAACCAATCCCTTTGGCCATGTAGCATCTCCTCCAATCTGTATTTTGCAGATTACAAACACACAGTGATGTATTTCAACAGATCTTTCTCACAGTACTTTCTGTAGTTAATTCTAGAACCTTGATCACATTGGGGTTTTAAGCTTTAGCAAGAATATTTCATAGGTGGTGTGGATTTTTAATTAGAAAAATGTGTCTTTCCAGAGAATTGAGAATGCAGAGAAAGATTTACTGTCCATATCAATTTAGTTAAGCTTAAATGCAGGAGTGAATAGAGAAGAAAATTTTGCCTGAAATTTAACATCCAAGACAGACTCTAGAATGTGGACAGACTTAAAAATACATGAATAAAAGTATTTTCCCGAAGCGCAGTCGGGGTTTACTGGACCAATCAACATGGATGAAGCACTTTCCAAACCTTAATTTGAAATCTTTCAAACGGACTCACAAGTTACAAATAGATAGGCTTTGTTCTTTCACGGTTTGTGTTCTAACATAACATTCTCTACTAGAGGTAAGTCTAGGATCATTTGTCACACATTTCTCAGTGACACTGCTTAATTTCGATAAAAGAGAGCATGAAATCAACTTTGAAAAGTAGTAAAGGATACTGGCAATAAGAGCAATCGCAAGCTTTCCTGAGGAAAGAAGAGACTAGAAAAAGAGAATTCGTTGATAGTATCACAAAATGAGATTTTTTTTTAACTTTTGAAAATCTATAGAACAAGGGAAGCCTATTGCCATTTAATTCTAATTCCAATTGTGTAGAATAGATTGCAAAAGAGAAAACCATTAGTCATAAAATTTGTAATTTCCCATATTCCTACCTAAGAGATATGGCCAACCTGAATCTTGTTAAATCTACAATTACTGGTTTTGTATGAAATGGCAAGAAATCAGGGAATGGGATTAAAACATGGTCCCGGGGGAAAAATACCCTTGCAGTATGCATTTCTTTATATGTCATGGTTATTTTTCCCTTCTTCTCATCCAAATTTCATATGGAGCTCTGGTACTGTCACTTCCTTGGTAACTGTGTTGGCAAAATACAGATTTCTATGCAGGTTTGTATGGAAATCAACCGTCTATTAAACTCTTCCTTCCACCACATTCTTTCATCTGTATTCTTTATATTGGAAGATGACTCTCAGTCTTAATTCTGCCTTTTTATTCCCTTTAGGGAATTTTTTTTTCCCAATGGCATGGAGCTCTCTGGTATGTGAACCTAATTAGCTGTATAAAAGCAAAGTTCATGTTCAACTCTTTAATCTAGCTACATCGGAGGAACAAGAGGGTCTCGGAGTTGAAGCTCTCCATGGTTTTGATGGAATGTAACCATTAAAAAGAGTACAGTATTTCAGGACATCATACTTTTTATTCAAAAGATATAAAGGTTACTGGATATAGTAAAATTAGAACAGTCTTGTAGGTCCTAGAGCCCAGGTTTATATCTCAGATCCATAACATGACTTTAGCGTGTCTCTTACTCTTAAGAGTGTTTCTTCAAAAGTAAAAGATGAAAAGAACTTCTTGCTTTTCAGGCAAAGTATTAATATTCCTATTCTTATCAGTATCTCTAAGGGTGTGGCCTGGAGACATACATACATACACACACACACACACATAGAGAGAGAGAGAAATATAGATGATAGATGTATAGATATAGATATATAGAGTGATTTCCACAAGTGATTCTGATGCATATCCAGATGATAAATACTGTTGCAGAGCACTATTTCATCACTGTTTTTATATGCATGTCGTTGATAACTGAACACATTTCCATAAGCTTACTGATCATTAATTTTTCATCTTTTATGATTTACCTATTCATGTGCTTTTGCTCATCTTTCTACTCAGTTGCTCTATACATTTCATTGATTTATTTTATTTTAATTTTTTATTTTTTTGCAGTACGCGGGCCTCTCACTGTCGTGGCGTCTCCTGTTGCGAAGCACAGGCTCCGGACGCGCAGGCTCAGCGGCCATGGCTCACGGGCCCAGCTGCTCCACGGCATGTGGGATCTTCCTGGACCGGGGCATGAACCCGCGTCCCCTGCATCGGCAGGCGGACTCTCAACCACTGCACCACCAGGGAAGTCCTGATTTCTGTTTATTTTACACTAACAATATTAAAACACCGCACATGATCTGAAATTGTTTTCTAATTTTTGCTTGTCATCTAATGTATTATGTTGAAGGTTTTTGAAATAATGTTTATAAATATTTCATAATCAATACTTGCTTTATTGGCATGTTATTTTTTTTGTGAACAAAATACTTCCAAACCATGAAATCACATTAACGTGTATATATAATACACAATATGTAATATACATACTATATATATACACGGTCAGTTTTAGCTTTCCATGATAGTGCAGGATCATAAAAATGACTGTGCAAGCTGAAACTGGGAAAATGTTAATAATATATGGGGAAAATTTAATTGTTATCTTTAAAATTTTTGTCAAGATATTAAAAACTGCCTTATTCTTGGTTATAAACGTATGGAAAAATAAAAAAATAGTAAAACTAGTATTTCCTAATTATACTGTAATTTAAAATATCAGAAGAATTAAGAATGGAAGTTGAAATGTTTTATTTTGTTAAAAACAAACATTATCAAGAATAGTTTTTTTGTTTTTTTGTTTGTTTTTGTTTTTTAGCCCTGCCACACGGCATGTGGGATCTTAGTTCCCCAACCAGGGATGGAACCTGTGCCCCCTGCAGTGGAAGCACAGAGTCCTAACCACTGGACTGCCAGGGAATATCCTCTCAAGGCACAGTGCTTGAATAGTGCTTGCCTTCTTGTGTAACATTTGACTCACAGTGAGTATCTTTTCTGCACTTGGGTGAATAGTCATTCTCCTTTTTAAGCTTAGATTATTAGCTTCCAACATTTTATCCGTCGCACTTTCAATGTTATGAAATATCTCCAAGAGTCCCTTTAATGTGCAAGTTTTGCCAATGTCCCTTGCTCTCGGACATCTATATCCTTTTTCCATTATAACTACTTTTCAATTTTTCTTCCACCATTATCACTTTGCATTTCTAGGCTCCTCTTTCATCTTGCTGACCAACTTCCTCTTTTGATTATTCATTTTTGTAAAATGTCACATGGGTTTATCACTGGGAGACAAGAAGGAAATGTAACTAAAAACTTTCCTGTCTGTGTGTGAACAGATGTGCAGTGACCAATTACCTACTGACTGTGAAAGAAATGTAATTGGTCACTGATCATTTGTCCTGATTTGTTGATTTGTGGACTGAAAAGCTAGTGCTGAGGTTTGTACTTTGTGCAATTACTCACAGTTAGTATACTGTGGTAACTGAAATTTGAACTGTCTTGTTGGATGACTAATATGTTTGAATTCAACCTTGGTAACAGAAATTCATGCATGTCAAATCAGGCAAAGTGAGTGCTATCTGTATATAATAAAAATATTCAGTTCCTTTTGAGGTGTTATCACATATAACTTTATTAACTAGAACTTAAGAATTAATTTGCCTTCAGAGACCAGATTGCTACCAATAAGAGTACCAGTTATACAAAGAAAGTTCTGTTTTTCCATATAGGCTCCCATATCTTTACAGATTTTGTGTTAGGTTTTTGCTCTGTGACTTAACACCTCTGATGGGTCAAGAATAGTCTTTGGGGCACCAGGAGAAGATGGCGGAAAAGTAAGACGTGGAGATCACCTTCCTCCCCACAAATACATCAGAAATACATCTACATGTGGAACAACCCCTACAGAACACCTACTGAATGCTGGCAGAAGACCTCAGACCTCCCAAAAGGCAAGAAACTCCCTACATACCTGGGTGGGACAAAAGAAAAAAGAAAAAACAGAGACAAAAGAATAGAGATGGGACCTGCACCAGCGGGAGGGAGCCGTGAAGGAGGAAAGGTTTCCACACACTAAGAAGCACCTTCGCGGGGGGAGACTGTGGGTGGCGGAGGGGGGAAGCTTCGGAGCCGCAGAGGAGAGCGCAGCAACAGGGGTGCGGAGGGCAAAGTGCAGAGATTACCGCACAGAGGATCGGCGCCGACTGGCACTCACCAGGCCGAGAGGCTTCTCTGCTCACCCACCAGGGCGGGCGGGGCTGGGAGCTGAGGCTCGGGCTTCGGAGGTTGGATACCAGGGAGAGGACTGGCATTGGCAGCGTGAACACAGCCTTAAAGGGGCTAGTGCGCAATAGCTAGCCGGGAGGGAGGCCGGGAAAAGGTCTGGAGCTGCCGAAGGGGCAAGAGACTTTTTCTTCCCTCTTTGTTTCCTGGTGCGCGAGGAGAGGGGATTAAGAGCGCTGCTTAAAGGAGCTCCAGAGATGGGCACGAGCCCCGGCTATCAGCGCGGATCCCAGAGACGGGCATGAGACACTAAGGCTGCTGCTGCAGCCACCAAGAAGCCTGTGTGCGAGCACAGGTCACTATCCACACCGCCCCTCCCGGGAGCCTGTGCAGCCCGCCACTGCCGTGATCCAGGGACAACTTCCCCGGGAGAACGCACGGCGCGCCTCAGGCTGCTGCAAGGTCACGCCAGCCTCTGACACCGCAGGATCGCCCCGCATCCGTACCCCTCCCTCGTGCCAGCCTGAGTGAGCCAGAGCCCATGAATCAGCTGCTCCTTTAACCCCGTCCTGTCTGAGCGAAGAACAGATGCCTTCAGGCGACCTACACGCAGAGGCGGGGCCAAATCCAAAGCTAAACCCGCGTGCTGTTTGAACAAAGAAGAGAAAGAGAAATCTCTCCCAGCAGCCTAAGGATCGGCGGATTAAATCTCCACAATCAACTTGATGTACCCTGAAATACCTGAATAGACAACGAATCATCCCAAATTGAGGAGGTGGACTTCGGGAGCAAGATATATTATTTTTTCCCCTTTTCCTCTTTTTCTGAGTGTGTATGTGTATGCTTCTGTGTGAGATTTTGTCTGTATAGCTTTGCTTTTACCATTTGTCCTAGGGTCCCGTCCATCCATTTATTGTTTTTTGTTTTTACTTTTTAATTTTTTTATAATAATTTTTTATTTTGTACTTTAATAACTTTATTTTATTTTATCTGGCTTTATTTTATTTTATCCTCTTTCTATTTTTTCTCCCTTTTATTCTGAGCCGTGTGGATGAAAGGCTCTTGGTGCTCCAGCCAGGAGTCAGTGCTGTGCCTCTGAGGTGGGAGAGCCAACTTCAAGACACTGGTCCACAAGAGACCTCCCAGCTCCACATAATATCAAATGGCGAAAATCTCCCAGAGATCTCCATCTCAACACCAGCACCCAGCTTCACTCAACGACCAGCAAGTTACAGTGCTGAGCACCCTACACCAAACAACTAGTGAGACAGGAACACAATCCCACCCATTAGCAGAGAGGCTGCCTAAAATCATAATAAGTTAACAGACACCCCAAAACACACCACCAGATGTGGACCTGCCAACCAGAAAGACAAAATCCAGCCTCAACACAGGCACTAGTCCCCTCCACCAGAAGGCCTACACAACCCACTGAACCAACCTTAGCCACTGGGGGCAGACACCAAAAACAACAGGAACTAAGAACCTGCAGCCTGCAAAAAGGAGACCCCAAACACAGTAAGACAAGCAAAATGAGAAGACAGAAACACAGCAGATGAAGGAGCAAGGTAAAAACCCACCAGACCTAACAAATGAAGAGGAAATAGGCAGTTTACCTGAAAAAGAATTCAGAATAATGATAGTAAAGATGATCTAAACTCTTGGAAATACAATAGAAAAAATGTAAGAAACATTTAACAAGGACCTAGAAGCACTAAAGAGGAAACAAGCAATGATGAACAACACAATAAATGAAATGAAAAATACTCTAGAAGGGATCAATAGCAGAATAACTGAGGCAGAAGATCAGATAAGTGACCCGGAAGATAAAATAGTGGAAATAACTGCTGCAGAGCAGAATAAAGAAAAAACAATGAAAAGAACTGAGGACAGTCTCAGAAACCTCTGGGACAACATTAACCACACCAACATTCGAATTACAGGGGTCCCAGAAGAAGAAGAGAAAAAAAAGGGACTGAGAAAATATTTGAAGAGATTATAGTTGAAAACATCCCTAATATGGGAAAGAAAGTAGTTAATCAAGTCCAGGAAGCACAGAGAGTCCCATACAGGATAAATCCAAGGAGAAACATGCCAACACACATATGCAACACACATGCAACACACACATTGGATCTCATTCAGATTTGATGGAGATTTTAAAATCTCCATCAGATTTGATGGAGAAATTAAAACCTTTACAGACAAGCAAAAGCTGAGAGAGTTTATTTAGCACCACCAAACCAACTTTACAACAAACGCTAAAGGAACATCCCTAGGCAAGAAACACAAGAAAAGGAAAAGACCTACAATCACAAACCTAAAACAATTAAGAAAATGGGAATAGGAACATATATATTGATAATTACCTTAACTGTAAATGGATTAAATGCTCCCACCAAAAGACACAGACTGGCTGAATGGATACAAAAACAAGACCCGTATATATGCTGTAAACAAGAGACCCATTTCAGACCTAGGGACACATACAAACTGAAAGTGAGGGGATGGAAAAAGATATTCCATGCAAATGGAAATCAAAAGAAAGCTGCAGTAGCCATTCTCATATCAGACAAAATAGATTCTAAAATAAAGACTATTACAAGAGACAAAGAAGGACACTACATAATGATTAAGGGATCAATCCAAGAAGAAGATATAACAATTGTAAATATTTATGCACCCAACACAGGAGCACCTCAATACATAAGGCAAATACGAACAGCCATAAAAGGGGAAATCGATAGTAACGCAATCATAGTAGGGGACATTAACACCCCACTTTCACCAATAGACAGATCATCCAAAATGAAAATAAATAAGGAAACACAAGTCTTAAATGATACATTAAACAAGATGGACTTAATTGATATTTATAGGACATTCCATCGAAAAACAACAGCATAGACATTCTTCTCAAGTGCTCATGGAACATTCTCCAGGATAGATCATATCTCGGGTCACAAATCAAGTCCAGGTAAATTTAAGAAAACTGAAATCGCATCAAGTGTCTTTTCCAACCGCAATGCTATGAGACTAGATATCAATTACAGGAAAACAATCGATAAGAAATACAAACACACGGAGGCTAAGCAACACACTACTTAATAACCAAGATCACTGAAGAAATCAAAGAGGAAATCAAAAAATACCTAGAAATAAATGAAAATGAAAACACGATGACCCAAAACCTATTGGATGCAGCAAAAGCAGTTCTAAGAGCGAAGTTTATACCAATACAATCCTACCTCAAGAAACAAGGAAAGTCTCGAATAAACAACCTAAACTTACACCTAAAGCAATCAGAGAGAGAGGAACAATAAAACCCCCAAAGTTAACAGAAGGAAAGAAATCATAAAGATCAGATCAGAAATAAATGAAAAAGAAATGAAGGAAACAATAGCCAAGATCAATAAAACTAAAAGCTGGTTCTCTGAGAAGATAAACACAGTTGATAAACCATTAGCCAGACAGATCAAGCAAAAAATGGAGAAGACTCAAATCAACAGAATTAGAAATGAAAAAGGAGAGGTAACAACTGACACTGCAGAAATACAAAGGGCCATGAGAGATTACTACAAGCAACTCTAAGGCAATAAAATGGACAACCTAGGGCTACCCTGGTGGCACAGTGGTTGAGAGTCCGCCTGCCAATACAGGGGACACGGGATCGTGCCCAGGTCCGGGAAGATCCCACATGCTGTGGAGCGGCTGGGCCCGTCAGCCATGGCCACTGAGCCTGCGCGGCTGGAGCCTGTGCTCCACAACGGGAGAGGCCACACAGTGGGAGGCCTGCGTACCACAAAAAAAACACAAAACAAAAAAACAAACAAAAAAAATGGACAACCTGGAAGAAATGGACAAATTCTTAGAAATGTACAACCTGCCAAGACTAAATCAGGAAGAAATAGAAAATATGAACAGACCAATCACAAGCTCTGAAATTGAAACTGTGATTAAAAATCTTCCAACAAAGAAAAGCCCAGGACCAGATGGCTTCACAGGTGAATCCTATCAAACATTTAGAGAAGAGCTAACACCTATCCTACTCAAACTCTTCCAAATATAGCAGAGGGAGGAAAACTCCCAAACTCATTCTATGAGGCCACCATCACCCTGATACCAAACCAGACAAAGATGTCACAAAGAAAGAAAACTACAGGCCAATATCACTGATGAACATAGATGCAAAAATCCTCAACAAAATACTAGCAAACAGAATCCAACAGCTCATTAAAAGGATCACACACCATGATCAAGTGGGTTTTATTCCAGGAATGCAAGGATTCTTCAATATACGCAAATCAATCAACGTGATACACCATATTAACAAATTGAAGGAGAAAAAGCATACGATCATCTCAATAGATTCAGAAAAAGCTTTCGACAAAATTCAACACCCGTTTATGATAAAAACCCTCCAGAAAGTGGGCATAGAGGGAACTTTCCTCAACATAATAAAGGCCATATATGACAAACCCACAGCCAACATCATCCTCAATGGTGAAAAACTGAAACCATTTCCACTAAGATCAGGTACAAGACAAGGTTGCCCACTCTCACCACTCAACATAGTTTTGGAAGTTTTAGCCACAGCCATCAGAGAAGAAAAAGAAATAAAAAGAATCCAAATAGGGAAAGAAGAAGCAAAGCTGTCACTGTTTGCAGATGACATGATACTATACATAGAGAATCCTAAAGATGCTACCAGAAAACTGCTAGAGCTAATCAATGAATTTGGTAAAGTAGTAGGATACAATTTTTTTTTTTTTTTTTTTTTTGCAGTAAGCAGGCCTCTCATTGTTGTGGCCTCTCTCGTTGCGGAGCACAGGCTCCGGACACGCAGGCTCAGCGGCCATGGCTCCTGGACCTAGCCGCTTCGCGGCATGTGGGATCTTCCCGGACCAGGGCACGAACCTGTGTCCCCTGCATCGGCCGGCGGACTCTCAACCACTGCGCCACCAGAGAAGCCCACAGGATACAAATTTAATGCACAGAAATCTCTTGCATTCCTATACACTAATGATTAAAAATCTGAAAGTGAAATTAAGAAAACACTCCCATTTACCATTGCAACAAAAAGAATAAAATATCTAGGAATAAACCTACCTAAGGAGACAAAAGACCTGTATGTAGAAAATTATAAGACACTGATGAAAGAAATTAAAGATGATACAAATAGATGGAGAGATATACCATGTTCCTGGATTGCAAAAATCAACATTGTGAAAATGACTATACTACCCGAAGCAATCTACAGATTCAATGCAATTCCTACCAAACTACCACTGGCCTTTTTCACAGAACTAGAATAAAAAATTTCACAACTTGTATGGAAACACAAAAGGCCCCTAAGAGCCAAAGCAATCTTGAGAACGCAAAATGGAGCTGGAGGAATCAGGCTCCCTGTCTTCAGACTATACTACAAAGCTACAGTAATCAAGACAGCATAGTACTGGCACAAAAACAGAAATATAGATCAATGGAACAGGATAAAAAGCCCAGAGATAAACCCACGCACATATGGTCACCTTACCTTTGATAAAAGAGGAAAGAATATACAGTGGAGAAAAGACAGCCTCTGCAATAAGTGGTGCTGGGAAAACTGGACAGCTACATGTAAAAGAATGAAATTAGAACACTGCCTAACACCATACACATAAATAAACTCAAAATGGATTAAACACCTAAATGTAAGGCCAGACACCATCAAACTCTTAGAGGAAAACATAGGCAGAACACTCTATGACATAAATCACAGCAAGATCCGTTTTGATCCACCTCCTAGAGAAATGGAAATAAAAATAAACAAATGGGACCTAATGAAACTTAAAAGCTTTTGCACAACAAAGGAAACCATAAAGAAGACCAAAAGACAACCCTCGGAATGGGAGAAAGTATTTGCAAATGAAGCAACTGACAAAGGATTAATCTCCAGAATTTACAAGCATCTCATGCAGCTCAATAACAAAAAAACAAACAACCCAATCCAGAAATGGGCAGAAGACCTAAATAGACATTTCTCCAAAGAAGATATACAGATGGCCAACAAACACATGAAAGAATGCTCAACGTCATTAATCATTAGAGAAATGCAAATCAAAACTACAATGAGATATCATCTCACACCGGTCAGAATGGCCATCATCAAAAAATCTAGAAACGATAAATGCTGGAGAGGGTGTGAAGAAAAGGGAACCCTCTTGCACTGTTGGTGGGAATGTCAATTGATACAGCCACTATGGAGAACAGTATGGCAGTTGCTTAAAAAACTAAAAATAGAATTACCATACAACCCAGCAATCCTACTACTGCGCATATACCCTGAGAAAACCGTAATTCAAAAAGAGTCACGTACCAAAACATTCATTTTGGTTCATTTACAATAGCCAGGACATGGAAGCAACCTAAGTGTCCATCAACAGATGAATGGATAAAGAAGATGTGGCACATATATACAATGGAATATTACTCAGCCATAAAAAGAAAGGAAACTGAGTTATTTGTTGTGAGGTGGATGGACCTAGAATCTGTCCTAGAGAGTGAAGTAAGTCAGATAGAGAAAAACAAATACCGTATGCTAACACATATATATGGAATCTAAAAAAAAAAAAGGTCATGAAGAACCTAGGGGCAAGATGGGAATAAAGACACAGCCCTACTAGAGAATGGACCTGAAGATATGGGGAGGGGGAAGGGTAAGCTGTGACAAAGCGAGAGAGTGGCATAGACATATATACACTACCAAACGTAAAATAGACAGCTAGTGGGAAGCAGCCGCATAGCACAGGGAGATCAGCTTAGTGGTTTGTGACCACCTAGAGGGGTGGGATAGAGAGGGTGGGAGGGAGGGAGACGCATGAGGGAAGAAATATGGGAACATATGTATATGTATAACTGATTCACTTTGTTATAAAGCAGAAACTAACGCACCATTTTGAAGTAATTATACTCCAATAAAGATGTTAAAAAGAAAAAAAAAAGAATAGTCTTTGAATTGCAATTTGTCCAGCTATTTTTCTTGTCATAAGGGTGGGAGCAGACCTCTTTAAAGTTCTCTTCTCTGAGTCAAAATAAGAAACCTATGCAGGAACTCAAGCAGTACCTCATAGAGTCTCCCTTGACAGAGCGAGTAATGGGGGCACTGAGCACATTATGGGGTATAAAGATCTGGAGCATTGTTTTTAATTGAGTAATATTGGACAAACCATAAGGATCTATAGATAAATAAATTGTAATAAAGCCTATACAGCAATGAATTAAATAACATAAGTTTATACACATATAAAGTTGAAAGATCTTAGAAATGTGTCTTCATATGCAAAAAAAAGATACAGAAAAATACTGAAGGAAGCATTTACAATATGCATTGAAATAAATGCACATATAAGGCAACATTAGATACCCATTTTTTTTCATGTAGATACCTATATAGTAAAAATATTAAAGACTGAGAGGTTACACACAACTTATTCATAAATTTTATAAAATTAATTTGCAGAATTCCATGTATCTTTTAAGGCTGAATTAATTTCCAAGAAATGTATCACCAAGGAGTACATGACATTGCTTGCACCCTCCTGCCACATCCCAAGTGCCTAGAGAATGCATGTTTTCCTTTTCCATTTTCTTGATTTGGCTCGGAAACCTCCGTGTTCTCCCACCATTTTTTGTCTGTACTTAACCAAAAGCCAGTGGTGCTTATTTCTTACTAATATCCTCACAGGATCCTTACAAGTAAACGGTATTACCCACCACCTCCCAAACCAATGTATTTGCTCATGCCAGTCTTTCTGCCCAGAACACATTACTTTCCATATCGACATCTGACCTCTCCGTTTTTCTTGTCACATTTCTTATACTTGATCTTTAAAAAAAAGTTCTGTTTTTTTCTCCCATTAAGCATGATACTTTACTCTTATAAAACATTAGTTATTTGTTTACACTTTCTACTTTGCTCTCCTTTGTTTGATACTGCATATCCTACTTCCTTTCTTTTATGAGCCCTTATATTAAATAACACATTACAGAAAAGCTACCTATTTGGACGGCCCCTCCTTTCTCTGTTTCGTCTCTTTAGGTGCTAATGAACTCTTTGTTCAGTGCTTAATGATGGCCATTGGCTCTCTCATCCTTTTAGGCATCTGCTATTCGACACTGAATATTGAAAAGAAAATCTAAACAAAACGAAGCCAACCCTGGATTATCGTTTATCATGATATCACACTACACTAAGAGTTAAAATAGTCCAAAGTTTTAATTTTACATGGTGGTAGAATTTACTCCTACATTTTATGAAAAAATATTTACTCATAGAAATAATACGTGTAATAGTTTACATTTTATATCCAGACCCTGAGGTTTGTCTCTCACTCTGATTAGAGAAAACTTCATTCGCTATAGTCCATTTATATAACATTGTCAGCTTAGAATGGATTAGAATGCACGTGATAAAATGCTGGAACCATTTCCCTCTTGGTTTCTGTTTAATTTGAAAATATGAACTAGGAGGCAGTTTCAACTTCTTTCCCTTAGGCTCACACATCCCGGACTGTCAGTTTAGGCTCTAGTCCAAGCTATGCTGGAAATTCAAGCTGATTTAGGAGCCTTTGGACCACTGCAATGCTTTTTCTATCCAATTTGCAGAAACATTCATGCCTAAGGTCCTTATCCTGCAAAAGCTAATTTGGGATCGATGTGATAGGAATTCTAAGCTTTTGCTGGGAAAGTAAGAAATACAACATGCAATAGAAGCAAAGAATGGAAAAGATTAAACCAGTATATACTGACTTTCCCTATACTACCTCCATACAATATCTAGTTTTTGTTTTTCTTATATTTAGCTTTGGATTTAGTTTATCCATCCATAAATTTTGATTTTTATATATAAATTTTCTTTAAATATTTATTTTTGACAGTGACAACTGAAAAAATATTAATATTGGAGTGGCAATGTAACATAGTAATTAGCTTTGGCTATTGAGTAAGAAACGTAAATTCAAGGCAGTGGTCTGAGTTCTACTAGCTATGTGGCCTTGGGCAAATTATGTAACAAGCCTAGACTCCAGTTCTGCATCTGTAAAATGGGAACTATAATAATAGCCATAACATTATTGTACATTTATGCTGAGAATATGCTACCTCACTTCCCCTTCCTTCACTCAGAGAACAATGTTTCAATGCTCTCAGTTCTGCTCAGTACCCCAGGAGAATTGATCCCCAGGGATTTAATTATGTGGGATCCCTTTCCTTCTGTCTTTAACTAGAGTTAGTTAAAGAGAAACACAGCAGGATATCAAAGAATGGAAAGAGATAGAGTGGGTACTTCCCCTTCTGCTATAGACAATGTTGGTGTCCTCCCAAAATTTATATGTTGAAATCTTAATCCCCAGTGTGACAGTTTTGGGAGGTGAGGTTTTGGGGAAGTGATTAAATCATAAAGGTGGAGCCTTCATAAATGGGATTAGTGCCCTTATAAAAGATACCCTAAAGAGCTCCCTCACCTCTTCTACCATGTGAAGACACAGCAAGAAGACAGCTATTTATGAACCAAGCAACAGGTCCTCACCAGACACCAAATTTTCCAGTGCCTTGATCTTGGATTTCCAAGTCTCCCGAAGTATGCTAAATAAATTTCTGTTATTTATAAGCCACTTGCTTTATGGTATTCTGTTATAGCAGCCCCAAATGAATAAAATCCCTCTCCTTGGTTTAGCACGGTGGTTCCAGCAGGGATTGTGTCCCGTGACTTTTCTAGCTCCTGTTGGAAGCGCTCCCCTCAAAATCTTCAGATCTCTGAAGTGGTATCACTTTCTTTCCTTGTCCTTTAAGTTTAGGGATAGTAATGGCTTTCTACTATTGATAGACTCTAGACAGCCAAACATCATTCATTTGTCCCCTAAACCTGTCTCCACTTTTGGAAATGAACTTTCCATCCCAAAACAGCAGTTGTAAAAGCAGGACCCAGTTAGTTTTGTTATTTGCGGTTTTGATAGATATAAACTTCATAATTTTATGAATAATAAGCATATTCCCTCTCAACCTTTGCCTATCTATCCAACATTTAATTTTCATTAAGGATTCTTCTGTCACTCAGAGTATTTATGTTCCCTCTTTATGAATATTTTCTATTTTTGTTATTTTTCTATTGAGAAGCAGTAAACAAAGGAGCACACAGACCATTAGGTACAGAAACACTGTGGATTTGAAAAAGAAAAAGTTAATAATTTTTAAATTATTTTCCATACCTTACCTAAGGTATTAGGTAAGGCTCTTCTTGAGTCTGGAAAACACATTGAGAAATGCTTTTCAGGGGCCAGTCTGTTATCACATATACACATCACATGTGTATGATCACATATGCCTTGGGTTGCAGTTTATAAGAACAGAGTTAATGATTTCTCCTGATTGATTTTACACATTGAAGCTCACTCTCACTTTATAATAAGGCCAATTTATCCCATCAATATTTTTGACAGTCTTTTTCATGTTCCTATTATGAGACACAGAGCAGACATCTCTAGTAGCCACAGGTGCCCTTGACTCCTATGAAACCAACCAAGGTCTCCACCAGCTCTCTTAGTTCTACAGGCAGAGGCAGAATAAATTATTTCCCTAGCACCTTAAGAACTGTGAACTTTGCCCCCCTCCTACAGTTTCATGACGAAAAATGAAGGCAGGGAAAAAGAAGAATTGGAACTGTTTGAACTACAGGCTTTCAGAGTAGCACTGCTGTTTTAGCAGATGCAAGTGCTTCATATTAAATGTGACAGGAGTTGCATGTCCTGAGCCAAAAGAGAAAATAAAATGTTTACTATTCAACTGGAAAGCTAAAACCCAAAGGCAGGGGGTGGGAGGCAAGTAGACAGAAAACGATGGATGAAGGTAATGTCATGGAGCTCAGTTCAGTAAATCTGTGCATATCCACATTCATATAAATCAAAGTAACTTGACCAGGCAGATGTATTGGATTTGTTCCTGCTGGCTGTCAGCATTTTATCTGAGGAAGTGGATAGAAACTAGCATAAGCTTTACCAAAGTTACTAATTCTCCAGCTGTACACTCTGTTCCCTCAATACTTCCTGGTTTGAAATTCTTAGTTCCCTCAGAAGAGAAAAGCACTACTATAATAAATAAAGGAATTCCTAGACTACTGAAAACACATCAGTTGCAGAGGGTGTACTTTGAAAACAAATTAGTATGACTCTGCCATGTTTTTGGATCTTTATAAAACAGTCTGAGAAGGGATCACTGTGGTCCTAAATTAACAACCAAGGTAGATCCAGGGTGTTCCTAGCATTATTCATAGAAAGGCACAGTGTTGGAACTGTCCCAATGAAATCAACAGAATTACTCTAAGGAATATCTAAAACAACCAGGCCTCCATGATTCTTCTAGCTTTAGACAGCTCTTGAGAAACTTGAAGCTCCCAGAAACTTTGAGCCAAGTTAACAACTAGGTTGCACACGAGAAGACCTAAAGGTTGAACGTGTACCCAAATGCTTGTCATACATGGATAGGCAGAAGCTCTAAAAATAATTTTACAAAATATGCAGAAGCATGAAACACTACAGACCCATTAAGGAATTATGTAAATTAGAGTGACTATGCACTTGAAAGAAACCAATACATTTATAAAAGTGAAAGGTGGAGTTATTAATAATTATGCCAAGAAAACAGGTATAAGCCATGTCCATTCTGGATAAATCAGGATGTATGATCATCCAAACATAACTCAACGTGCCTACACTATGGAGTATGTAGAAGGAAGTCACGGATTGAGATTAGGTATGCGGGAAGTGGCAAAATATGAAAAGTCTTGAGTGCCAAAGATATTGGACTTTCTCTAGAGATGCTGAGAAACGCTTCTACAGATCTATTAATTTGGCAGATTGGATGCCATATCAATGTGTTCCTTTTTATAAATCTGGAAATCAAGGACAAATATATTCTTTGGTTCTGTCAGACTAAGTCTTCTAAGTTTTTTATGTTCTAGATATTTATCTACCTACTGAACACAAGTCATAATATTTGGGTTAAAAGAGAAACATAAATGATCATGACATAGTCCTTGACCTCTGGGGAAGAACAATTATTTACATAAACTAAATAGGTTTACTACAATGCAGAAGAAAATAAGTTAGATAAGAGAGTAGACTTAGGGTCTGTTTTCTATCTTTGTTTTCTACCTAGTATGCAATATAGGACTCTCTAAATAGGGGCTCAAAAAGTGTTTAGTTGGACTATTTGAACTCTAATTATTTTCATAAGCACAGGCATTCCCAGTAAAATGGATTATTAGGTTAAGATGCCTTGCTTATTTGCAACCCAACTGTTTGCAATCCATGGCACTCAGTAAAAGCCAGCATGCAGACAGTTAATTAAGAAATTATATTAGCCCAGTCAACTTTGTCAAAATGCATTTTCTTTTTGGTTTTTATTTTCCTATGAAATACAGTCTACGGGATCAGCTGTTTCCAAGCGCACAGGCATAATCCATTTCCTAACGCACAGCAATGTAATGTGGGGGAGTTCCTTATGCAAGCAATTTTCTGAAAAATGTAACAGGCTACAAAGAAAGTGGAGCTGGCTGTTTCTAAACAGTGTGAACAAGGCATGAGATTGTTTTACCTTCCAGGAACAACAAGATAAACATACATGTCATCTGAAATTATACCTGTCATAATATAATGAAACAGCACACGTGGGGCTTTCCTCCAAACTATGATACTTAGCTTCCTTACTTCTTTATACTGTTCTAATCCTTTGATTCAAAATATGAATTTTCAAATTTCAGAGCTTAGTTATGTTGCTGGTTACTGAAAAACAAAATAATGTAAGTGGGGGGAAAAGTCACCATTACAAATTAAACAATTAATGGTATATCCCCAGTACAACAGTTATTTACAAAAATTTAAATATATGGAAGCTTGAAGCACTGACTAAGAGAGAGTATAGCTACAACCTAGATATATTTCAAGGTAGGTCTTCGTGTCCTTCCAAACTATGGATGAAGTGTTTTTCAATGCTTATAAAATAATATATTGAATTGATGTCATCCTCAATTCAACAGAATGTATTGTAGATATGTACTAAATAATTCAGAATTTTAAAGTTTCCAATGGAAATTGGGCATCTTTTATAGCCTCATAAATCCATTCATGCCTAATTTCATGCAGTAAGGGATAACATAGTAACCTAAAAATGTTATTGCAGTTGTAAAGTTTAGATTATGAAAGGATTTTATAGGACCTAGAAGAGTTTCAACTTGATATATAAGATTTGGAAGAGTCATACAGATTCCTCAGATGATTAATATATTTAATATACCATTATCATAATATATGGACTTTCTCCATTACTGCATTCCATAGCCAGTAATATAAACTAAGAAATTGAGGTTAGAGAGAGATTGACCAGCAAATTCATTAGTAAGAAAAATCAAGATTAACCTAGAGGTCTCTTGAATCCTGATTTAGGATTCCTTCAATTAGGGATGAGTGTGGGGTGTGTGTTTGTGTGTGTGTGTGTGACAGACAGACACAGAGAGAGACAGATAGGGAATTCACATTGAATATTAAAGATCAAATGCTACCTAAAGTCTCAAGAACATAATAATAAATATATTGCTTATAGATTACAATTTTACTTCCATTCTTATAGCTAATCAGCTGTATTTTGGTTGTTTTTTTAGTTGTCAAGAATGAGCACCTGTAACTATTATAAGAACATAAAAAAAAAAAAAAAGAAGAACATGACACTTATGACCCCAGTGACCCCAATATGATATCCGATAATTGTTTCCATTTTAGTTAACACTCGTAGCTATAATCAATACAGTATTTATCATTTAAAAATCATCTTCAACATGGATAACCTAAATATAAATTAAAATACTATTGTAAATTTATTAATTATTTGTATAATAACCCAGTCATAAATGTGCACCATTATTCTTCATTCTAACCATAGGCTACATGGGTCCCAAACAAAATATCTTGGAAAAGTTTAGTAATTGATGAAGTATTTCTGTTACTTTTAATCAAGCTAATAGAAATGAGTTCATGGTTTTAGACAGGAAATACCAAAACTTTATGAAACCTTCCTCACTCACAGGCAAGAACAAAGAGGCTCAACAGCAGCTGTCTAAATAGGAGATTAATCAATTAATTAAACAGTAGATTAATTCATCTTCTCACCACACTCCTCCCCCCCAAACTCATAAGCCAAGGCAGGATTTGTCCACTAGTTAGAATTTTAGTAGATTTCTGTACCAGCTAAATCTACCTTGGTGAGCTTGGCCTGAATTCCTCACCTCCTTCAGTGGGGCAGATGTCTACCACAGATGGCTTCCTACTAGTCCTGGTGAAGAAGAGGCCAACTCTTTATACGATTTATAAAGCTGTATAAACATAGTTTATTAAGACTTTTGGGGTGAAAGGTACTATATAAATATAAGATATTAAACTGCTTAATCAAAAGCACCTTTTTATAGCCTCCATTAAGCTGAATAAACAAAAATGCAAAAGAATATATCACTGCTGGAATATCCATCAAAAACAGCCACAACTTTTCCTTTTTTGGTTGGGTCTATTTGTACAGCCTTAAGTTACAAAGATTTCCAAATGCTTGTTGAAATGTAATGTCACTCCCTCACCTTCTCCCGACCTGTGTCACTCTGTAATCACTTTCTAAGCGCTAATGTAAACATGTCTTTGCTTTATGAGGCTGATACACAAACCTTCAGCTGGAGGACTTGTCTTTCACTCTGCACTGGATATAACATAAGATAGAAAAATGTCAATAGTCCACATGTAAGGAGTGTGAGGATGGGTATCCTACCTTTCACAGCCAAGTAAGCTTCAGAATAAGTCCCAGCTTGACATCTGATGACTGTGTTGAATGTAAGGAGAACTCTGTCATATGATTTACAAAGACCAGTCTTGGAGGCTGGGGTGGTTTTAGCCTTTTTTCCAGAAGTGGAGGAGTATATGTGGTATGGAAGAGCAAAAGGGAAATAGTTCATAGGTCTGTTCCATTTGAAAAGTATTGTATTAGACTCTGAAATTCATCAAATCAAGTATAGCATACAAACAACTATTATACTGTTTAGAATAAGAAAACTTGCCATAAAAAAGGAACAAAGTTCTATGTGAGTTTCCAAAAGGAAGAATTAACATGGGCAATGGGAAAGCCTTCTTGGTAGATATGGCAACAGAGAAAGGCCTTCAAAATCTGACACCTGTTTGTTTGACAGGTAATTATTTGGGGAGGTTTGAAAATAGATTAAACAGAAAAACTATACAATGTTGGGCTGAAATTTAAACATACCTCAGATTCTAGACCTTAGGAACAGCCCAATGGGAAAATACTAATGATATAGAACTGACCTCCCATACAAACACAAAAGTAGTATAGGGTTAGCCGTTGGACTGTAGCACACAGCCCCCCACATATTTTCCGTCTACTCTTCCTCACCACAGAGTACACAGCTCCCCACACCCTTGACTGTAAGCCTCCTCCTTGTAACTCAGGACTCTGTTCTTCTCACTATGTTGACCCTTCTTTAGGGTTACAGGTATCTTAGTCACCACTGTACTCTTAGCACAAAAATAGAGTGGGGTACAGAACTGGCATTTAATAAATCTGGGGTGAATAAATGAAGTTATGGTGCACATGAAATGAATGGTGAAAGAGGCTACAGGAATCAGGGAACATAGGTGGAGTAGGGAATTATAGATCTATGTTTACTCTGAGTTTAAGACTTGCTCTTCTCTGGCCCTGAACTTGGTACTGTTGGACCTCCAGAGCAAGCTTGTTCTCTGCATCAGGGCAAACTGCAGTGTCTCCAGGACTGGGATTGACAGGAAAACAGGAATTGGACAGGTGGCCTTTGGGTTGATGCATAAATAACACAATCTCAATATCATGGTCTTAACCCTCCAGCGTCTATGCAGAAAAGCCCGTAGGAGAGCACCAGAGATAGGTGACAGGTGACAGGAGGCTGCTGGAGAGTACAGTTCAAGCACACAATGCATTGTAGACTTGAAAGAAAAAATGAGGGAAGGGACAAGGTGTTCATAACAGTAAGATCTTAATGGTTCTGATCTATGTTCTTTATCTTCATGGTCAGAAGAGTAAAGGCGTGTCTGAGAGTGTATACAGAGTGGAATACTGAGGTGGAAAATAACTATTTGTTTAAGGTGTAGCTTTGCACATTATAACAAGAACTCTCTTAGCTTTAAAAACTTTTTGTTAATCAATGTTTACGGTAGATGTTTTCATCATTTCCGGACAGGGATCACTTGGATCATGTATTTACGAAAATCTACCCTTAGTCACATCTACCTATAGATACTTGGTATTTCTGAGGTCCCTGACAAATCCATTTCTCTCACACACTTTTTAAAGTTAGGTCAGATTTAATTTAAGCTCTACTTCTTTGTACTGCAGGCATTCGTTACCTTTTTTGTCATACAGAATGTTAACTTGGACAGCTCCTCCTGCTGGGCAAGTAGTTGAGATATTTTTCTGTATTCCATTGGACTATTATTAGAATTATTCGTACTTTTAGAAAAATTATAATAACAATTATTTTAAAAAGACACATGTGAAGTGTAAATTGAAAAGTAAGAAAACAAGTAGATTAGTTGAACAAAGTGATTAGCAGGCCCACAGCAACAAAGATAAGATATTTCTAGAACATTGTATATGGTGTGGCTCTTCTGGCCCAGCCATCAGCAGGGGATTCTATTTTGAGTTGGTTTTCTAAGGAAAAACATGTGTTGTTCTGACCCTTTCACCTTTATTTGCCCTGCTCTTCATATCCAGTGGCATTGTTTACAAATAGGTACCATGGTTAGAAATTAAGGGGATCTGTGTCTATGAAACAGTTCCTACTACAAATGCACTATACCTGCCACCAACTGACAAGATTTAAAATGACTACTTATCTCTTCTGAACTGAGATTGTTTTTACTTTTATTCACTAACGCCAAGTGAATGCTTTCTATATGACAGGCACTCCTCAAGTTGGGTTTGTGCCACCAAAAAAAAAAAAAAAAAACACAAAGGCACAGAGCAGGTGGGAAAAATACCTCTTCCATAGGAAGCCAGGGAAATAATTGCCAGGTTTTGACTACAATAACACATATATTTTTATTAAAATAGCAGCACACATATAAAAACAGAGAGAAGATATTCTTAGAGGAAAAGATCAAAGAAACCGGACGTATTGAACTCCTGTATCTAATTAATATAACTTACTTAGAGTTACAAATGTTGACCCATTTTCTGAATTGGGAGCCTATGCTCAACTTTTCTCAGTACACACCCTTTGTTTAGAAGCTTCTACACTGTCTTCTAGGATAACAAACCACAACATTTTGGGGGTCTCACTCATGATGCTCATAATGGCTACCCAATGGAATATGTTTACCTCCTGTCCTGAGGGTCTGGAGCATTTGGCACTGTTGACCACTTCCTCTTTCATAAAATTGTCACCTTTCTATGACACTCCTCTCTCACGAAGTGCCTTTCTCTCTTCCCATTCCTTGTTTTCTTCAATGGCAACTCTCATTATGTTTGCCTCTAAATATTGGTACTTCAGTTGTCTTTGTTCTCAGCAATATGATTTTTTCTTTCCTCTTAAGTGAAATTATCCAAATATGTGGTTTCAGCTATCACCTATACGCTTATGCTTCTCCAGCATAAAGCCCCAGCTGGACCTTTCTCCAGAGCTTAGACGCATATAGTCAACCTCATTAATCATTTCAACTTGGCTATCCACACTCTCACTTTATTCTAACTGAACTTACCATCTTCCTCTCCAAATCTGTTTACCTCTTTATTTCCTCTATCAGATGATGACACCCTGAGGTATTCCCTCATCGTCATCTATTACATAATAGGGCTTATAGAGCCTACCTTCAATCTCACATGTGTCCCCTCAGTCACAGACTTAGTTCATGCTTTCATTGTATCTTATCTAGATCATTAAATGAATCCATAATTGTCTCCCTTAAATATATCTTCTCTGACACAGTATTTCAAAAATCATCCTTTTTATCAATTATGTCACACCTCTGCTTAATAACCTCCAGAGGCTATCCCCAACATTCATGACAAAGCTTAAGATTTTGTACTTAGTATATAAACCCTGCATGATTTCCTGCTGTCTACTTCTCTAGCCTCCTCTCTCACCGATTCACCTGTATTCCTTGCTTACTCTTGCCTTTTTACTTTCTTCTCTGTCTACATTATTATCTGCATTATTATCTTCCCTTACTTTCTTTTGCTCACTAACAGCTATCCATCTAACCAAGAGTCAGTTCAACTAGTATCTCTTCTAGAAAGTCTTCCCTGGCACCATGTCTAATTTCAATATACCAATTCAAGGCTTTCAGTAGACCCTACTTATACCTGTAGTATTCTTTGCACTACGTGGTAACCATTGGTTTTCTTGTTCATTATGCTAAGAAATCCGTGAAACCTTAGAGTCATCCTTGACATTTCTCTTTCTCTCATAACCTACACCCAATCCATCAGGAAATTCTGTTGGCTCTACCTTCAAAATATATGTGGGATCTGGTCATTTCCCACTACTTCTTCTCTACTTTTCTAGCCCAAGCTGTCAACACAAGCCTGGATTTCTGCAATAATTTTCCAACTGGTCTCCCCATGTCTTCTCTTGATTCCAAGTAGTCCATTCTCAACACAGCAGCCAGAGTGATCCTTCTAAAATGTCAGTCAGCTTAAATTTCTCTGCTCAAACTCTGTCGTGGTTCCCCAATTCACATGGAGAAAAAGCCAAACCCTGAAAGGGTCCACATCATGAAGTTCTCTGTACTCTCTCTGACCTTAACTCCTACTACTCCCTACCTGCTTCCTTTTGGTTTCTTTATGTTACTGGATCATAACTCAGGGCTTCTTTACTGGCTGTTCCTCTTTCCCCAGAGAGCCATAAGGGTAACTCCTTCACTTAAATCAATTCTGTGCGCAAGTGTCATCTTCTCAAGAGAGTCTACTCCTATTACCATTCTTAAAATAATGGCCTGCAACCCTCTCCAACACTAGCCCTCTTGAGCCTCCTTGCACTGATCTACTCATTCTCCCCATAGTGCTTTTACCTTCTGATATAGTACCTCTTGTGTTTCTTTATTTTCTGTGGCCTTCTTCTAGAATATAAGCTTCACCAGGGCAGGGATTTATCAGTTTTACTCACTGATGTATTCTAAATGCCTAAAGCAATGCCTGACAAATAATGAGCTTTTGATAAATATTTGTTAAATCAATGAGTAAACAAGTGAATAAGAAAATGATAATAGGGTCCATGAATTATTCCTCTATTTCTAGACACAACACAGTGCCTGCCACACACAGTGGACACACAATAATTGTTGACAGAATAAATATATGAATAAATGAATGCACAAATGATTAAAAGAATGGTTGGCAGACCTGGTGGGGTAAATAAAGGTAAATAAAATATAGTCTCTAATTTAAAGATGTTCCCCATCTCTCTGGAAAAGGGTAAGATAGCCAAATTATGCAATTGTAAATATGCACCTAATGTTCAGAAATAATTACTAATCTTGTCTTTCCTGTTCTGTTCTAGAAATTATATTATTGCTGACCAGCATTCCTCACAATTTTCACCAACACTCTAAGTATTTTTATGTCTTCAATTCTCTTTTACTCCATAGAATAGCTAATGTTTTCCTCTAATATGAAGCTCTCAAATCATTCCCCATGGTTGGACCTAATAAGATGGAAGTCCCCTTTTTTTATGTTCTGGTCACCCATTTCCGAATTGGGTGGGTGAAGAGGACGGTTTCCACAGCACCAACAAACAATTCTTAGACACCAGCAGAGGGTCTGAAAATTCAGCTTGATTCTGACACTACCTGGTAGACAGCATCAGATTCCAAAGGTTAAAGGTTCTGTCACACAAGACTGCCCCTCCCTCACTTAGGATGCCAGTGGCAAGTCCAGGTTGTCGCCTGTGTTTCTGAACTACAGGCTATAGATCAGAGGTTCCAACACTCCTCCTCCTTGAGTTCAATTCATTTGCTAGAGTGGCTCACAGAACTCTGATAAACATTTTACTTACTAGATCCTCAATTTTATTATAAAAGGAACTCAGGAATAGCCAGGTAGAAGAGAGGCATGGGGTAATGTATGAGGGAAAGGGCAGGGCCTGGAGGTTCCATGCCCTCTTCACGTGCACTACTTTCCCTAAAACCTGCTCACCAACCCGGAAGCTCTATGAATCCTGTCCTTTTGTGTTTTTGGTTTTTGCATTTTTTTTTTTTTTTTTTTAGGGAGGCTTCATTACATAGTTATGCTTAATTAAATCATTAGCCACTGGCAACTGATTCAACTTCCAGCTCCTCACTCCTCCCCAGAGGTTGGGGTGGGAGGTTCTAAAAGTTCGAAACCTCTAATCATATGGTTGGTTCCCTGGCAACCAACCCTGTCCTAAGTTTGCCTAAAAGGGCTTTCCAAAAGTCACCTCATTAACGTATCAAAAGATATCTTTATAGCTCTTAGCACAAAAAATTCCAAGGGTTTTAGGAGTTCTGTGCCAGAAATAACAAAGACCAAATATATATTTCTTATTAGAAATCACGTCACACCCCCAAACAAAGAAGACAGTCCTCTAGTCTTAGATGAGATAGTTACTTCTCCTTCAGAAAAGAGCCATTTGAATGTTTTGCTTTTGATCAATGTTTGCTCACAGTTTGTCATGTTTGGATTGATGGTGATGATTTTGTTTGTTTTGGAACATTATTTCCATCATGTAGATTTCTGAGTACGATAAGTAGAAAAGATAATCTACGCAATACAATTTTTTCTTCTGTAATTTAAAAATGTATTTAACTTACAAGAGGTGCTTAAGTGGGAAGAGTTCTCATAAATGTCAGCAAGAATATGAAGAGATCAGAAAGGGGAAACCTAGATAAACAAAGAAATTCTACCCGAATACAGAAAGTTTTGAAATGTGCGAAACTTGTGAATCCTTTCATATTCCAAAAGCAAGTCTTTCTGCATCTTGGTTTGAGAAGGTTCTCTGCTGCTCCAAGCAAGAAAAGAGAGAAATGATAAAGCCAGTTTCTAAAGCAGATACTTACCGTTGCTCAAGATAGTAAGCAACAGTATTATTAAGCTGTGATGAGAAATGCCTTTGTATGGTGTCACTCTGTACTGTTTACCGTACTGGTCCCTTGGCTAATCAAATTCAAACTAACATATTAAATTAGCCTAATATTAATCTCAAGGAAAAGTCCAGAGATAAATTACTGAAGAGGGCATTTAAATGAAGGGGGACACTTGAAGATTATAGCGGGCAGGGCATATAAATAAAGGCAAGGATGATTACATTCTCTTTTAAGCAAAGATCATGGAAATCTCTATTTGCTTGAGTTATGGCAAAAATCAATTAGTCTATAACTGGAAATTTTTTTTTCTGTCAGACTGTACCAAGCCTAGGGGAAATCATTATGTTTGACATCACTAATAAAATAGTTAGTTTTTCAGCCAGTATTTAGTTTTCTCCAAATAATATAATCTCCAGAAAATCATCCATCAATAGAAAGGCCTGCATGTTTCCCATGTATAGATTTCTATCTGGTGTCACAGAAGAGAAAAATCCAAGTGAAATAATTAAAAAGAGAGACAATGGGTGTGTGCCTTAGTGGAGAATCAGATAATATTACCAGAAAAAGAGTGATTTGGGAGCTACATGGCCCAGGTTTGATTTCTTCACCACTCACTCTGAGACCCAGACAGGCTCCTTAATCTCTGTGGGTCTCAGTTGTCTGAAGTGTAAAAACTTTAAAATGGAGTTTACAATACCTCCTTCCTAACACTTTTGTGAGAACTTAACAATATAGAGTTTATGTAAATTCCAATTATATCGTGGCAGTGGATAATTACTTGATATATCATAGTTATAGACAAGATGACAGTGAACTTTTTAAAAAGGTAATTCCATGACAATAATTCTTATTAATCAGATTGTCAGTTAATATACCAACACATATTAATCTGTGTAAGACCACTCCCCCATCATCTTCCACCCTCCATACCTCTCTGACAGGAGCAAAACAGGACCCAAAGCTCTGCACGCTCCTGACAAGATGCCTACCCCTCCCTTCCCAGCAACCCAGTCCTGAATGCCTTAAAATCACCAACACCAAGATCACTGTGCTCTTTACAACTGTTTCCCTCAGTCATAAAGAAACTCACAATCCCAGGTTATCCCTCAACCTCCAACTCTAATTCCCTAGAAATTCATTCTGCCTCCTCTTTCTCCGTAACTCCCCAAACCCATCCACTCTTCACTCTGGAAATTCAGTCAGCCATCAGCAAAATTCGCCATATTCTCCACCTGTTTTCTGTATTTCCCTTTTCAACTTCCTCTACTGAAATCTGACTTTCCCGGCAGCCCTAACGATTAATGTATGTTTTGTCTTTCATTCCCTCCCTATCACTGGAACTCTGTACTCCTTGCTTCTCCTAGAACATCCTTCTTCTTTTCTCCCTAAAACAAAAAATTTTAAAAAGCAAAACAAACTTTGAATCTCCTGTAGTTAAACTAGACTACCACCTCTCTCCTTGCTATAATCATTAATCATTGCCAAGGGTCACTTGTGCTGTTCCTTGAAGATTTTAGCTCTTGGCTGACTGTCACTTTCTGTAACAATATACTTGGGACAATCCTTCACGGTTTAAATTTTCAAGTAAATGCTTATTTCAAAACCCAGACTCTTAATTTTTAATTCTCTAAAATGAGTTTATTGTCCACCCTACCACAGCCATAACTTCATGGTTATATCCCAGACTTTCTCATTACCAAAAACTACAACCCCTCAAATCTAATTTTTAACATCCCACTCTCCATCCAGCATTTCCCATCTTTCTAGCTCCTTCTATCCAGTGCCTCAACTTGTATAATTCTTCAACCCCATCAGAACCTATAATCCATTAATCCTGCCTCCTCTTCACTGCCCTTTTTTCCCTCAGTCTTCTACTTCCCTCTCTAACCAGATGAAATATCATGGTCCAAATTATAATCACTCCTTGCATTCACATGCAATCTTTTGTCCCCTTCTTTACTCAGCATTACTTGGTTAAATCAGGTGCTTTTGCTATTTTGCAGGTGAAAGTGGCCAGAGAAAATTACAGGCACACTGACTAGTCTTACATTCAATACGTATTCACTAACCTCAAATGGACCCTTCGTGGCAACCCTCCCACACTTCCTAACAGACAACTATTTCACAAGTTATTCTCTTCACACCCATAACTCCTCCTCCACGATATTTATGTTTAGCTGATGGCCTAGCTTCTCTTTCCCTAAGAAAACAGAAGAAATCAAGGAGGATTTCCACAATTTCTCACAATACATCTATCCACCCACCTATATCTATTTCCTGCTTTCCTCCCTGTTATGACAGTTGAAATGTCTAAAACCCTAGCTGAGGCCT
Organism: Grampus griseus; assembly: GCF_964374135.1. Lineage (NCBI taxonomy): Eukaryota > Metazoa > Chordata > Mammalia > Artiodactyla > Delphinidae > Grampus > Grampus griseus. The sequence continues at coordinate 16,605,701 of NC_139003.1, forward strand.
CCCATTTCACCTCTTGGTAACATTCCATCCTCTTTCATCCACTCAAAAACATCATCCCAGCAATTCTCTTTTCCTCCTGCAGTATCAACTTTCCCTTCACTGGAGCAACACTCCAGTGAGCATGCAAACCTACTATAATTTCTACTACCTTAAAAAATTATTTTAAAAACCTCTTTTTAACCCCTAATCCTCTTTCATTTATCAACTCATTTCTATGATATTTTTAAAAGAAAAAATTTATAAAAAAGAGCTGTCCCTATCTACTGTCACCAATTTCGAATCTTCCTTGTCTCACACAAGGTTAAATCAGGGTTAGCTCCCCCAAAACACCACTAAAACTTTCAAAGACAGCAATGACCTCTTTTTGCCAAGTTCAGTGGTCACTTTTCAGTCCTCCTCTCACTTGACCTATCATCAGGATGCCACATTTCAATACACAGTAACTCCCTCCTCTAACTACTCAAAACAAAATGAGTCATCCAAGTCTTCTCTGCATCCCTCAAACCCTACATCCAATTCATCATTAGATCTTTCAGCAGTTCTTTCAAAATAAATCTGGAATCTAACTTACCACATCCAAGGCAGCCACCCGAGTCCATGCTATCATCATCTGGGGCTGGATAACTGGTGTGACTTGCTGACTGTCTCTTTGCTTCTATCTTTGTCTACAGTCTATTCTCATGAGTGCAGTGAAACTGACCCTTGTGAAACATAGTTGATTTCCACCCCCTTAAAGTAAGCTATAGCATGGGTCATCACACTACTGCCTGCAGGTCAAATTCAGCCAGAAGACTATAACACACAAGTCAAGAATCATTTTTATGTTTTTAAGAGGGAAACAGAAGCAGGAGCAGATGTGGAAGAGGAGAAAGAGGAAGAGGGAGAAAGAGGAGGAGAGGAAGAGAAGGAGGAGCAGAAGGGACAGGAGGAGGAGAATACACTCTAGAGACCTTATGCACCCTGCAAAGCCAAAAATATTTACTATCTGGTTCTTATTTGCCACCCCCAGACCTACACTAGCTGTCTCTAAATCTCTCACCTCCTCTACTTTAGCCATATGAATATTCTTGCTTTTTCTGTTTTGTCAGTATTTCAGACATGCTTCTGTCTCAAGGCTTTTGCATTAGGTATTCCCAATGCTACACCTTCCCCAGATAGCCACATATGGATGGGCATCTCCTCCTACTTTGGGCCTTCCTTCAAATGCCACCTTCTCCAGGAGACCTCTGTTGATACCCCCTTTTGAAACTGCAACACTTCTCCTCCTTAGCACTTCCTATTTCCTTTCTCTGCTTCATTTTTCTCTAGAGCTCTTATCACTGTTGGTTCTCAAACTGGCCTCCATACAGGGAGGGCAAGAAGAGACCAAAGAAAGAGACAGAGTACTCCCGATTAGTAGGCGGAAGTTCTAGTCACCAAAGGAACTTACTTACGAGGCTTGTCTTGGGTGCCACGAGATGAGTAGACTCCACATTCACCGCCAGAATCTTAAAAGTTTACGTAGAGGCTTTAAGAGGGTTCAGTCACGTATACAGTCCAGATGGTCCCAACCACACATTACTCTCTCAAGGCTGAGTCCTTGAAAATGGCTCTGACTGTGGGAATGGTGGACAGAGCATACATTCCAAGCACAGGGCAGGGGGTCAGGAGCCTCCGATTGCCTGGGTCCAGCTCACGGGTTAACCAGGGGTCAAGTCCTCTCAATGACTCCTCCAACAACTATTTAGCATACTGTATATTTAACTCATGTTTCATTGACTGTCCACCCCCAACTGCAATGTTAGATCCATGAGAACAGGGATGTATGCTCAATTTATTCACAGCTATGTACCCAGCATAATGGCATTGCCTCACACATAGTAGGGGCTCAAAAAGTATTTGCCGAACCAAAGAAATCATATATGGTAAACTGCAAGTTTTGGGTCATATAAATATGCATATTCTCTACAGTCTTGCGGGTAAGGTAAAACTGCCAATGTTCCCCCTTTATTTGCAATATATTCTGGTTGTATTTGTTTTTATCATCCCAAGACTCATTCTAGTATTTACCTAAGCTGAACCCAGTATAAGAGGCAAGCATTCTCAGTGGGGATAGACAAGAGTAGAATGTTTTATTATGCCTTTAAGTAACGGCTTCTCTTTGTCTAATCTTCTAACAATAAATTGACCCTGTTCTATTTATATATCTCTCTGCTTTTGTCTCCTGTTTATTTCCTCTTGATTTCTTCATTTTAAAAATATTTATAAGAGAGAGAGAATAAAAGAACTAAAGGTAAAAAAAAGATGACGCTTTATATTCTAAGTTAAAGATTCAGACTTACAAACCAGGAAATAAAAAGAGTAAGTTAACGAAAAAGTAAAAGATCAGAAAAGTGAGCCTGCAGGCCATTCCCATTCAACGATGGTGCCGGCACGGATGATAATGCTGGAATATGGGGCTTAAAAAGAATGTTAGCAAGGTCATCATGGAAAGCTTGATTCTCATACCAACCAAGTAAAACGCATTATTTTCATTCATGATCATCAACTCAATTATAGATATAAATAAAAAATCAAGTATAAACCAACTTAAATTTGTGCTCACTTCTATAACAATCATCAAAGCACACGCTCTACTGATGACCAATTTATCACCAGCAAAACTCACTGGAGTCTCTGGGAAAAATAAGACGGAATCCAGATGATAAGGTCTAACCTCTTGTTTTGTGCTTAGTTTAGTTCCACTTGCCTTTAGGGGGCCATGGGCAGAGACCTCGCACCTAACACATCAGATTAGTTTCCAGCAGAACCGCTGCCCCCCACACCTCCATTCAAGATGCGGCAGCGGTCAGGGCAGAGACGCACCCAGCACTTTGGTCTGAAAAGCCGTGAACGAAGTGACAGCCCCTCCCTCCACAGATGACAGGACGGGTAACAAAGATCAGCAAAACTTGGGAGAACAAGTTGCACAAGCAAAAGAACATGCCTAGTGGAGTCTGACAGGAACGGTGCCTGGCTGAGATCAGCCAGTTCCCAGGATGAGCTGACAAGGGGCACATTTCACTCTTTCAGCTCTTGCTCAGACTTGGGAGAACCTAAAATTCAGGAACTTGTAGGGAGGAGAGAAGCCTGGCTAACTTTTGGTCAAGACAAAGCAGAGGGTATGAAATGCGCAGTAGAGAACATTCAGTCATCGGGGATGACAACATTCTCTGTTCCAGCAAATGTGGTTCCTCTATTCAGAATTGGACCACGATGGACAGGGACTACTTGGTAGTTTTGGGGTTTTTTTTTTTGCGGTACGCGGGCCTCTCACTGTTGTGGCCTCTCCCGCCGCGGAGCACAGGCTCCAGACGCGCAGGCTCAGCGGCCATGGCTCACGGGCCCAGCCGCTCCGCGGCATGTAGGATCTTCCCGGACCGGGGCACAAACCCGTGTCCCCTGCATCGGCAGGCGGACTCTCAACCACTGCGCCACCAGGGAAGCCCACTACTTGGTAGTTTTATGGACCAAACCCAATTTTACTAACACCAGCTCCTCCTGCATCCAACCCTTTCCCTATGCGGAAAGCACTCCCTTTGAACACTGTCCCCAGTAAAGCTCATGAACAATTCCTGGGACACAGAAACAGAATCTGGGTAATAAAATAAAGTCTAACCTTTTTTTCCCTCTTTGTGCTTCCTAGTTTCACTCGCTCATTTGATGCCGGGGTCAGAGGCCTCACACCGGGCTCTTCAGACCAGAGTCCAGAGTGCAAAATGGCTGCCGCCACCTCAGCCAGGCGGGCTGTGTGCAGAACCTCGGCGCACGGCACTCAATTCAAGATGGCAGCAGCGGGCCGTGTGCAGAGACACCGCACCTGGCACTGCAATCTGGAGACCAAGCAGCACAGCTGTGCCGCCCGCGAGAGCTCTGCACTCTCCCCACTGCCGTATCCCTATAAAACAGCCCCGCCCACGGCCTGTCAGGAGAGCATGCGCTCTAGAGCAGGAGCTTGTGCCTCTCCATTCTCTGATCAACGAAAAAACTTCCTTATGCTTCAGAACTGAACTCCATCTCCTTCTACTGGTGTGAGGGACACCAGGCAGGAGGACCCTTATTGGGGACTGACTCGAAAGGATCAGTAACAAATGTACAGACACATCTTTGACACAAATTTCAGGACAATAAATTATCAACGCATCTCAGATTTCTGAGGCTCCTTTTCATTCATAATCTCACTAATTAATTTCCCTACTTTCCATTCCTATGAAGCAAAATTCTCCTGGCCTGCCCTGGTTACATTCTCTTTTAAGTGATTCTAATTTTTGTCCAGTAATGTCAGAGGCTGTCACTGTCAACAGTCATCAGGAAACAGATGACAAACCAAAATTAGGCAATTTGAGGTGAGTTTAATAAAGGCCCGTTTTCAAAGATACGGGCAAGGTTCAGGGGGGAAAAATGCAATGATGCAGGACCCCAGGGTTATGAGATCAGGCACGGCTTTTAGGACTGGAAAACAAAAAGGACAGGAGTAATAAGAGAACTTGGAGAGAGTGCTCTACAGAGGGCCACCTAAGAGGAACCGTGACCTTCAGTAGAGAAGGTCACATGGGGAACCGGCAAGAAGTTCCTTCCAGCCTCTGGATCTCTTGCTGGTGCCTCCCATTGACAAAATCCAACCAGAAACCTTAGGACAAAAGAAGACTGCTGACAGAGTCTACACAGGTCGTTGTCCCAGGATGTTGAATTGGAAAAGAGTGGAGAATGAATCTGGAGCATTAAATGTCATCATTGGTTAATTGCAATCTGAGTCAATTAAATACTTTTCACAGACAGTTCCCAGATCAAGCAAAATTTACTCAGGATCACAGAGAAAGAATTAGCATGTTAAAGGAACAGCATATAGCTTTCAGTTCATATTGCAAAAGGCACTTAATATGTGGGATCAGATTCTCATTCCAGGTAAAATCCTGGGAGGATTTCTGTAATTTTTTCAGGTTAAAAGTTAATCATGACTATGTTCATAAATTTGTCAAACAGCATGACTAACAGGGCATAAGAATCTTTATTAAATAAACCTCATTCCTTTGCATCTACAACACAAACTCAGTGGGTTTCTGAACTGGAATAACAACTCCCTCTCTGTTCCTTTGCTCCTTCCAACCTTGCTCTGTCCCTGCTCCCATTCCAGGTCACTGTTCAGCATACTAATGCCAAGCCTGCTTTTACCCAAAGTGCCTGTTTCGTATGCTGTCATATATATACTGCCAGTTGGATCTCAGCCAGTGGAATTAAATGAAATGGCTTTCTGTCAGACTGAATACTAATTATGTCTTCATGCTGAAGCTAGGTCTGCATAATGACATCATTTGCAACTAGGCTGGAGGTTGAAGCTCAGATAGAGTTTGCTCTGATATTTATGGATGTAAGCAAAGTGGGTCTCTGCTGTTCAGTCTACCTGTTTTGTGTGGGATTCTTTGCTTGTTTGATAGATTTAGCTTTGGAAATACAAGGTCTTCTCTGGGCGACATTGTGGATTAAGTAAATTTTTCATTGCCTAAGTCAGTTGTCAAGACTTCAAACCCACAACTCAGTTCCCTAGGGAAGACTTTGGTACACGTTTTCTTTTTTTTTTGGTATTGTCAAGAGCCTGAGATCCCCTTCAGGTCACGAGTATATGCTCAGCATGATAAAATATCTGATTTTCTGAGGCAGCATGGTTTACATCTATTGGTAATTCTCAAAACTTTCCCATTTTGCACACTGTCTGCACCTTGACCTCATCAGCCTGTCAGAAATAATAATATCCTTCACCCTTCAAATGATGCTTATGTGTCTTACAGCATTTATTGTGTTCAATTAGCTAAATTACTCGCAAATCCATGTTTTGATGATAATGAGCAGAATCCCTCTGAGGCCCTCATTTTTCTCTTGGCATTTTAATGGCCTTTTTATAGGAATAACTTTCCTCATGGGAATAAAAAGACAAGGAGCAGCCTAATGTTAAGCAATGCCCACTGGGAAGAAAAGTTTAGGTCAGGAGAAGACCCATGGTGTCCATTCAATTCAATACGTGCATAACAGAGTCCTTTCTAGTTTAAGGCATCTTGCTAGGTATACGATGTCTAGAAAGACTAACATATGTGAATCCTATGTCCCAACGTCTTATAATTATATGGAATCATGGAAAGAGAATCAAGCAGGTTGCTAAGAGTTATCATTTTTAGGTCAATCTGTATTAATAGAGGTGTGTAGCCTTGGCAAACAATTTAACTCTTGCAGCTATTGAATAATGGGAATATAATAGATGATCACAGGTTTATATAGGGTCTAAAATTATCTTCTCTTCTCAGGCTATAATATGCTTGTATTGAAATAATTCTTTTAAACTCTAAAGAATTTACTGTTATTATACAAACATAATTGCTTCCTATTGCTGTCAGAGAGCAGCCATTATCCCTTAGCATCATGACATGTTCTACTGATTTTTAGAGTGGCAGTAAACAGAGTGAGGAACTCAAGACACTGGTGATTTTTAACATAAATATTTGGCCTACGATTTGAAAATCCTTTTTCCCAATGAGTAATCTGTACTGCTCAACCAGCCCACAAATGTCCCTTATATGGCCCATATCTATATTTAACTGAAAGAAAGTTTATGTTACTTTCCACTTTATTATGTAGAAGCAGGCAAGAAGCACAGTCAAACAAGCAAATGTCAACAAGGTTCAAGGCAGTGAAATACAAAGTCTGGGAACTCTGAGGTCAAATCTCTAGACCAGTGCCCAGGGCAAATCAGTGACAATCTACCACTGACTCTTTTCTCAAAAATTCCTTTCTTATATTTGCTTTTGCCACTATAGCTACAAGGCATGACTCTAGGTGACCCTCCTGAAATTGAAAAAGCTCTGACCTTTTTAAGTTCACGTTCTGATGCACTCAGGGAAAAAATCATGTTCACTTTTGTAGCTGTGTTGGATAGTAATCCATCATGAGAGTGACCATGAGGAGGTTTTTAATTATACCATGTATACTTGGTTTGGTATAGTAGCTTTTTTTCTTAAAATTGGGAGACTGGGATTGACATATATACACTAATATGTATAAAATGGACAACTAATAAGAACCTGTTGTATAAAAACATAAAATAAAATTCAAATATATATATATATATATATATATATACACACTTCAGAGTTTTAAAACCCTTAGGTTCACTGGATTTCCTGAAAGAGGGGCCGAGATGCTGACCAGAGCTAATAAGCTCCCTGAATCTTGTACAAATATGCTATGTACAGCTGTGTTTTCTTCTGCTGTCCATGCCATAAAAGGAAGTTTTTAGAAATGAAAATATCTTCCAGAGAGAGTTAGCCAACACATAGGAAGCAAGATCAAATGGGCAATGGCTCATTATCAAAGCCTATCTGAAAACATGACTCACCTGCAAATATTTCAAGATCCAACAAATAGAAATAAAAAGGTCAGAGTAAGGAAAATCTTTCTGATCCTTTGTGCTGTCTTATGATGGCATGACCTCTTTGGGAAAACATGTTTCCCTTCCACACTGTTCCAAAAATAATTTAAGGTGGTATTCAAGGATAAATAGAATGTTGGAGAGTTATATGAATTAAGTGTAGACAAGAAAACATAGGAGATAGTAGGCTCCTAGTGGTTCCATGATCATATGTCAGGGTGGTGTAGAAGGAACTTACATATAGAAGGTTGAAGTAAACAATTCAGAGAGTCACTTAATCTTAGTGTTAAAAGTGAGTTAACCTCTGGACCAAATTTCTTACCCAAATGCAGAAAATCTTTCTTCAATAATTCTGATACAAGATAATCAATACTGGATTTTGCTGTTTGGTGTCATCCTTTCTGGTCAGTACTTCCTGGGGAAGTACTGTTCTGTTGGAGAGATAACCAATTTTGATAAAATTCTTTAAATAGAGCTAATATCTAGCTCTCTTTAACTTCTCTTCACTATTCTGAGCTTTATAGCCTCTGGAATGGCCCAGGTGAAGCCTATTCCTTTGTAACATCAGCCCTTCCAAGTAACTGGAGGCAGCTATTACGCTCCCATGAATCTTCTCTTGCACAACTATTTAGAACTTGGGTTTTGAAGCCAAATAGAGTTGGGTCTGAATCCTGTACTCAAAATACAATAGCAAAAAACAAAACAAAACAAAACCATGATAGCTTTTGTTTTTGGATAAATTACTTAAATGCTCTGAGTCTGTTTCCTCAGTTTTAAATGGGAAAATAATATTTACCTAAACAGGTTATTGTGAACGTTTTTTTAAAAAACGGTATAGGGGCTTCCCTGGTGGCGCAGTGGTTAAGAATCTGCCTGCCAATGCAGGGGACACAGATTCCAGCCCTGGTCCGGGAAGATCCCACATGCCATGGAGCAACTAAGCCCGTGTACCACAACTACTGAGCCTGCTCTCTAGAGCCCGTGAGCCACAACCACTGAGCCCACGTGCCACAACTACTGAAGCCCTCATGCCTAGAGCCTGTGCTCCGCAACAAGAGAAGCCACTGCAGTGAGAAGCCCGTGTACCGCAATGAAGACCCAACGCAGCCAAAAAAAAAAAAAAGAATAAATAAAATTTAAAAATATTTTTTAAAATATGATATAAATTAAGAACATTAAATAAGCATAATCTTGGTGCATAATATATGTTCAATAAAGTTCCTCTCATTTCATCTTCAGAATCTGATATTTTCCTTCAGAGGCCTATATTCTAGATTATCATATCACGATCTATTAAGTTCCCTATAATTTTAAATTCTAGAGGATACCAAATCTTTTTATAGGTGAGAGGTAGATATTTACATCAGTGGTTTTCGACTTTATATGATTCAACATCTCTTTTTATGGTAAGTAAATATTTTGTAATGCTCTCTTTCTATCCTGGAAAGACACTAATAGAAAATTTATCTACAAAAATAATTTCAAAAAATTAATATCCTAAGTACATTGTAAATGAGACATTTTTAAAGTGATATATAATAAAATAATGTGTACTTCAATATGTAAATGTTTTCACAAGACTACAATGGCAGACCTAACAGAAAAGAGATTGTAGCACCTACACATATATCTCCATAAATGCACCAGTTTCAAATGCCAGCTGATACAGGAGCAAATAGTGTGGCTACCAATGACATAATTTTCTGAAATTGTAAACAGCCCCTGGTAAAGTTCTGAATAAAAACCAAAGAACGATCTTCCCTTTGACATATAGTAGTTATACACCTGGAAAATTAATACCCTGCAAAAATACTTTAAGATTTTAAACTATGTGAAATTAGGTTTTAAGCTTAGATGATTATAAATAATTTTTATTTATAATAATATCGTGTAGGATATTTGAAAGTCATAAATGATATAGGACAATTCCTAGAAGGTTTGACCTGTCTCGGGCAGTGTAGTATGTCAGGCATTGCTGGCCAGTAATGCTCACCATACCAAAAGCACTAAGACAATTAAAAAAAAAAAATACACACACAGATTCCCAAAACACCTCCACTAAGAGTCAGTGTTTGAAGGGCACCAGGTCTATCTGTACTCCTATTCTTTATCTGAGCCATTTTTCAGGAGCAGCTATGTTATCATTTTGGTGACCTATCTGGCAAGTTGTAAATTTTTAACCAGTGCCACTTCTTTCAGGAATGTCCTTGATTTTACCCCTTAAAATCAGCTGTGTCTCTCATACTGAGGTAATTTACATTAAAACCAAATTCTGCATCTGCCATTTATTTTTGCTAAATTTCATTTTCTTTGTTTCACTTTATCTTTTCAGTCTACCATTTTGGATCTTGATTCTGACATACTATATTATCTCGCCCTGGTTTTCATCACCTGAAAATTAGATAAGTACTTTTCATCTGTCTTTATCCAAGTCGCTACTGAAAATGAGAAATATGACACAATGAATGACACACTTTATGGAACTTGACTAGAAATTTCCCTCTGTGTTGACAGAGCTCATTAAACGTCACCCTTTTATTAATAAGTATATAGCTAAAAGGGATCCATGAGACATATTGTCAATAGGCTTGCTAAATCTAAGATAAATTATGTCTACAGTATTTCTCTTCCATGTGAAATTAGTAATATTACTAATATTACACTCCACTTCTAATTTTAGGGCAAAATGCATACTCAGTGAGCCTTAAGTGGTAATAATGCACCTTTCTAAGTCACTGCACATGCCTGAGTTTAATAGTAAGAATTCTGACATAAATATGCACAATTTTACAACACTACTGTATTAGTTTAGTTGCTATAACAGCTAGACTCAAATCCCAGCTGTGAGTTCTGCTTCACTTCTGATTCAGGCAGCCAAATTAACCTAGGTCATCTTCAATACATACGTCCCATGCTCACCCTGAATATCAACAAACAACCAATAAAGCAAGGGAAAAGAGAGCAGAAAGTCATGTAGAAAGTTTTCATGCATTAGGTCAGAAAGTGGCATATATCACTTCCGTCCACATTTTACTAGCTAGAACTCACCTGGTCACACCTAAGTTTAAGGAAGCCTAGAACATATAATCTTGCTGTCTGCCTAGAAGAAAAGGAAATGAATTTTGGTAAACTAGTAGCTGTCTCTGCCAATATCATTCTTAGAACTGTACTAGGTTTCCTGCTCTGAGCCCCCATGCCTCAGGTGTCCCCACATTTTGGAATGCCTTCCTGAAAACATTCTAAGTCACCCTCCTGTGCCTGGGACTAGCCAGGGGCAGCAGGGTTCTCTAGGCAGTGCATCTAGAGCCCAGACCCGGTGCCGTGTGTGTCTCTTTCACTGGAAGCATCAATCTCAAAAATCTCTAAGTCCCATTCCAGCAGCTGGACCTACCAAGGCTAATAGTGCTTTCCAGGTGTGGTGTCCTGTGTACATACCAGAAGTTATGTGGGCTACAGTCTCTGCTTCTGTACTTCAGGGTATTCTTTGACTCTCTACCATGATTGCGGGGTTAACTGGATGTTCCAATGAGATAGTGCTGACACACTGGTTTAGGATAACTTTTATCCAAGTCAGAATGCAGGACAAGCTCAGAGCTCGGGGCTACTAATGGTCTGCTGTCAGCCCTTGAAAATGGGTCCCGTGTGTAGGCCCCTGCATGGATTCTCACCCCTCTGTGTTGGACCTCCTCTTTATATAGTACTGAGGGCAGCATGGATGCCAGCAGCCAATAACTACTCTTGGGAGCCCCACCATCAGTACCCAACGAGGTCATCCACCTTCTCCACAGATTTTACACCATGTTCCAGGCAATCCATCAGGAGTGGCTGCAGCTAATTCCTTCAAAGGTGATGAGACCTTTACTCCACAATGCCATAGGGAACCTCTGATTAATGCCCTCTGGCCTCTAATCAATGTGGTGAGGCTGTGCCTTTCCGAGTCAGGCTTAAGCCGTGCTGGATGAGAGATGAATATTCCTGGCATGAATGGAATTATTCTTCTTGCTTTGAACAGTGGGTTCTTGCCTCTTTTCTCCACTGGTGGCAGTGTTTTAGAAGGCAGGGGTATGGGTGACACTGAATAAGATCACATTCTAGGAATGTAGTGATTATAGCCTAAAGTGTTCAAGAGAAGATATAGTTGGAGATGTGTTGTTTTATATTTCAAACAATAAATTTAACGTGACCAGAAAATGGATTATTGTTTTATATATTCCTTTATACTCTGGATAATATTTGCCTTTGTGTTCATCATCAGTGAAACGTAGTAATAGCTTTTGAGTCATTAGAAACCAATATTCATGGGCTGCACAGTGGAAGATGCAGCACCATGGGTAATGATGCAACCAGCATTAAATAAATGGCCTTAGGGAATTGCAGAAGCAACAAGATCCATATTGTTTCTATGCAAACAGAATTCTAAAAGCCATGGTATTGTGAGTATTAACAGCATTACTACCTTTTTCTCTCAGTGGGAGATATGAAATTAGCCAGGAACGATGCATTTGACAATGGATTGCATTGACCCATAGATCAATTTGGGGAGTATTTTCATCTGAACAATTTTAATTCTTCAGATCTGTGACTATGGGATGTTTTTCTACTTATGTAGATCTATAATTTCTTTCAATGATGTTTTTAGTTTTCACTGCATGATTTGTTTCTTAAGTATTTTGTTTTTTGATGCTCTTTAAATGGAACTGCTTTCTAATTTGATTGTTCATTGCTGGTGTACAGAAATACAACTGATATTTGTATATTGATTTTGTGCCCTGCACTCTTGCTGGACTTGCCTGTTATATGTTTAGTATGTGATAGTACTTGCTTCCAATGTTGAGTAGGCAGTTTGTAACTCTGCCTTATGAGACTTTTGGCCAGTGTTCTTGTTCTTACATGGAGGAGCAGGACTTTCAGAACACCTTACTCCACCAGTCTGGAAGTGAGATATCCACATGCACAGTGCCTAGAAAGAATCCAGACACACACAAAAATGCATACTATGTGAGCTCATTTATGTAATGTTCAAAGTCAGGCTTAAGTAATTATGGTATTAGAAGTCAGGATAATGATTTATCCTTTGGGGAAGCACCAGGAAAACTGCACAAAGGAGGGTCTCTGGTGCTTGTTATGTTCAGTAATCTGGATGCTGGTTACTCTGGTGTGCTCAATTACAATATTCATTATCTGTATACGTATGATTTGGGTATTTCTCTGTATGTATATTACACTTCAATATGCATGATCAAGAGATTAGGGGGCTTCCCTGGTGGCGCAGTGGTTGAGAGTCCGCCTACCGATGCAGGGGATGCAGGTTCGTGCCCCGGTCCGGTAGGATCCCACATGCCGCGGAGCGGCTGGGCCCGTGAGCCATGGCCGCTGAGCCTACGTGTCCGGAGCCTGTGCTCCACAACGGGAGAGGCCACAGCAGTGAGAGACCCGCGTACCGCAAAAAAAAAAAAAAAAAGAGATTAGGGATATGTTTTTATGTGTTAGTGGGATAGGCAAGACTCCTATAGATAGCTTCAGTGATATTTGAGAATGTTCTACTGCTGAAGTTGTTAGGTTGTTCATGCATGTTCTTTTAATAACGCATCAAATTATACACGCATGTAATAAAGATTCTTTAATGTGCATCCAATATTACACCATAAAATTTATTTAAAATACTATCAGCATTGTCCAATGGTCTTTAATAGACTTTGAGGTTTAAATACTGCGTAGTTTTCCACCCTTTGTTTGGATATTGAGAGAACTCCCAATATTCTATTTTATAATGTTGCAAGTAGCATGCATGTAAATTCTGAGTATACATCTGATGCTTCCTTAGGATATACTCCAAAAGTGGACTTAAGGGGTCAAAGTATATAAACATTTTAAATACTCATAAAATCAGATTGTACATAAAAATACATAAAATCAGATTGCTAGGAACGTTTTACAGATTAACTCTCCACTCTCCTCAGAAACACATGAGTGATATCACTTTTCTGCCTCCTATCAAACACTGGGATGAATACATACATAAAAAATATTAATATACTTATATAATAATATTTATGTATTTATTAAATATAATTTAATTGCAAGTTTTCAGTATGTTAAAGGAAGCGTGGTATTTCATTTTATTGTGTATCTCTGAGTAGCAGCTGTGTTGAATATTTTTCCATTTGTTTTATTTTTTATTAACTTCTTTTCTGACCTTATTTATTTTTATTTATATATCAGTGTTCCTATTATTCTTATTGATTTGTGAGCATTTCTGAACATTTCTAATTCTGTTTTCTAAAGTCTATGGTCCATATTTGAGTAAGCCTGATATTTAATTTTCTTTGATATTTTAACCTCAAATATTGTTTGAGCACATTTGCTAAGGTTTTGGCCACTTCCATCTCACCAAGCATCTTTTCACTGATGTTCAGAATGATGTACAGAAGTGTTTTTCTCATGACTTCCTTTCCTTTCTTAAAATAAAAATTTCAGCCTCAATACCATGAAAGGTAATGGAGCTCTCACAGAGTTGTCTGTTGTGCCCCTTTTTGGGTTCTTTGCCTTTGAAGAAGATGCCAAGGGATGAAAGCAGAACTTTATGTGCTCCTGCAGCCCTCTTCCCTTCCTCAACAGTTATAGTATCAACATTCAAATCTGTATCAGAGATCATCAGAAGTAATCCCATCAAGACTTTTGTCCCTGTTTCTGTCAGTCACCATAGAAAATACAGGCTCCCCAGGTTCTCTCTCATCATGTGATTATGTTGCCTATATGGTTTATTAAGTCCCTGAATTGACCCAATCTCATATTCCACCCCAAATCCCAAACTGAGTCACTGTGCGCTCTGGACCACATGGTCATTCAATTGAAAAATCTCATGTATCCTCAACCTCTTCTGTGAACATCCTCCAAATGCAGTTGCCGCTGGGAATATTTCTCCCCATGAAATTCTTTCAAGGGGTGCATACAGATCACTGCTCTTCATTTCTCCTTAAAACCCACTCCTTTTTATAGTTCTCTACAGAAATTCATCACCTCAATCTTTGAAGATATAGTACATGGATCACCGTATCTATCCCCACCCCTCTCTAAAAACTTCTTCATAAATATCGATGCTTTTAATATACAGATTGATGATCATTCCAATATCTCAGCCTCTTCAATCATTGAACTCCTCTCCTGCGATGACCTTTGCCTTCAACCAGCCCCCACCACCAATTCCCATGGTTGAATTGCCTTGAAGTTGGCATGACCACTTACAGCATACTCTCTATTACCCAAATATCAAGCATCACCTTCTCCACTCACCACCTCCCACCTTTGCAGCTTACTCTTCCTGGTTCTCTCCTTCACCCTGCTGGTATCATCCTTGCTTTCCCAGGTTAAATTTCAGTTCTGCCACCACAATCACACCCTGCATTCACTCTCAACTCTCATTTTCCTCTCTCCCCACTGAACGTGTATGGAAAATCCCCAATCTTGGTTCTAATGAACTCTTTATCTGTTTTTTTTTTTTTTTCCAGCTCCTGAGTGGCTAAGTCAGGTGGAAGAGACACAATCAATCTCATTTTAAAATCGTGAGCACTAATACCAAGTGGGACCAAGAAGTCACCTGCAATTCTGCAATATTTCCTCAAGCCGTTCAGTTTTTTACTCCTCTGGATAACGGTTTTCTACTTTTACTTTTGTCCTCAAGCCTTTAACCCCTTATAGTGAACTTCCTCATAATTAATCAAGTTATTTTTATTTCACAGAGAATACAGAAGCAATCAGAAAGTAATATCTTCAACATCTTCTAACCTGTACCTAATCCCATTATAGTCTGTCTTCCACCCAACACAATAAATGAATTCTCCATAATCCTATCCAAGAAATTCCTCCTCTTCTACACTGGATACCATCATCTCTTCCTTACACAAGGGCATTCTCCTGAATTTGTGCCTTTCTCTCCTACATCATCTATTTTTACCTCTGAATCATTCCTAAAATATGTGAGTATGCTAAAATATGACCCATGTTAAAAAAGCAAACCAAAAAACTCTTTTGTCTCCACATTGCACTCCAGGTATCACCCCATTTCTTAGGGCTGGATGGGGTGAAGAGATTGGGGAAGATGTGATAGCTAAAATAGTATGGAGCTTCTCTCTGAGGTGATGAAATATTTTAACATGTATCTGTGAATATAATAAAAGGTGAAGGTTGCATGTAACTGTGAATATAATAAAAACCATTAAATTGTTCACTTTAAATAGATGAATTGTATGGTATGTAAATTATATCTCAATACAGTTAATAAAAGGCAAATAAAACAACTCCAATGAGATACCACTCCACACCCACTAGGATGGCTATAATCAAAAAGATATACAAAAACAAGTGTTGAGACTACATGGAGAAGATGAAACCCTCTTAACATTGCTTGTAGGAGTCTAAAATGGTGTAGCTTTGCAAAACATTTTAGCAGTTCCTCAATAAATTAAACACTGACTTACTACATAATCCAGCAATTCAACTCCCAGGTGCGTCCAAGAGAATCAAAACATACTTCCATACAAAAATGTGTTCACAAATGTTCATATCAGCATTATTCAGGGTAACCAAAAAGTGGAGTCAACCCAATGTCCATCTTCTAATCAGTGAATAAACAAAATGTGGTATACACATGCAGTTAAAAATTATCGAGTACTAAAGAGGAATGGAACACTGATAAATGCCAGAACATGGATGAAACCAGGAAACATTATGCTTCGTGAAAAAAATTACAGTCACAAAGACCACAAATTATATAATTACTTTTGTATAAAATGTCCAGAATATGCAACTTTGTAGAAAGTAAATTAGTGTTTGCTTTGAGTGGGATTAGAATGGAGAACACAGAGTGAATGAAAATGTGTACAGGGTTTCTTTTGAGAGATAAAAATGTAAAATTAGATTGTAGTGATGACTGCACAACTGTGAATATATTCAAAACCATTGATTTGTATACTTTCAATGGGTGAATTATTTAGTATATGAAATACATGAGCAGTTTTAAAAAAACAGAATCAGAGAATATGTATTTTTTTAAAGTGCACACTTCCCATGCTTAGTTCATCTTGAAGACTCTATTCCTTCAAATCATATCTTAGGTGTTGGGCTTGAAAATTAAAAATGGGGCAGAAATGATTAGAAGTACATTCACAAAGGAAAGAGAGAGAGAGAGAATGGGAGAACATAGAGAGGAGATAGTAAATCATTAGACAATTATTTTGAAGTGTTCTCATTTGGACTGTGTTGACTCTGCAGCTCAGCAAGGGGAGTAGTTCCATGTTAACAATATTAAGTCTTTAAATTCATCAACATGAGAATTTTCGCCTTTATTTTCAGATCATCTTTAATTTCTCTCAACAATGTTATCTAGTTTTCATAATACAAGTTTTGTACTTTTTTGTTAAATTTATTCTTAAGTATTTTATTCTTTTTCCTGCTACTGTAAATGGAATAGTTTTATTAACTTCATTTTCAGATTGTTCATTAAAGTGTATAGAATACAATTGATTTTGTATATTGATTTTGAATCCTATAACCTTGCTCAGTTAGCTTACTAGGCCTCATAGATTTTCTACATTAAAGATCATACATTCTTCAAATAAATAGCTTTACTTCTTCCTTTCCATTTTGGATACGTTTAATTTCATTTTCTTTCCTAATTACTCTGTACAGAACTCTCAGTACAATGAAGTAGAGAGAGCAGGAATTCTTGTCTTGTTTACAGTCTTTGGAGAAAAGCATCCAATCAACAATAAGTATAATGTTAGTTATGGGTTTTTAATAACATTTATCAAGTTAAACAAGTTCCCTTCTATTTCTAGTTTTTCTAGTGTTTTTATCTTGAAATGTGTTGGATTTTTTCAAATGCATTTCTCTTTCAGTTGAAATGATCATGTGCTTTTTGTTCTTTTCTCTTAATATAATGAATCACATTGACTTGCTTTTATACT
The DNA here is from genome assembly GCF_964374135.1 of Grampus griseus. Taxonomy (NCBI): domain Eukaryota; kingdom Metazoa; phylum Chordata; class Mammalia; order Artiodactyla; family Delphinidae; genus Grampus; species Grampus griseus. Next base: position 16,623,101 of record NC_139003.1, read on the forward strand.
ATAAGCCAACCTTGGAACAACAGAAGATTATATATGAAACAGGTATTAGTCTGTAAAATATGCCGCAATTAATTTAAAAGGCCAGATAAAATCATAATTCAAAAAGAGTCATGTACCACAATGTTCATTGCAGCTCTATTCACAATAGCCAGGACGGGGAAGCAACCTAAGTGTACATCGACAGATGAACGGATAAAGAAGATGTGGCACATATATACAATGGACTATTGCTCAGCCATAAAAAGAAACGAAACTGAGTTATTTGTAGTGAGGTGGATGGACCTAGAGTCTATCATACGGAGTGAAGTAAGTCAGAAAGAGAAATACAGTATGCTAACACATATATATGGAAACAAAACAAAACAAAAAAGGTTCTGAAGAACCAAGGAGCAGGAAAGGAATAAAGACGCAGATGTAGAGAATGGACTTGAGGACATGGGGAGGGGGAAGGGTAAGTTGGGACGAAGTGAGAGAGTGGCATGGACATATATACACTACCAAATGTAAAATAGAAAGCTAGTGGGAAGCAGCCACATAGCACAGGGAGATCAGCTTGGTGGTTTGTGACCACCTAGAGGGGTGGGATAGGGAGGGAGGGAGGGAGGGAGACGCAAGAGGGAAGAGATATGGGGACATATGTGTAACTGATTCACTTTGTTATAAAGCAGAAACTAACACACCACTGTAAAGCAATTATACTCCAATAAAGATGTTTAAAAAAATACCAAGTATCTTCTCTGACCACATGGAATGAAATTAAAAATAAATTACAAATTCACAAATACATTGAAATTAAACAACACATTCCTAAATGTTCAATGGACCAGAGAAGAAATCACATGGGAAATTAGAAAATACTTTGAGATTAACACAAATATAAAAACTTTGGGAATGTAATGCTTAGAGGCAAATTTGTATCTGTAAATGCCTATACTAAAAATTTATTTAAAATCTCAAATCAATAACTTCAACTTCCACCTAAAAGGACTAGAAAAGGAAGAGCAAACCAACTCAAGCAAGCAGAAGGAAATAATAAAGATTAGAGAAGAGATAAATGAACTGGAGAATAGAAAACTAACAAAAACAACAAAAAAAGACGCTTTGCAGAAATCGACAGAAGGATCCTAAAATTCATATAGAAATGCAAAAGACCCGAAAATAGTCCAAACAACCTTGAAAAGAAAATAACAATGTTGATGGATTCACATTTCCTAATTTCTTTTTTTCATGAATAACAATCTATTTTATTTTTTTATTGGAGTATAATTGTTTTATAATGTTGTGTTACTTTCTGCTGTACAAAAAGTGAATCAACTATATGTATACATATATTCCCTCCCTCTTGGACCTCCTTCCCAGGCCCCACCATTCCCACCTATCTAGGTCATCACAGAACAAGCTGAGCTCCCTGTGCTATGCAGCATGTTCCAACTAGCTATCTATTTTACAAATGGTAGTGTATTTATGTCAATCCTAATCTCCTAATTCATCCCACCCTCTCCTTCCTCTCCATGTCCACACGTCCATTCCCTATGTCTCCATCTCTATTCCTGCCCTGCAAACGGGTTCATCTGTACCATTTTTCTAGATTTCACATATATACATTAATATACGATGTTTATTTTTCTCTTTCTGACTTACTTCACTCTGTATGACAGACTCTAGGTCTGTCCACATCTCTACAAATGACCCAATTCATTCCTTTTTTATGGCTGAGTAATATTCCATTGTATATATGTACCACATCTTCTTTATCCATTCATATGTCAATGAATGGATAAAAGCTTCAATGTGCTGGCTATTGTATATAGTGCTACAATGAATATTGGGGTACATGTGTCTCTTTGAATTATGGTTTTTTCAGGATACATGCCTGGTAGTGGGATTGCTGGGTCATACAGTAGTTCTATTTTTAGTGTTTTGTACTGTTCTCCATAGTGGCTGTATCAATTTACATTCCCACCAACAGTGCAAGAGGGTTCCCTTTTCTCCACACCCTCTTCAGCATTTATTGTTTGTAGATTTTAAATTATTTATTTATTTATTTATTTTTGGCTGTGTTGGGTCTTCACTGCTTCATGCAGGCTTTCTCTAGTTGCAGCGAGTGGGGGCTACACTTTATTATGGTGCGCGGGCTTCTCACTGTGGTGGCTTCTCTTGTTGCGGAGCATGGGCTCTAGGCATGTGGGCTTCAGTAGTTGTGGCACACGGGCTCAGTAGTTGTGGCTCACGGGTTCTAGAGCATAAGCTCAGCCATTGTAGCGCACGGGCTTAGTTGCTACATGGCATGTGGGATCTTCCCAGACCAGGGATTGAACCAGTGTCCCCTATACTGGCAGGCAGATTCTTAACCACTGCGCCACCAGGGAAGTCCCTATTGTTTGTAGATTTTTTGATGATGGCCATTCTGACTGGTGTGATGCGATACCTCATTGTAGTTTTGATTTGCATTTCTCCAATAATTAGTGATATTGACCATCTTTTCATGTGTTTGTTGGCTATCTGTATGTCTTCTTTGGAGAAATGTCTATTTAGGTCTTCTGCCCATTTTTTGACTGCGTTGTTTGTTTTTTTGATATGGAGCCGCATGAGTTGCTTGTATATTTTGGAGATTAATCTTCTGTCAGTTTCTTCATTTGCAAATATTTTCTCCCATTCTGAGGGTTGTCTTTTCATCTTGCTTATGATTTCCTTTGCTGTGCAAAAGCTTTTAAGTTTAATTATGAGCCATTTGTTTATTTTTGTTTTTATTTCCATTACTCTAGGAGGTGGGTCAAAAAAGATCTTCTTGTGATTTATGTCAAAGAGTGCTCTTCCTATGTTTTCCTCTACTCAGTAGTGAAAAGCTGAAACTATTTCACCTAAGATCAGGAACAAGACAAGGATGTCCACTCTTGCCACTATTATTCAACATAATTTTGGAAGTTATAGCCACAGCAGTCAGAGGAGAAAAAGAAATAAAAGGAATACAAATTGGAAAAGAAGAAGTAAACTGTCACTGCAGATGACATGATACTATACATTGAAAATCCTAAAGATGCCACCAGAAAACTACTAGAGCTAATCAATTGAATTTGGTAAAGTTTCAGGATACAAAATTAATGCACAGAAATCTCTTGCATTCCTATATACTAACAACAAAAGATCAGAAAGAGAAATTAAGGAAACAATACCATTTACCATTGCAACAAAAAGAATAAAATACCTAGGAATAAACCTACCTAAGGAGGCAAAAGACCTGTACACAGAAAACTATAAAACACTGATGAAAGAAATCAGAGATGACACAAACAGATGTGGAGAGATATACCATGTTCTTGGATTGGAAGAATCAACATTGGGAAAATGACTATATTACCCAAAGCAATCTACAGATTCAATGCAATCCCTATCAAATTACCAATGGCATTTTTCACATAATTAGAACAAAAAATTTTACCATTTGTATGGAAACACAAAAGGCCCTGAATATCCAAGGCAATCTTGAGAGAGAAAAATGGACCTGGAGGAATCAGGCTCTCTGACTTCAGACCATATTACAAAGCTACAGTAATCAAGACAGTGTGATACTGGCACCGAAACAGAAATATAGATCAATGGTACAGGATAGAAAGCCCAGAGATAAACCCATGCAGCTATGTTCACCTAATTTATGACAAAGGAGTCAAGAATATACAGTGGAGAAAAGACAGTCTCTTTGATAAATGGTGCTGGGAAAACTGTACAGCTATATGTAAAAGAATGAAATTAGAACACTACCTAACACCATACACAAAAATAAACTCAAAATGGATTAAAGACCTAAATGTAACACATTTCCTAATTTTAAAACTAACGAGAAAGCTAGAGTAATCAAGACAGTGTGGTACTGGCATAAGGATATACATATACATCAATGAATTTGCATTAAGAATTCAGATATAAATTACATTTATGCCCAGTTGAATTTGACAAGCATGTCTAGAAAACTATGTTGGGAAAAGAACTGACATTTCAACAAATTGTGCTGGGACAACTGTACGTCTATATATAAAAGAATGAACTTGGACCCCTACCTCACACCAAACTCAAAAGTTAACTATAAATGGATAATCGACTTAAATATAAGAGCTAAATCCATAAAATTCATAGAATAAAATATAAAATTAAATCTTTGTGTCCTTGAATTTGACAATTCCATAAATTAAAACAAACAAACCTTCCTACTTGTCCTTCCTATACCCTTTTCTTCATGAAAAAATACACATACATTATCATTATCATCACCAGTTTGTCTCTCAGCTCAGAATGCTTCTCTCCCTAAATCTCAAGTGCTGAGAATTCTCTCTCTGAATGAACTATGCTTCTACCTCCATCACTCCACATATTGTTTTAAATTTTCAATTTAGCCTCATAATGATTCCTAGTCCTTAATGCTTTCCAATTCTTAAAATTTTCTGTTCATATCTATATCAAGACTGTGTTTCAGGTTGGCTGTATCAAACCTTCTCCCTAGAGATCAGGGACTTCTCTCTTTCTTGGTACCCTATATGTTTAATTTTCAATTACCATTTTCAGCCAAAATAAACATTTTATATTATCCAGCTTTTAATCCAAGTCTCCAAAGCAAGGACGATATATATATATAAAACAACTCATTGGCTGCATTACAAATTCATGCTATCTGCTATCTCAAATGTAACTGTAAATAACTCACCTAGTTTTTCTTAGTTGAATCTGTGTTTTCTTACATAGAGTTGCTCTCTTAAGACTGGAACATATGCCTCTTCACACCACTGCTTGATCTCACCTCCTCCTTTGATGAAAGATGAACCCATCCCATAAGAACTCCATCAGCTTCCCTGCCATCAAGTTCAATGTGTTTCTATATCTGCCCAATATATGACCATTTTCTCTTATCTCAGAAGACCCAAGTATTCTTATAACTTTTCAAAGTAAATCCTTCAAACTTTGTACTTCATAGTACTCTATGTCACGTTCTATAGGAACTTTACATACCTACCTTCAATTTGTCTCACCAGTTGTTCTTCTTTGTAAAAGTTCAGACATTCCCTATAAAAATAAAATTGTCTCTATAAAAATTAAATTCTACTTGCCCTCATTCCACTTTCTTTTCTACCAATCTAAAATAATTAAAATATTGATTACAGGGGCTTCCCTGGTGGCACAGTGGTTGAGAGTCTGCCTGCCGATGCAGGGAACACGGGTTCGTGCCCTGGTCCAGGAAGATCCCGCATGCCGCGGAGCGGCTGGGCCCATGAGCCATGGCCGCTGAGCCTGCGTGTCCAGAGCCTGTGCTCCACAGCGGGAGAGGCCACAGCAGTGAGAGGCCCGAGTACCGCAAAAAAAAAAAAAAAATATATATATATATAGATAGATAGATAGATAGATTACACTCTGTTTCCAATTCTCCTTCTAGTCATTCCTCAACTTATGATAAATTGTCTTCAAACACAGTATTAAAGAAAACTTCCCTCCTAATTGTCAGTGACAACAATCCAGTGGCCACGTGATAGTGCATTTTCTTTTCTGCAGCAGCACCCCATTGAACAGTTACTGTTTGTGGAAATAATGACATCACTCCCTTGCCATAAACTCAATTGATGGATTTTCCACTTTTTTGACAATTCCTCACTTTTATTTGCTCACTCTCCCCTAAATTTTTCCATATTTCAGTCCTTAATACAGTTTCCTTCTACAGCTTCAATTTTTAATTCCATGGATGACTCCTGAGTCTCTGTTTCTTACCTTCCTGATCTTTACATCTTTCCAGCTACATTCAGAAGACCTCCCCAAAACTGTACCTCAACACCAAACTTATCATGCACATTCTCAAACTTTATCTTGATCCTTGCTCTCTACATGAATCGATGTCATCACCATTCTCTTACTCATTCAGGTTTTGAATATCAGGGTTATCATCTATACTTTCTCTCTAGACTCTCTCATATCTAATCAGTGACCAAATACTACAAACTCTGCCTCTATAAGACTTTGACTTTTCTTAATTATCCAGTTCAATAACTTTTCACTTCTTTCCTGGGATATTATAATGTCTATCAACCTGCTTCAAATTTTTCCACTCTTGAAAATTATGATCTACATTGTCATTGGTTATTGTTCTAAAACACAGATTTTATCAAGCCATTGACATAAAAATCAAATGTGACCATTAGGTACTTATGTACTTAACATATACTCTATGCTATATACTCATATATACTCCCTGCCAGTACTAGTTAAACATGCAATATTTAAGCTACCCTTGAGTAAATCTCTGAGGGAAATAACAGTATCATCAATAGAGAGAGATTAATGAATTTGCCACAAATCATAGGGTTAGTGAGTGACAGAGGTGAGAGGTACAGTTTAAATTCTGGTCTGTATCCAGAGACCAATACAGACTGCCAAGCAAACTAAAAAAAAAAAAAGAAAGAAACTTCATTCGCTCTCCACTAAAATCTAAATTCCTAATTGGACATTCAGTTTCATCCATAAGATGAATACCACTTATCCTTTTCAATTTAATATTTCTCTTTGCAACTTTCATTCTTTCTTCAGTAAGAGCTCATATACATAAAATAGTACATAATATTTTTTCGAGCTTCAGTGAAAATTACATATAGTATATCATCTCTGTGGACCCATCCAAATCTAACACTGTATGATTCCATGCTACTTTTCACACTATAAACATCTCAAACTAATGCCCCACCTTTAGTAAAATAAGAAACAATAAACAGCCAAGACCTTCGTTTCTTTGGCTTACACTTTACCCTCTATGCAGAAGCTGCAATTCCATGACTCTATTTGTCCAAATCTTTCACAAATCTTTAAGGGCATGCTCAAATGCCACCTTCTTCATAAAGATTCGTTTGACACCATAATTATGATAAACTTATCCCTCTGAAACTGCTATTGAATTTGTACTTATATTGTAGTACAATACATACCACCTTACGTTTTATTCAGCTTTGTACTTTTCTATCTCACTCACTAGATGAAAAGTTCACTTAGTTAAACAACTGTATTTTACCCAGTTTACTATACAGTGTACTTTGCTATGATGACTATGTTGCAAACAATGGCCACTCAATACATTTTTAATAATGAGTTGATTACCAACTCACTAGCTTAATTCACTTTCATATGTTTTCGCTAAATGGCAAAATACTTTAGCATAGTGGTTAAGAGCTCAGATGCTGACTATTTCAATCCTTGCACTACTATCAGCTTAAACTCTCTGAGTCTTATTTTCTCCATCCATAAAGTGGTGGAAATAACAGCACGTATCTCTTAGGGTTTTGATGAGAATTACTTGAATCAATTCATGTAAAGAACTGGAAGAGTATCTTCATGTTTTAAGCCCTCAGTAAATGTTGGCTATCATTATTGTATATTGTAAAACAAAAATAAGGGCTTTAAAAAGAGAGATCTAAAATAGTTTCCAACAAATTTGCTTTTATGTGCTTTGTATGGGACTTCCTGGCGGGTGAAAAATAACAATAAATTTAATTAAGAGGTGACTTTTCTGGTCAGTATAAAGGACAGAGCAGTTTTAATCCTGGCAAAAAGCAGTGTCTGGAAGCTTTTCATATTCAATCATTTTCTTTAACATGAATAAGTCGAGTGCTCCATTAGTTCTGGAGAGGAGAGTATAATAGAATCAGTTCTATAAGAGGGGCACTAAGCCCTCCTCCATTATAGGAAATTATTGAAAAAGGCTGCCAGGCTCTGATTTCCTTGCCAGAATATGGCTATGGATATTCAACAGTAACGTCAAGCTCGATAAAAATTTTTACTTTAAATAGCAAGAAATTCAATTGGCAGCATAGAATGTGAATGTCGGTTTTGAGCAAGAGTAGGAATCAAAAGATATAGACACAATTCTGTCTTAAAGCAGATGCTTATTAGCGCTATCACTTTATTTAGATGGTTTAATTAAGATGAGATGGTATTTCCATTGCTTGTTTTTAATTTACATTGCATCTGTATGGTAGAATTGAAATTTAAGCCAATATCAGCAGTCTATGTAAAATAGAGACTTTTTTTATCTTTTGAATGTTGACATCAAAGAAGGTCAACTCTATCTTAGCAAACTGAGGAAAATTTAGCCACATTGTTGTTGTTTTTTTTTTAGTTACCTTCCTTCAGAATTAGCCTATTTCCCTTCAATGACACTCTAATACTACTACATTTCTTAAAGACACTAATTTGTCTATCCATTATACACTGCTTTACAATTTGAGAGGGAAATTTTTGAGTTCATCTAACACCCGCTAGGAAAATCCTGATGCCGGCATTTACCAGCCTGGCCCCAATCCTTTGTTATTAGTGAAACTCTGGCAGGACTTATGCTATAGAAAGAAGAATAAGGCAAGTAACTGTCCAGAAGCAGGAAAGCCTCTCTACAATAGTGTCAGCAACCTCCCTAGAAGCAACATGAGACAGGGAGTGTGCATTAGGCTGACCTTTCTATGCTTCAAACTGAGAGTAAACATAACCCATTGATAGGGCACATAGACATCCCTTTAATAAAATATAAATTTGAGAAGCTGACTCCACAAGGATCCTTTCCTTATCAAATCTGTTCCGATTACTCGATAGTCACACTTCTCACACACACACTGCTCGTATTCTCATCCACTGAAATGAAACAGACAAACGGAGCAGCCCCAGAGAGAATAATTCCCCAGCTGGTATTCACTCCTGCTTCACAGGGAAAACTCCATGGATCCAAATGGATTCATATCATCAATAGATCCAGATAACTAACATCAGCTCTCTCTTCCACATCACATAAAAAGAGTTCGTTTTTCTTCCTTTGGCCTCAGTGTACTTTTATCAGCCCAAACATCTCATTATGCACAAAGACATTTTTAAATATAAAATTCAAAAGTGAAAGTAAAATTATTCACTGCCGCTACAAATACGTATTTTCCAAGACCTTATATCTAACAGATTTCTTATTTAATTTTCATTTAAAAATCTAATAATGCTTTTGATAAGTGTTCCATGTTCCTTTTTTATATCTTTTATTTTAAAAAATTTTTTAACATCTTTATTGGAGTATAATTGCTTTACAAAGTTGTGTTAGTTTCTGCTGTATAACAATGTGAATCAGCTATACGTATACATATATCCCCATATCCCCTCCCTCTTGCGTCTCCCTCCTACCCTCCCAATCCCACCCCTCTAGGTGGTCACAAACCACCGAGCCGATCTCCCTGTGCTATGTGGCTGCTTCCCACTAGCTATCTATTTCACATTTGGTAGTATATATATGTCCACGCCACTCTCTCACTTCGTCCCAGCTTACCCTTCCCAATCCCTGTGTCCTCATGTCCATTCTTTACGTCTGCATCTTTATTCCTGTCCTGCCCCTAGGTTCCTCAGAACCTTTTTTTTTTTTTTAGATTCCATATGTATGTGTTATCGTATGGTATTTGTTTTTCTCTTTCTGACTTACTTCACTCTGTATGACAGCCTCTAGGTCCATCAGATTGATTCTTCACTAGATATTATCAGATCTTAATAATTCAAAAAGAGAGAACAGTAAAAAAAAATCACAAAAAAGAGATAGTGCTTAGAGATATTATTAAGGTAACGTAAGGGTGGAGGAGTATTATCCCCACATTTTTATGAGACATATCTTTCCAGGAAGGCACCTAAGAGATAATCCTTAATAGTATCAATTCATGCTAAAAGAACTGATTTCTCTATTTTACTGCTTCCTACCACCCACTTGTCCACCAGAAATTCTTGGCTTAAAAAATGTCTTATTGGTCACCTTATCTTTGATAAAGGAGTCAAGAATATACAGTGAAGAAAAGACAGCCTCTTCAATAAGTGGTGCTGGGAAAACTGGACAGTTACACGTAAAAGAATGAAATTAGAACACTCCCTAACACCATACACAAAAATAAACTCAAAATGGATTAAAGACCTAAATGTAAGGCCAGACACCATCAAACTCTTAGAGGAAAACATAGGCAGAACACTCTATGACATAAATCACAGCAAGATCTTTTTTGACCCACCTCCTAGAGAAATGGAAATAAAAACAAAAATTAAAAAATGGGACCTAATGAAACTTAAAAGCTTTTGCACAGCAAAGGAAACCATAAACAAGACGAAAAGACAACCCTCAGAATGGGAGAAAATATTTGCAAATGAAGCAACTGACAAAGGATTCATCTCCAGAATTTACAAGCAGCTCATGCAGTTCAATATCAAACAAACAAACAACCCAATCCAAAAATGGGCAGAAGACCTAAATAGACATTTCTCCAAAGAAGATATACAGATGGCCAACAAACCCATGAAAGAATGCTCAACATCATTAATCATTAGAGAAATGCAAATCAAAACTACAATGAGATATCATCTCACACCGGTCAGAATGGCCATCATCAAAAAAACCTACAAACAATAAATGCTGGAGAGGGTGTGGAGAAAAAGGAACCCTCTTGCACTGTTGGTGGGAATGTAAACTGATACAGCCACTATGGAGAACAGTATGGATGTTCCTTAAAAAACTACAAATAGAACTACCATATGACCCAGCAATCCCACTACTGGGCATATACCCTGAGAAAACCATAACTCAAAAAGAGTCATGTACCACAATGTTCATTGCAGCTCTATTTACAATAGCCAGGAGATGGAAGCAACCTAAGTGTCCATCAACAGATGAATGGATAAAGAAGATGTGGCACATATATACAACGGAATATTACTCAGGCATAAAAAGGAACGAAACTGAGTTATTTGTAGTGAGGTGGATGGACCTAGAGACTGTCATACAGAGTGAAGTAAATCAGAAAAAGAAAAACAAATAACGTATACTAACACATATATATGGAATCTAAAAAAAAAAACAGAAAAGAAAATGGTCAGAAGAACCTAGGGGCAAGACAGGAATAAAGATGCAGACCTACTAGAGAATGGACTTGAGGATACGGTGAGGGGGGAGGGTAAGCTGGGACAAAGTGAGAGAGTGGCATGGACATCTCTACACTACCAAACGTAAAATAGATAGCTAGTGGGAAGCAGCCGCATAGCACAGGGAGAGCAGCTCGGTGGTTTGTGACCACCTAGAGGGGTGGGATAGGGAGGGTGGGAGGGAGGGAGTTGCAAGAGGGAAGAGATATGGGGATATATGTATATGTATAACTGATTCACTTTGTTATAAAGCAGAAACTGACACACCATTGTAAAGCAATTATACTCTAATAAAGATGTTAAAAAAGTCTTATTTATAAATAAAGGAAATCTAATTTAAGATGCTGACTTGGGAAGTTAGAGAAAAGTAAGAAGTAACAATTCGAAGATTACCAGAGCTCTTCCCCCTGAAGCTCAAATTATTTGTTTTATAATATATAAGGATATGTTAATATTAAGTGGTGAAATATACAAAAATGGAATATAGACAGAAAGCAGTTTAAATTCACTTTGTGATTTTTTTTTCATGCTTTTCTTTCAGAAGGAAGAGACCAAGGATGACTCTAGAGAAAATAAAGCAGAGCAGGGTGCAGCAACAAATATCCAAAACCTATAGAATTACAACTACGAGAAAGTGACACCTTATATAAAAGAAATCACTACCTTTTTGATTAAAAGCCAGATTCAACAAACTTAGGAAAAGTGACCTAAACCAGGATCATCATACTTTCCCCACAGATCACTCTCTCGTGAATATCTCTTTCTACTACTGCCCTGGGGAGAAGAACCTAGAACACTCTGGTTCGAGCTGGTCCCCAAGACCCTCCCCATTATGGGCTCCAGCTTCAGGGAGATCGGGCTGAAACATTAGAGCAAATACAGCAAGAAGGAATCTCAGGCCACAAACTATATTCCTTCCTTCCCTGCTCCCTCCCTTCATTTTTTCCTGCCTCCCTCCCTGGCTTCCTTCCTTTTGTTTAAGGATCTTTATCCATCTAGAGTTGTGTCTCTGCCACAGGGAGCATGTAGATATCAGATATACCAGCATACATGTGTGTATCAGGGAGTTGGGGGAGCAGCATCTGATAGAACAATTTGACCAAACATGAATCCACTAGGGCACTTGTCATCGCTCCTGGTCCTTGGAGAGCTGACCACACAGGCTGCTACAGAGATGACACTTGATTCTATGCACATGACGCCTTCAGGTCTGGCAGCTCTTTCTGCTATGCCTCCACCATCTTAAGTGTAAAGCAACCATTCTATTCTGCTGCTTTGACAACATGCTAGGGTTTAGGAAACTGTGAGATTATCTAAGACTACCTCTGCTCAGATGCATTTCTTCTCTAGTGTCTTGACATCTCAAGGAGTTCTACACTCCAGCAAATTGGCTCAAGTCTCATTCTCAGATCCCACAGACCCATCAGGAAGTTCTTTCCTCATCCCAGGGTTTATCCAGCAGAACTACCAGTCTGGAGAAATTGATGATTCGGCTCCAATTGCTTCCATTCCACTCTCCCAATTCTCTTACCTTTGTTGTTGTGATTTTATTTTTCCTCAGGACCTAAGCTTTTGAAATACAGCTTAGAGAGAAAATCCTTCTTTATTTTGAGTTGTTTTATCTATCCCTAGAGACAAGGAATGGAGAACAACTGAGCTACTTAATGATGGAAGGTCAACGAGTTAATAAAAACTCTAGAAGAAAATAAATAGTTTAAAATGGGACTTCAAAAAAAAAAGCTAAAGAACAACAAAATTAAGAAAAGGCATAAATGTAAAGTAAACTGAAGTTAGATTAGCTTTCCTGCAAGGAATAGCTTTACTCTTTAGTTATGTCTCCTTGTCAAGTTCCTTTCATGGCTTCTAAGAACAGACATTTTCTTCAGCTCTTGCCACCTAAATGCAACTGTTCTAATCTCTGCATGATCTGAACACTAAATATAAAACAGCAAGGAATCCAAGGATATAAAGGAGACTCACCTTGACAAGATCCCTCTTCTTGATCCTGTGACCTATATAGATTGTGATGAAATGCTAGGATATAAGTTCCATGAATGTAGGAATCTTGTGTTTCTTGTTCATTACCAATTGCCTGCACTGAAAACAAAGCCTACTCCACAGGAGATGCTCAACAAATATTTATTGGATAAATGAATCCTATAAGATCATGTATTTATATCCATGAAGATATATTTTAGTAATCCCTGATGCTAATCACTATTCATTATTCTGAGGCTCTCTGAGGCACACAGTAAAAAAAAAACAAATAGACCACCACCAACAGCAACAAAAAATGGTAGAAAACTATTTGAGGAGTATAAGTTGACAGCTAGAATAAGAGCAGAGATAAAGTTTCCCCTAGTGGCCTGGAGGACTACTCCCTCCATTACAGCCAGAGATCTATGTATTTCATCAAAATTTCAGGTGAACTATGAGGATGTCCTAATCATACAGCAGGTATGTTGGAGGGAAAAGCTTTTTTCAGAGATCTTAACTCACCCAAATAAGCAGTAGCAGCTATAGCTCCCCATCTCCTGCCAACATACTGTGAACCATAAAGGCAAAAACAGGTTTTCCATGAGGAAGATTCACCCTACTGACCATCCATAGTTGTCTTCCAAACCTGCTCCATTAGTCCCTCTCCATATTATACTCTAGAAATAGAGCACAGAAGTAGAGTTAGGATCCAAGCGCAAGCTAGAGAAACTCCTGATATGAATCTGAGATTCATGAGTTTTCTTATTCAGTTAATGTGTTAGATCCTTTTTGTGATACTAACAGTGATTGGAAGCTGAGTTTTTCATCAATACTTCCTGGTCCCAACCTTGAGTTCCCTTCTTCTCTAACCTTTTCTTCAAAGATCTAGCTGGCATGACTCAATGAAATATCCCTTTAAGTCACCAAGTTAAATTCACTTTAGTAAACTTAAATTTTTATGCCAGAGGATTGAATGTTTTATTTTTCCACTAGTGACTATAAATGGGATATTTTATTGGAAATATCTCTTGAGCTATTGCTTGAGTATTATAACTAGAATGCTCTGCTAATGGAAAATGAAATATGCATCCATTATTAGTTCCATAATAATGTTAATAATATGAGCCAAACTCAATAAGCCTAACTAAATATGGATCTACAGAGTAATCTCCCGGATATGGACTAAGTGCTACACACGATGCTTCATCTTAACACACAATAGTGCAGAACAATCTCATGTGATGAGGTAGTTACATTCTTAGAATACTGTGCTTTTCATTAAAATGCTTTGTCTTTAAAAGGACCACACGCAGACCATGGAGCTACACTCTCATGCCTGGAGACAATCCAAAGCTATATGGTGTTAGAAAACAGGTAAAAGATTAGAGCCCATTAGAGATTCCTGAATTAATCAGGACACTTTCACAAAGCTCTGTTATAGAATGCACTTCCTGAAAGCAGCCTGCTCTCTTGTCATCTCAAGCCTCTGCCGATTTTGCTATTTTTGCTTGAAACAGCCTTCTGGTCATTCTTCAGGTGGATGGGTCCTTTTCTTTGTTAGAACTCAGCTGACACATCAACTTTCACAGGAAGATTTATTTAAGCCTCAGTCCCCTGACCATGCCAGATGCCTCTCCCCTAAGTTCCTAATTGTCAGTGAGTTAACCACTCTTACAGGATTTATCACTATATTGGCATTGTGTATCTATCTATTGTGATGCCTCACTGTGTCATAAGCTGCTTCAAGACAATAACCATGTCTTTATCTCTCTGGTTCCTGACCTTTTATTTAGCCTGGTATATAGCAGGAGTTCAGTAATCACATGTTGATGCCTCTTTCTTTGGCCAATTCTTCCTCATAGCTGAGTCCTCAATTTAAATATGACTTTCACCAAAACTCCTTTCTTGACATTTCAGGTTACTTTGACATCCTTGTGATATCCCTACTAGCTTTATCACAATTTTAATTATATAGCTATTTCTGTAATGATTTTTTCAAGCCTTCACCCATTAAGCTAAAAGCTCTAGAAGGACAGGCACCATGTCTCCCCTGCTCTAGTTATATCCCTCATGTCTTACTGAACCCGTTATACAATTCACACTCAAAAATAGTTATTGATTCAATTACTGATACTTGCTACAATAGAGATGAAATCATTATGTTTTAAATGAAAGAATCCAGTCACGACCACATTTCACATAATTTCATTTTTATCAAATATCTATAATAGACAAATCTATAGAGACACAAAGATTAGTGGCTGCCTGTGATTGTAGCAGGGGAGAAAGAAGAAAGAGGAGAAATGGGAGTGACTATTAATGGGAACAGGGTTTCTTTTTATATTAATGGGAATATTAAAAAATTAGATTGTGGTGATAATGTCATAACTCTGTAAATATACTGAAACCCACTGACTTCTACACTTTATATAGATGAATATCATGGTAGGTGAATTATATTTCAGTAAAGCTATCGAAATAGTTGTTGAATTAATAAATAAATTAAAAGATGAACATGGGGCTTCCCTGGTGGCGCAGTGGTTGAGAGTCCGCCTGCCGATGCAGGGGACACGGGTTCGTGCCCCAGTCTGGGAAGATCCCACATGCCGCGGAGCGGCTGGGCCCATGAGCCATGGCCGCTGAGCCTGCGCGTCCGGAGCCTGTGCTCCGCAACGGGAGAGGTCACAACAGTGAGAGGTCTGCGTACCGCAAAAAAAAAAAAAAAAAAAAAAAAAAAAGATGAACATGAAGTTCAGGTGTCCCTCATTTCGTAAAGGGAATGTATTTCTGGAAAGGGAAACCCTGTTACCCAAGGTCCTTGGATCATAATCTCTTCAAAGATGCATTTCTGGCATAAAACACTGTCAATCATTTTTCCTTTCTTTTCATGTCCTCTGAATCCATGGGATGGTGCTTGCTATAGTTCATTTTAGCTTCTGGTCATGTAATTCATCTCCAGTCCTCGGAGGCTGCAATGAGTTTTACAAGAATTTCTGCCAAACCCTAATTGCCATCTGTTTCCTCATTATTTGAAGTCACCATAGGCCACTGAAGAAATTAGCATTTAAACAACAACTAGGAGTAGCCAAATGACTTCAATGAAATGTCCCTTTTCCTCTTCCTTCACTGTGCCACTTGTAACACATAAGTGATGGCTGTAGCTCTAGCAGTCACTTTGGATAATGATGATGAGTTCCATACCTTAGGAATGTCAGGGTTGAGTGGGAAGGAGATTATGAAACTTCTTTCAGCTTAATTATAGCAAAACAAAAATTTCAAAATACGATATTCTAAAATATGGGTACTGGCTAAACTCTGAGGAAGTATCTTTCAAATCATGGAGAGAATATCTTATTTCTATAAGGAATAATTGAATTCTACAAGGAATGCCACTGAATACCTTGAGGAAGAAAACATAAGCTGTCATGTTAGAAGTGGCATTTAATTATTAATTCTTTTATTATCTGTGAGAACTTGGGGAGTTAATCTATCAGTAGGCCATAGTGTTTTCATCTGTAATATAGTGTTAATAACACTTACAGGGTTATCAAGGGATAAAAATTATGCAATGTGTTTGATGGTACCCAGTAACTATCTAGGACATTGTAGATGCTTTAAACATGCTTCCAACATAATTACTTGAATCAAAAGGTAATCCAACCTTATCTTTCCAAAAGATAATAGTTTAGTCAATAACCAATCAAGAAGTGTTACTTTTGTACTTACCATGTACCTTAAAATGTGTTGGGAGTCATGGACGAAGCAAAAGTAAAAGGCACCATTCTTGTCATCAGAGAACCTACATAAAGTTAGAGAGTCACGACTGATCTAGGAGAAACCACAATGAGCACTACATGGCAGTACATATTTAACATGGCATCACTTGCTAACAGGAAGCTTCATAAGAATATCAAAGCGACAGAGACCACTGGGAAGGAGGGTAGTGGGAAAAGTTTCACGTGAGAGGATGTACTTGATCTGAACTTGGCAAATCTTAATAGAAATATTTATATGTAATAATTCATCAATCATTTTCATTGTGTCAAAATACTAGTGTAATTAATTCCTCAATTCCCCCAACCAGGGTAATTCATACTCTGGACAGAGAAAATATACTCAGAGATAAGAGTTAAACTATGGCTGCTGATGATACACTATCTAAGCCCATTCCTTCCCACTGCCATCAATGGTTAAATGACAAAATCAAAGATACTAAGTATCAGCATATAGTTCTCCTGGCCAAGGATTGAGGGGACAATTCAACCATGGTAACATTAACAAAAAGGAAAGTCAGGAAATGTATCTGTTGCAATGGCGGGGGGAGGGGGGGGGACACGACAAATAGAAGGCTGGGAATGAATTGCATTCATTTATATGGAACAAAAAGCAAAAAAAGACAAAGAATAAAATAATGGAAATCACAAGTGCAATGTAGATGAAAAATTCTTTGGAAAATGCATCCAAAGGAAACAGAAGGAAATGTGAGGCAAAATTTTTCTGTATGCTTAAGGAATTTAGAGATAATGTGGAGTCCATGAATTAAGTGATGAAAGAGACCAAAAATAATGCAGGATATCAACAAAGTTTCAAAAATAGAATACAATGGAGAGGTAACTGACAAGCTTGCCAAAGAAATTGAAGAGGAAATTAAAACCTTTAAACTATTTGACATACCATTAGAAGCAGAAAGGAATTGAATTACAGTAGAGTAAGTTTGTTCAGCAGTAGGAAAGTAAATCTTGGGGAAAAAATAATCACATAAAATTCAGAGTAAAAAGATAAAGAGATCACAATGATTAGACAGAAAACAACAATAAGAAGAAAAGGCAATGGATTCAATTTTTGAGTAATTGCTCTTGGGAAAGCAAACTAGAACACATGGAGTAAAACAAATTTTTTTCAAATATATAGTATAATAAAAATGTCCTGAAATAAAGAAGACCTGAAGAGTCAGATTCAAAGGAAAGATGATTGAAAGCAATGTGCACCAAAGGATATCCCAGTGAATTTACAGAAATCCAAAAATAATAAAGAAATTTCCTAATTATCCAGGCAAAGTCCACATGTCATTCAGAAAGAAAACTGAATAAGTAAAGCTGACCTCTGACTCTTCTCCTAGGCAATGTTAGATGCCAGGATGTTGATCTACGATGTGTCGGGAACAAAGAGATGTAACTCAAAAATTCTACTCGCATCTAAGTTTGAAAGACATTTTCATAAACTGGAAGATATTTTCCTAAGCAAACCAAAAAAAAAAAAAATCAGGAAATATAGCAGTAATGCTTCCTTCGTTTCATGCCCACTTGAAGATGGAAAATCCTGGGAACCAAAAGCTAATGTAGAATAAACAAATTCTAATTGGTTAAGTGGTTAAATTATGGAAAGAAAAGCCTAACATAGAGCATTAAGTCTGTACAAATGTATAAAAAGGTCAATAACAACATACCTAATGAGGACAAATAGATGGATATTTTATAAATTCTGAAAGAAATTTACCTATTTACTGTTGCTAATGGACTAGGACTAAGGTCACAGACATCCCTAGAGGAAGTGTTAAAAGAGGAGAGGAGGTAATATAAATGAACGAACTTTATTATGTGCTGTGAAGTCAATACATTCACTTTTATATTTGACATTAAGCATGTGTACATATACATATCTACATAAGCACATTTCTATTTGACATATAGCTTCAAACCCATCACTTTCTTAATTTACACCGGTATTGCTAGATTTCCAAATCTAGCAATATTTCCAAATAAAAAATAACATAGTAAACAAAGATCAGGTAACAAAAAATAGAAAACTAAAAGCAACAAAGAAGAATAAAAAGAATCACTTATTAATTCAAACGAATTCCTACTACAATTCAGGTACCATGTGAAAATATGAGTAGTGTATCGAAAAAAGAGGGGATATATGTATACATATAGCTGATTCACTTTGCTGTACAGCAGAAACTAAGACAACATTGTAAAGCAACTATACTCCAATAAAAATAAATTTAAAAAAATAATAAAAATGACATATTCCCCATCCCTGGGGAATTTAACAGTTCAAGAGCTTACACAAACTCTCTCACACACACAGAGACTCTAGATTAAAATTTTCATTGCTTGAAAACTATACCTTTTTAATCTCCCATGCAGCATTAGGGAAGTCTGCCTGTCATCATGGTATTTATATGGAGCACATGGTCATCCCTCCAGGCAACATACCCATCACCTGTACTGATCAATAAGATCCTTCATTCATAAATAAGAATTTAAAGCAGAGGTTCATTGGATATTTAAGAGGAACTACCTATATGAAAAATAAGCAAGAAACTAAGCAAAACTGATCCCAAATGAAATCGATAATTTAGAACATATATAGAAATTGTAAACATTCTTTTAAAAAATATAATTTATTATCCTCAGGTAAATTTAAGGCAATATTGCATCCAGAAGCAAATAAGATGCTATGACATAGTTCTTGGCAAATGAATGTATGATATAGAAAGGGGTAGGGGAGAGAAGGGAAGGGAAAGTAGGGGAGGGGAGGGCAGAGCAGAAGAGGGGAAGTCAGAGAAGGGAAGGGAAGGGTAGGGAAAGGGAGAGAAAGAAAGGGGAGGTGAAGAGAGGGAAGTGGAAGGGAAGGGAAGAAGGAAGAAAGATCAGTGAATAAACTAAACAATAAAATGGATAGTACTAAAGTCCAAGACGGTAATTTGAAAGTTTAAATTTGTAGTCTTCCAGATTATAGAGCTAAAAGAAATGGAATATATCCCAAAAAAGTAAGAGACAAAGAGAAGAACTCCAAGTTGGCCATCTGCTTAATAGAATGACAACTGCCCAATACACTAGCCACAGATGCTGTTGAATGCTTTAAATGTGGTTAGTCTGAATTGAAATATGTCGTAAGCATAAAATACACAGAAGATTTCAAAGGCTTAACACTAAAAAAAATTTTTTTAAGCAAAATGTTTTAATTTTAGTATCATTTAAACTCTTTTTGCTTGCTTCCTTTTAGTTTTCTTTTTTTCTTAATATACCTACTAGAAAACTTGAAATGACACACATGGCTTGCATTATATTTCTATTGGACATGCTATAAATGAGTTTCAGAAACAGAGAACAGAAGAGAAAAATAAGAGGGTATTTCCCAGAGGTAATAAAAGATAATTGAATGAAGATGGTCAAAAGGTACAAACTTCAAGTTGTTAGATAAATAAGTACTAGAGATGTAATATAAGACGTGATTAATATAATTAACACTGCTGTATATGTATGAAAATTGTTAAAAGAATATATCCTACGAGCTCTCATCACAGGGAAAAAATTTTTTTAATTTTCTATTTGAGATGGATGTTCATTGAATGTATTGTGGTAATAATTTCATGATGTATGAAAGTCAAATCATTATGCAGTACACTTTAAACCTGGACAGTGCTATATGTCAATTATATCTCAATAAAACTGGAAGAAAAAGATAATATTTATACTGAAAGAGGCTGCCCAGTGCTAAGCAAAAGACCCATAGAAAGACACATACCATAGAAACTTCAGAACTCCAAGAAGAAAAACAAACCATTAATCGTTAAACAACTATAACCCAATAAAAAATAAACAAATATTAAATACTAATAAAAAGATAAAATCAGTGGGAGAGGGTTACCTAACTTTAGACATGCTGAGCTAGATTTTGTAGCTTGCCAGTTGTGTTAAATCATAATTAATAAAAATAACAAGAGCTCTGAAAAAAAGTATTAAAAGCTTTTTTAAAATCTACAAAAGTAATCTAATCTACATAAGTTTTAAAAGCAGACTGACATCAGACTTCTCTTCAGCATTACTAACTGTTGAAATATAATTTTTTGAATATGTTTTGGTCTTAGAAATCTACTCAGCTGTCAATCAGATATTAGACTAAATAAGACATTTTCAAATAGGCAAGGACTCAGAAACTTACTAAAAAATTATTTTAAAAATGTACTTGAAGAAAGTTCAGTAGAATTTTGAAGATATAAATATTTTAAAAAGAGAAAAAATGGGATACAAGAAATAGTAGCATATAAATCATAATTAGGCCAAATTTGAATCAGTTGGAAGATTTTAAATCCCTGTGCTCAAACTATCTACCTTCAACCCTTGCAAAAAAAAAGAAAAATCCGATGTCTACAAGTGAGACTTAAGTATCAGTATTTTTCAAATTTCCCAAGGTAACTGATATTCATTAAGTTTGAGAATCGTTGATGATTCTAAATGAATTCAAAAGGAATTTAAAGATAATCCATGAGAATACGACACTTCAAAATTCACCTGCAGGCAGTAGGTGACAAATTTACAACCACATTACACTGTTCTGTTTTAGATAATATTCTTATAATCATAAAAATGTAAATGTAGTTTTATTGCAGTTAAATATTCAGACACAATCTTTAGAGAAAGCTCAGTAGACCTCATTATAATTATACAGAAAATGTCATTGCCATAATCCTTGACAATATAAAGATAATAATCTAATAAAAAACAGGGGTCAGAGACGGAGAAGTAATGGCAGGGAATGTCATTACAATTACACAAAATTCTTTATCTTTCAAAAGGGGGAGTCAAAAAATACCACAGAAATTTGGTAAATAAGAAAAAGAAGTATAATTTATAATTTATTTTGTGATATTTTAAAAGTATATATCACATTTATAAAGTATGCAGAAAATACCTGAAAGATTATATTCTACACATATAACTATAATGAAAATATAGATATTTATCCATTACCCAGATTAGTAAATAGAATTTCACCTATTTAACTGAATTTCTTCATGTGTTCCCCACCAGTCATTTCCCTCCCACACTCAGTGATGTATTATCCTGAATTTTATGTTAGACATTTCCTTTCTTTATATTTATTACATTTGAATGTTTCCTCAATTCATTTTTTAGGTTTACGTGTTTTAATTTTTATATACAGAATGTAAAAAATAAGAATATACCTTAAAAAGTCTTCTCTAACATTTTTCTTTTTGTTTAAACATTATGAGATATGCTCACATAGTGTTATGTCAATGTTTCCTAGCACTATAATATCAAATTATATTAATGCACTACACTTCTATTTGTCCACTCTCTTATTGATAAGTATTTGGTTTGCTTATCATGTTTTGCTAGTGCAAACAATTCTACTATACACATTCTTGTTTAGTTTCCTCATGAACATCTGTAAGGGTTTCTGTATCTAGGAGTGTGATTGTTAGAAAAAAGATGTGCCCAAATTTACTAGGCAATGTCAATTTATATTTTCCAAAGTGGTTGTCCTAATTTACACTCTTACCAACCGGGTATAAGAATTCCTATTTCATTACGTCTTCTCTAAATATTTAATGTAATTAGTAGCTGTGATGTTTGTTCTGTGTGTATGTAAGTGTTTACTTATCACCAGTATAGTAAGGCATAAAATCAAATCTCATTATGGTCTTCAGTTTTGCTTACCTGAATGTGAGCATAATCTTCACTTTTACTTATCCGAATATGAGCATCTCTTCATAATTCATCAATCAGTTGTGCTTTCTTTTCTGTGAAATGATTGTTCATATATTCTACCCACTTTTCTACCAAGTTCCCTTCTTGATTTGTAGTTCTGTGTGATATACACCTTTTGTTGATTACATTTACTGCAAATATCTCTTAATTTGTGACTTCCATATCATGTTTCTACTGTATCTTTTGTGGAACAGAAGTTTAAAATTGAGTGATACTAAATTTAACAATATTTCTTTTGTGGTTTGTATGTTGGAGCTCTGATTTAGGACATTATTCTCAGTCCTGAGGTCAAAAAACAAACATCCATATTTTCTTTAGAAAGTTTAATTTTTGTCCTTTCTATTTAGGTATCTCAAATGACCTAAAACCTAATGGATTTTCTTTTGTGTGTAATGTGAGGTAGATATCCATTTTTTATATTATATGCATAATTCATTTTCCTAGCACCATTTATTTTATGTTCATCCTTTCTCCACTAATCTACAATACCACCTTGGTCAGATATAAAGTTTTCATCAATGTGGACAGATCTGAGTCTGAACCTTTTCCTTTGATCTATTTCCAGCTCTCCAGCAGAATACTCTTAATTATCAAAGCCTAATAATGAGCCTTGGAACCTGGTAAAGGAGGTCCCTCACCTTGTTCTTTTTTAATTGCCTTCATCATTATTAAAACTTTGCTTTTGATTACAAGTTTGTGACTCTGTCTTGATTTTGATTAGAATTAAACTGAATTCATAGATTTATTCAAAGACAATTGACTTTCTTATAATACTGCCTTTCAAATAATTTATTTAAATCTGTTCAATGTCTTTCAATGAAGTTGTATAATTTTCTCAACAAAGACAATGCATCTCTCATCTCTTATCTTATGAGACTTATTTCTAGTTACTTGTATTAGTTTGCTCCATCTGCCATAACAAAATACCATAGACTGGGTGACTTAAACAACAAATTTATTTTCTGCGTTCTGAAGGATGGGAAAGCCAAGATCAAGGTGCCAGCTGATTTGATTTCAGTGCTCTCTTCCTAGCTTGCAGACAGCTGCATTCTCACTGTGTCCTTACATGGTGAAGAGAGAGAGAGCTCTTTGGTTTTTTTTTATAAGGCCATCAATACTGTTGGATCAGGGCTCCACCCTTATGATCTCATTTAACCTTAGTTACCTCCATAAAGGCCCTATCTCCAAATATACTCACAATGGGAGTTTAGACTTTTACATATGAATTTTGGTGGGAAACAATTCAGTCCATAGCAGTACTTCAATGTTTGTTGCTATTAAAAAATGGTAATTTAAATGGTAGGTCTTAAAAATCATCTTTCATAAATCTTTTTGCTGGTATAAAAAAATTCAATTGGATCAGCTCCTATTTCCAAAGCTTCAGAAGCCTAGGCCCTCTAAACATGACTGCAGAGGGACACATGAGGCTGAGACCATCTCACACCCACCATGTGATCCAGCCATTCCACTATTAGGTAACTACTCAAAAGAAATAAAAGCATGTCTATACAAAGACTTATATACAAATGTTCATAGAAACTTTATTATTAATAGCCAAAAACTTGAAACAACCCAAATGTCCATCAACAGGTGAATGAGTAAACAAGTTGTAGTCTAACCATACAATGCAATATTACTCAGTAATAAAAATGATGAACTTTTGATATATTAAGCAACATGGATGAATCTCAAAGTAATTATGCTGAGTGAAAGAAGCCAGACAAAATGGTTGAATATGATTCCACTTACATAAAATTATAGGAAATGCAAACTAATCTATATGACAGAGAACCAGACAGAAGTTGTTGGTGGTGGTTAAGGAGGGGGCAGGGTGAGAGAAAAGGACTACATGGGCATGAGGAAACTTTGGGGGGGTGATGGCTATGTTCATTATTTTTATTGTGTTTGTTTCACAAGCATATGCATATGTCAAAATTTATCAAAGTGTACATTTTAAGCATGTGCATTTTCTTCTCTGTCAATTCAATAAAGCACCCTTTTGGTATTTTTTGTGTCTATGAGCACTTACAAAGTTAAGTAAGAACCAAACTGAGCTTTTTAAAGATGGCAGACTGATCACATGTCAACTTCTCTCCATCCTAAGGGTAACATCACATTTATTGTAAAAGAATAGAAAACTTATAGTCATACAACAAGTAATAAATAGAAGATGGGTTATCTAAGAATGAGAGATTTCAATAAGTAATAAAACAATGCAGTAAGTGATGCAACAGGGCAGAGCAAATACAACCTAGAATGTGTATAGAGGCATACATGGCTGAAGAGAAAGTTATTTGCTTGGAAGTACCTCAGGGAACCTTGGAACTGAGGAACACAAGATAAAACGGACAGATGGTGGAAGTGAATTATGATGCTAATGTCAAGTTGGAGATTCAGATTAAACCCTCTGCATCCAACATTTAGGAGTCCTAACATGTATTATCTCTGTCACCCCAATAATGGCCAATCATTTCAGAAACCTAGCACAAGTACCCTGAGATCTCAAATGGTCTTCCATTTCCTCATGTTTAAATACGAACAAACATCTTTTGAGGAAATCTTGAAAACCGATAAAGACCAAGGTAAACAGGAAAAAAATGTCCCAGAGAATAATGATGAATTGGGGTGGTCGAGAGAGTTATAAAATGTCTCTTACTAGTGTTTTCAGTTAGTTTATCTTTAAAATCAGGAATTTATGAAAAAAGATCAGAGAACAAGGGAAAACTCTTGAAATTTTAAAACATGACTGGTAAAGATAAATAAATAGAAGTTTTAGGAGATAATGTTGAGAAAATCATCCATAATATAAAACAAAAAACACAAAGAAATGGGAAAGAAAAGAGGAAAAATAAAAGAGCATCAACCCAGAACATCTGCCTAATAGAGAAAAGAGAAAATGCCAGGAAAATTATTAAAGGACAAATAACTGACATTTTCTCAGAGTCTCCTGATTGAAAAGGCCGCTCCAAATGAATAAAGGAAGACCTAACTCTAGGAGTATTATTGTGGTATTTCATAACATCAAAGATAAAGAAAGACCCTAAAAATGTTCACAGGGAGAAAACTGTCATCCCAAAAGAAACGATAACCAAACTGATACACTTTCCATCAGTCACACTAGATCAAAGAAGACAATGCAGCAATGCCCTCCAAGTTGTTTAGGTAAACAGTTTTCATCATGCACTCCATACTCTGCCTAGTTATTAATCAAGTGCCGTTGTAGAATAAAAGTAGTTTCAGATATATAAGAACTTAGAAAATTTATCTCTCACCCACCTTTCTTTATGAAGTTAGTTAAGAAAGTGTGAATGAAACCAATGAGTAATCTAAGAATTAAGAAACATGAAATAAAGGAATAAATCTACCTAGGAAAGCACAGAAGGAATGTCAAAGTGACAGCTGTTTAGAAGTTTTAAAGAACAGCATCTGCATTAGGGGCAGGATTGCTGAGGGCTCTTGGAAGGAAGTCTCTGGGCAAATGGGACTCAATAGAAGGTGGGATTTGGTGCAGAATAGGGAAAGGACAATGAGAATGTGATAAAGGCAAACAAGAGAAAAATTGAACATGAGTGAAAAGACATTATCAATTATAAGATGAATAGGAAATACCAAAAAATGTATAAATGTAGGATGAGTTCAGTTCTTGGCTATGCAGTGAATAGTATTTTCACAGGCACTATAATGTAATTACTGTTCAATATATTTTTTAGAAAGTCTAGAATAAATCCATAGATGAACCACACACTCAAAAAAAAACTTCATTGTGGTTTATAACATAAAATTCAATCTTAGGAATATTAAAATGAAAGTACATATGCCCAAAATTAGTGAAACTGGAGAAGTAAAACAAAGGGTAGGGGTACTAATAGCATCATCTTCTAAAGTGAAATGTCGAAAGATATAAATTATTTATTTCCCAATAAAATTATAAATCTTTCCCAGTCACCTTTAGCAATATCTTTTTAAAATTTTTATTTTATGCTAGAGTATAGTTGATTTACAATGTTGTGTTAGTCTCAGGTGTACAGCAAAGTGATTTAGTTATACATATATCTATTCTTTTTCAGATTCTCAGGTGGGGGGAGGGATAAATTAGGAGGCTGGGATTAACATATACACACTACTATACATAAAATAGACAATCAACAAGGACATACTGTATAACACAGGGAACTCTACTCAATACTCTGTAATAACCTATATGGGAAAAGAGCCTTTAGCAATATCTTTAGTTTTTCCCAAATAAGACAAAAACAGAGGATATCCTGTAACATGGAAATATGATTCAAGATAAGCAGGACAAAAAATCCTCAGTTAAATGCCTTTAATATTTGAAGGAAAGTATTCCTGTCAGTTGCATGGATTAAGTGTCTCATGCCTCCCTGCTCAACTTACCTTCTGAGTGCACTCAGAAAATACTTGATTATGTATGCTTAAAAATGTTAATGTCACCAGTTTATGCATAAGTTTTTTTCATCTTCTAAATTAAAATCAAATAAGTTCCCAAAGTGAAGATTTTTTTTTTTTTTTTTTTTTTTTTTTTTTTTTTGGCTGTACGCGGGCCTCTCACTGTTGTGGCCTCTCCAGTTGCGGAGCACAGGCTCCGGACGCGCAGGCTCAGCGGCCATGGCTCACGGGCCCAGCCGCTCCGCGGCATGTGGGATCTTCCCGGACCGGGGCACGAACCCGCGTCCCCTGCATCCGCAGGCGGACTGTCAACCACTGCGCCACCAGGGAAGCCCCAAAGTGAAGATTTTATCCAATTAAAACTAAATTCATGAAACTCAGAGTCATCACTGTATTCTATAAGAAGAGATGTGTTTTCTAAGCTCTATTTATTTTATCCAAAACAGTGTTATGTCCTGTTGATCTGTACCAGACAACAGGAATGGAAATCTTCCACAAATAGATTCCTGATATTGTCTCAAAACATAATTAATAGGATTTTTAACATATATTTTTGAGGGTGACACAGTAGAAATTAAAATTGCTTTATTATACTTTTATTGAAATATAGTGACTCTCTTTCCCTCACTTTATACTTCTACATTGTCTGATTAATAATATTGACACCGCTTTTCCTGTTTTTATTGTTGACCTTTCCATTAAGTTCTTTTTCTATACAGTATTTGTGTTATACATCTTGAAGGTGTCAGACAGTAGTGTTATATTAATACAATTCCAACACTGCTTTTATAATAAAGTAGCTACTATTTAAATATGTTGTCATAGCAGCTCTACTTGCTCATATTTTATACTTAAAATTTTTATACTCCTTCGATTTTTCCTTGATCATCTATCTTGCATTATGGTCTAGTTTCTGCTTACCTTTAGTCTTCAGTGATTAGAAATTTTGATATCATTTAAAAAAATTTTTAATCAAAAAATTCAATTACCAACCTGAAGATTTTCAAATGTACATTTGAGCTTCCCATAACTTAATGGAAAACATCTAATTTTTTGTTTATTTTATGGAAATATCTTTCAAAGAGGTATGATTTTTTCCAAATATTCAAGTGGCTGTCCCTTATATTAGCTGCAAAAGTTCTTACCATCACATCCACACCATTCATCTATCTTTAAATCTCATGGTTATCTAACTATACCAAGCATTTTAATTTTAAAGAAATTTAACAAATTATGATTCTTCTTGACCATACATAGTATATCCCTCCAACAACCCCTTCATTCAGGTCTCTGTCACTCTGACAGCTCCTTCATCAACATAAGCTTTCTGTGGAGAGTCTACATCATGGTGTGTGGTTCCCAACCACTAATTTACCCCTATACATGCCTTATTTTGTACCAGGAATTGTATTTTCTAACTAAGCATAGAAATAGAATTTCCTGTGAGGTATAAATTGTGTATGGGGTATTAAGAGAAAACATGACCTAAGCACGCTCAGGAGACAACTCCTAAATTTCTACCGAGGCTCTTTGGTATTGGACTTTAGTTTTCAAGGCAGGTGTATACAATATTTTGTTGGCGGAAGCTGTTAATTAGATTGACCTAATCAACTTATTGTGATTTTTCTGTAAGTTTGTCCATGTAACAAACAGTAGAAATTTTTTTCCTATAGTAAAATTGTTGGATGTTATCCATAATTTCCAAGTGTAATTGAATAGCCTTCTCTTTTATTTGTCATTATTATTTTAACGAGAAGTTAGAAGAGGATGTAGTGGAGACTGTTCATCTCACTCCATTATATCCCAGATGGGCTGAGGCTTTTATCTAAGTACAGCCTGATTTGCAAATGATTTTTAATCACACAGGACATGAAGTGAGAAACTAGCTCTGTGAAATTCATGGTAGCATACACCGAGACATGAAGAAAAAAGAAAATCATTCCCCTAAAAGTAAAACTGGAAAGAAGACAGCAGAGCAGAGACTTCAAAAAAATATATGGAAATTAATCAGAGAAATGGCAAGTTCCTAAAAACTGTCTCTGAGGGGTAGAGGCTTACTTCCCTCTCAATATTTCTTGATGGACGGTGAGGATGCTCTAGACCTGAAACACTTCATCATTTGAAAGTGTCAGTTGTTGGAAATGTAAATGATACCAGATAACTTATTGACCTCACTAATCAATTAATAAGAGCTAACTGTTAGCCAAAAAGAAGATACACTGTAAGCCTTTGGAAACTTAGAGTTTCCTAAAATTACCAGCATTCAAGTAAGATAATCTGGTATTCAAAATATTGCTAAAGGTAGCCATAAAAATAACTAATGGTATTTAGGACAACTTAGCAGATTCTAAATCTCACAGTTATGTACATATGAAGATAAAAGCCGTATCAAAGGGCTTTGTAGACAGAGACCATTAAGTCTTAGGTGCTTAGAGGTAGCCTATCAACATTAGATCCTTTGATTAAGGTCAATAATCTCATCTATTTAATGGTAGGTTCTTTGATCAGCAATTTTTTTTGAAAAGACAGCTTTTTAAGCAGAATTTTCCATATTATCTCTTTAGTGGAGAGTAACAGAATAGCAAGATGGGCACCTGACCTTACCTTGTCCAGCTTGGTGATGATAAGCCATGGAGATTCTAGCACTTAGCTCAAGGTCTGGAATTAATAATCATTTCTGGCAACTTTTCAGAAATAAATTATACTATAAAAAACTTTTGATCGTCACACCTCTGGTATCTGGTAGTGGGATAAGGAAGGAAGGGAAGCACAACCCATTAATGGGATTAGCTGCATCGATCCTGGGTACTGAGACAGAGAAAGATGCTCTCAGACCCCTAAATCCCAGCATAGAGAATGGTTCTAGCTACTCTACATTGTTCTGTTCCTTTTCTTGAAAAAGGTGTTTGATGCAGATTATTTAAAAGTATTTTTTTCCTAGAAAATAAGTCACTTTGATGAAAATGTATTGGTGAGAACAGTGTAATCATTTCCTCTCATGGAACAGTGACAAATCTCAACATAATTTTACTTGCGGTAACCAATGAGCCCTGCTTTATGCTCACAGTACTGTGCTAAGTACCTGGGGTAGAAGGACAGGTCAGGTGTCCTCCTCCTCCACCCCCATGATATACTGCACATCTCTCCACCACTACACTGACTGTGTTGCAGTGGGACTGTCTTTACACATTTGCCCCCTCCCTCCACTGCCACTACCTTAGGTGTGATTAGTACTAAAAGGTGAAGCTAACTAGAAATCACTCTTTAGATTTCTTCAAGCCCAGAAGTATAACTATCTGCAAATCACTTTCCAGAAAAATATTCCTTTATTTTCCAGACATGTCACTAAAATAGTTGGAGATATTCAGCACTCCAACTTCTTAGTGAATTTGAAAAAATAGTAGAAAATATTAAAAATGAGACAGATGAAATACAAGGGGGAAAATATGCAACCTAGAAAAAGCAATAGGTCAATGCATTTGGTCAAGTGACCATGTTACCATCTATCCCAGCACAAAAAACTTTGGTGTATCCAACTGTACTCATAAATATGAATATTATAAAAATGATATACCTGTATGTATATCTATATACTCCTATTTTTATAACCATTAACTCATTTCAATTTTATAATCCTAACTTTATTTTTTTTTCAGTACTACAACACCAACACTACCAGAATGAAGTCAGTGGGTATCTATCTACTATTTCACATATTTCCTCATTCTTTAAACCATAGAGAAGAAAAATCCCCTGAGATTTCCCCAGATAGTAACAACTTACTAGCATAATCCTTGAGTTTATTCTTCCCTTTAAACATCTGTCATAAAGACTGCAATCAAATGGAGATAATGTATGTTAAAGCACTGTGTGAAGTTTGAAACGTTATACAAATGTGAGATGGTATTTTTATCATAATTTACATGTATACTTGTCTCTCTGATTACATGATTTTGGCACTATTATGGACTTTGAACATAGGGTCATTGAAAACAAATAGATGTTGAATCTAAAAGGATTATTTTGGTTGTTTGGGATTCTATGCTATTATTATTTCTCAGTGGTACAAGCTATTCTATTATCCAAGAAAAGTCCACCACGACAATTCCATGCTCCACCTTTGAATATGAAACCAAGAATTAAACTGTAACTCTCTTTCTTGGTTTTTATTAAACTCTCTTTGTTTTAGAAAGCAAAACCTAGAATTCATTTGGCCATGAAAGTGCCTCCTCTTGTTCCCTCAAGAAAGATACTCTAAACATTTGACTTATTAGAGCTATTGGTCCCTATGTTTATAACTTCAACACTCATGATATAAAGACAACCCTGAGAGATCAGAAAGCTATGAAGTTATCAGAGACTAGTAGAGTCCTATCAAAAGGAGTGAGAAGGGCTTCCCTGGTGGCGCAGTGGTTGAGAGTCCGCCTGCCGATGCAGGGGACACGGGTTCGTGCCCCGGTCTGGGAAGATCCCACATGCCACGGAGCGGCTGGTCCCGTGAGCCATGGCCGCTTAGCCTGCGCGTCCGGAGCCTGTGCTCCACAATGGGAGAGGCCACGACAGTGAGAGGCCCGCGTACCGAAAAAAAAAAAAAAGGAGTGAGAAGCCAAACTAAATGGTACTGGCCAAAGAAGGGACAATTTAAGTACCAATAAAGATAATAAATGCAATAGATTAAACATTTTCAATACATTTAAGCCCATGAGGGCATAATGATATTAAATACAACACACATACCTCCAGTCACCTTTGGGAGATGCTAGATAATTGATATTAAATACAACACACATACCTCCAATCACCAAACATCATATACTTCATAATGGAAGAGCATAGCACAGCACCACCTATGAAGTACTATTGCAAAAGTAAGTAAGTAAATAGGAACCTGAATCTGATCAACTCTCTAGACCTAACTAATGAATTTTAAACAATTCAAAGGACAGAGAAACATAAAAAACATATTAAGTGACACCGTGTGGAGGCAATCAGAAAATCTAACTGTGAGAAGCTCTACAGGACAAAAAACCCCCACAAATATATGTGTGTATATATATATATATATATATATATATATATATATATATATATATTCAAAAACAATATAAAAATTCACAAAATTATAGAGATGAAAAGAGCCTTAAGAGACAAGAGACATGCAAACCAGTTCTATATACATATTATATATATATTATATATACACATATATAATCTATATATTATATATATACATATATATATTATATATATGTATATACACTGATTCAAACAAAATGAAAAAATAAAAGGAAAGAAAGAAGGAAAAATAAAGTGAAGCAAAGAAATAAATATAAAATATAATTTGGGGAAGGTGAACACTATCTGAATTTCTGATGATTCTAAGGATAATGTTTATATTGATATTCATTTTTAGTTGTAATAATGATATTATTGTTTTGTTAGAACAAAGAGGCCTTATCTTTAAAATATATATAACAGGGCTTCCCTGGTGGTGCAGCGGTTGAGAGTCCGCCTGCCGATGCAGGGGACACGGGTTCGTGCCCCAGTCCAGGAAGATCCCACATGCCACGGAGCAGCTGGGCCCGTGAGCCATGGCCACTGAGCCTGCGCGTCCGGAGCCTGTGCTCCGCAACGGGAGAGGCCACAACAGTGAGAGGCCTGCGAACCACAAAAAAATAAATAAATAAAAATAAATAAAATATATATATATAACAAAATATTTAGAGATAGAATGTGATTTCTGAGATTGCCTCAAAAATAATTCAGGCAGAGTTAGTAGGGTATGGATGAAACAAGATTGACCAGGAATTGAAAATGGCTGAATTCAAATGAATTGAAAAAGACAGCCATATTGAAATTATCGTACTGTTCTCTTTGCTTCTGTATATATTTTTAAATGTCCACAGTAAAATATGTCCTTAATAAATCTCCTGGTACAACTCTGCTGTCAAAAGTGTGAGAAATAGACTTGATGATGCTAAGAGCTTCGTAGATCATGATTCTCAGTTAAATATCTTATTTTTGGCACATTGATAAAAACCACAAAAAAATCAACACCCTCTCCCCAAATGGCTACAAGAAACCAGGTAGTCAAGATGTTTACTGCTGAGATATCCCCTCCTGTCATCTGGGAGCATTCAATGTTCATTTTTTGATCCAAAGATGTCTTTAATAATAATTGATAAAGTCTATCAAAATGAAAATTAATAGAAATCTATGAAAGATAATTTACTTCAGTACAATTATAAGCCAAAGTAATGGATTTCAGAAATAACACAGACATTTGAGATAGTTTAGCAGACAGTAAGTCTACTGTCTTCCATTGTATGGAAGTCAACCATACAACGTGGCCTCCAAAAAGAGAGTGGATATTGCACTGAATTCATAGCCATGTAACAGGACAAGGTGTCAGTCCCAATCTGCTCTGTCAGAACACACCTATAGTATCGTCCCCATTAAAGGTAGCTTACCACATTGGAAAGGTTTTAGGATTAGTTAGATGGTTAGAAAGCCTAAATACCTGCCACATCAGGACATTTTGCAGTAAAAACATGCTTATCTTTAGAGAAGAGAAGGTGTGGGGTGTGGGGGGTGGCAGAGAGGTCTAGCAGAGAATGGAAAAACTGCCAAATAGAAGGAGTAGTTCCTCCCTACTGGGCCCAGTGAGAAAGGATCACAGGCAGTCCAGAGCCAGGGACCATAGGAAGCTTTCAACTGTAGATCTGCTTGCCAAAAGCAGAGGTCCTCCCTCCCTGGAGGTGTGCACATACACCCTGGACAACCTTCTTGTGTTGTGTCATAACCCTGAGAGTCTGAAATCAGAACTATACTTTATCATAACCATTCCGCTTGTTTGGCTTTTTTTTCTCTTGTTCTAAGTGGCAGGTACTTTCAGGGATTATTACCAACCTATTTATGTCCAAATCACAGCTTCCACTCTTTAAAATTAGCCACCTTTCCCTCCTCCTGCCTGACGTGTTCACTCTTGTCATGATATGTGGCTTGGGGGATAGCATTTGATCACAGATAGGCGGTTGTTACCTAGTTTGAGCTCAGCAAGAAGCAGATGGTGACAAGAAAGAAAAAAGCTTCTATATATACACACCTAAGCATAAATGATGGGGAAGGGAAGAATCGAGAGAAAGAACATGGCAAGTAAATTGTAGCCATTACTATTAAAGTTTTTGAGTGGAAATAAAAGGCTTAGATTGCAGTATGTATAAGTAGAAACTCTGCCCTGTAGATTTAGGCTTCTAATTTACAGAAGAATATCAGGAACTTTAAGCCAGTGGGTATATTTTGTCTATGTCTGTTCCAGCATCCTGCATTATTCCCTTGTCACTTCTTGGCCTAAAGAAGGTGAGACTATTGTCAGCACTCTACAAACAAAGAAATATAATTAATGATACTGACTAGTATTGACATTATTCTGAGATGATTGATTTCTGGCCCTCACAAGCCTTCTGACTTTTGTTTTGAAATATGTAGCATCACAACTGAGTATTCTTTTTCCCTTTTTTCCCTCCAGTAAACTAACCTGAACAATTTGTTGAAATGATAAAAATAGAGAACTTTCCTCCCAAGAAGAATACATTCTGCTTTTAAATTACCCTAGATATTTGGCCAGATTTTATGAATGCATGACATGACTAAACCTAATAAAACCTAATAAATCTCATGTACACTGAAGACAAAATATTAGACTTCTATTTATGTATGCCAGTGTAAAGTGATTTCTTTAATCATGTCATGCCACCACTAAAGCTAAAATAACTGGAAATGAATAATACATACAAAGATTGGGTTTTATAAATGTGTTTCAATTTCATAGCAGGATTTAACTTTATACAAAAATTAGAATCCAAGCTCTGGTCCCATGCTTTATTAGGTGTGTGATATTTGTGAAGTCTGTTTCCCTATTTGTGAAATGAGACGTTAGGAATGAGATCATCTTATTGGTTCCTTCTAGTTTCAATAGTCTTTGAAACTGAATTGAGAAACTAGAGTTGAAGTATATGTATATCTTATGTTTAAAAAAATTCATAAAAATACATGTGGAAAGATACTAGAAGAAAACATACCAAAAAGATAACACCCTGTTTGGCAGAGGGGGACAGGAAATAATTTATGAGCAATTTATTTTTCTTCAATTTGTTTTTTCATATGTTCTAAACATTTTATAAATCACCATGTGATAGATGTATAATTGGGGGAAACAGACACTTTTTCAGTTTTCAAAAGCAATATTTATGTCAGGCCACTACTTTGTGTAAGGGCATGAGACATCAAATATTGTCAGCACAGAAAATAAGATTTGCTTCATGTATGTTCCTTGTTTAGGATAAGGTTCCAAATAAAGCACTACAGCAAAGTAGTACCAGCTGGACAAAGTCAATGGTATTGGTAGTGTCATTGGGCTAGTTATGAGTAGAGAATAAGAGTCAGGGACTAGAATGAAGCAAACACCTAGTTTAGGCATCACAGTATTTATGCTGTAGTTTAAGCATAAAACACTCAAGTTCTAGTTCAAGATGTTTTACTAGATTAAAAACAAACCAGGTTTGGCTCATAACATATCAATTTATATCCCACACATCACTGAAGTTCATCATGGGGGTTGGCTAGGCATGGTTTCATTCATTTCAAATAGTTAGTTGGAATCTGAAGATTTTCGACACCCGTATCTGAGGTCCAGGACCTGGTTCCAAATTTGCCATTAAATGATGCACAATTTGCTACAGATGAGTGAAGAGGCTGACTGTGACTTGTATTCACATTGTTTTAGCAGAAAGGAAAAGATGCTCAGTTCTTCTAGCAGAGAAGGCGGGTTCATAAGAGAAGTAATAGAGGGTGTGATGCTTATACTGAATCCTGGCAGATGGGTGGGTGGTCCTTCCTAAATTAGAAAGTAGGGGAAGACAGGCAAGGGAGAGATGGAGAGGGCATTCCACATAGAGAAAGATAAAACAATAATAGATTATGAAGAGTTTGTATCGATCACTATACAGTGTGCATCTCAACAGTTAGGCAATGAGTCAGAGGACTATTCCAAGGCAGTGACAGATTCGATTTTACAAAGGTTATTGTGACAAGCAGTGTAGAAAGAGGATTAGGGGGTTGGGGAAGAAAAAAAAGAAAGAAAAACAAACAGAAAAAGGAGTAAAATATTAAAAAATAAACCTGAGGCTCAATTTAATACTCTTCTCATGGTATTCATTTCTAAACTGAAAGACCATATTAATTGGAAAATATAAAATAAACATTTTCTTATATTTTGTCCAACTTCTAGGTATATCTGACTGATGCTATCATTCTGTGCTGGGATTGGTTTTCTTTAAGCATGAGTTTCCAAAGCATATTAACAAAACTCATTGAGAAATGATCTCCTATTCTTCTGTTTCCTTAAAGCTCAGGAATGGCTATAACAAATAGAAAAGGAGAATAAGCTCTAGTAATGAAGATAATGCTGAAGTCCAGGCAAGCTTTCTTTTACTCTGTGTGGTTGAGATAGAACATCCAATCTGTCTAGAGAAGTCTTGGAGACAGGAAACATTCTGGACTATTTGAGGGAAGGTAGGTCATGAAAGGGGTAATTGTGGAATCCAAGCAGAAGCAAGAAGAAAGGAAAAAACTCATGAAACACACATGCTTTCAGAAAACACAAATGAAGGCCAAGAAGAATAAAAGAACAAGCCAAAAAAGAACAGTGACAGAGAAAGTAAGGCCAGAATGCTACATTGAGTGAGTCTGGTCAGGCTTAAGACTAGCAGCAAAGAGAGGTTCCTGAGGGCTCAGCCGTGTAGCGTGATTAAAAATGGACACACACCTATTTGAATGCATCTAGCATGCCTTGTGGAAAGTACAAGAATTGGTATAAACAATCAAGTTTGGGGTCACATCAGGAGAAAAGATCCAGAAAGCTGCAGGAGGAATTGATGAATACAAACAGGAAAGCCATTAACGAGAGGTAAAATGGTGGGAACCAGGGAACAGGAGAGACAACTGTGATCACAAAAAGAGCCGATCACATTTGCATATCTGATAGAAAAAAATAGCACCATAACTGAGAACTTCCTCCATGAACTTGGACAAAGTTATTTACCTTGTTGTTGGCATCTGCACAAAAGAATGAGCATAATTATATCCTCTACAGCAGAGCTGTTGTGTTGCCTCAATTAGAACACTGGGAAAAGGCACTGAGACCACAGATGAAAAGCTCTATAGTAGCACAACTTACAAAATTAGGAAGAGGATTGTGATCCCCCAGCTGCAACCATTAAACAAACCCTGTTCC
Organism: Grampus griseus; assembly: GCF_964374135.1. Lineage (NCBI taxonomy): Eukaryota > Metazoa > Chordata > Mammalia > Artiodactyla > Delphinidae > Grampus > Grampus griseus. The sequence goes on from NC_139003.1 coordinate 16,660,244, forward strand.
TAGCACAGAGCCGAGGTCAATGGATGAAGCTGGTACACAAAAAAAGACTTTGGCAGCAGCAAGAGCTGCATTAATCAAAGTTGTGAAACAAAACAACCATCAGCTGCATTCAAGCCCCATTGTGGAAGGGAATCAATATTTGACAAACACTTTGTAAACGACACAAATTAGAAAGGCAAAACATCTAAAAATATTTCATAGGAGTCAAACAACAGGAAGTAAATATGCAAGGAAATGGTCTTACGAGTCTCTGAAGGCATTCTTTGGCCCAAATGCTGACATTACTCACACCCCATAAGCGAGAACCTAAACTTTGCTGTGAGAGTGCCCTGATATTTGTGATAGATTCTGGATTGAATATATCAGTAAATACTCGACCTCAATGAGAAGCAAACTGTATCCAATAGCCAGACCAGGCAAATATCCATGGGTGCCAGATGCTTATTCAATAAACAGGTTTGATAAGTAATTCTAATTAGTAAGAAAAGCAACTGCACCTAGGAATTCAGTGATTCTGTGATGGACTGACTGCAGAGCAGGAAAAATATGACTAATTCATTGAATAATAAAAATAACTTTCATCTTGGTATGTTATTCAGATTCTTAGTATTGTCACACTGCAACACATTTTATTCTTATAGCGGGAGTCAGCAAACTTTTTCTGTAAAGAACCAAAGGATAAATATTTTAGGCTTGTAAACCATACAGTCCTCTGTAAGGTCGCTCATCATTCAACTCTCCAGGTGTTCCGTAAAAACAGCCACAGACAGTATGTTAAGAACCAGGTGTGACTGTGTCCCAATAAAATGTACACAAACAAATGGCAGGTTCAGTGTGGCTCACTGTACTTTGCTGACCCCAGCTCTATTGTGTAAGCCTAACTATCCCCAAGGCTGCCGCTTATCAAGTGAATATTGACAGTTAATACTAATCCACAACTATAGGCCAATAAAATGGACAACCAGGTAGAAAAGGACAAATTCTTATAAATGCACAACCTTCCGAGACTGAACCAGGAAGAAATAGAAACTATAAACAGACCGATCACAAGCACTGAAATTGAAACTGTGATTAAAAATCTTCCAACAAACAAAAGCCCAGGATCAGATGGCTTCACAGGCCAATTCTATCAAACATTTAGAGAAGACCTAAAACCTATCCTTCTCAAACTCTTCCAAAATATTGCAGAGGGAGGAACACTCCCAAACTCATTCTACAAGGCCACCATCACTCTGATACAAAAACCAGACAAAGATGTCACAAAGAAAGAAAACTACAGGCCAATATCACTGATGGACACACATGCAAAATTCCTCAACAAACTATTAGCAAACAGAAGCCAACAGCACAATAAAAGGATCATACACCATGATCAAGCAGAGTTTATCCCAGGAATGCAAGGATTCTTCAATATACACAAATCAATCAATGTGATACACCATATTAACAAACTGAAGGGGAAAAACCATATGATCATGTAAAGAGATGCAGAGACAGCTTTCGACAAAATTCAACACCCATTTATGATAAAAACCCTGCAGAAAGTAGGCATAGAGGGAACTTACCTCAACATAATAAAGGCCATATATGACAAACCCACAGCCAACATCGTCCTCAATGGTGAAAAACTGAAACCATTTCCTCTAAGATCAGGAACAGGACATAGCTGTCCACTCTCACCACTATTATTGAACATAGTTTTGGAAGTTTTAGCCAAAGCAATCAGAGAAGAAAAAGAAATAAAAGGAATCCAAACCGGAAGAGAAGAAGTAAAGCTGTCACTGTTTGCAGATGACATGATACTATACATAAAGAATACTGAAGATGCTACCAGAAAAGTACTAGAGCTAATCAACTAATCTGGTAAAGTTGCAGGATACAAAATTAATGCACAGAAATCTCTGCCATTCCTATACACTAATAATGAAAAATCTGAAAGTGAAATCAAGAAAACACTCCCATTTACCATTGCAACAAAAAGAATAAAATACCTAGGAATAAACCTACCTAAGGAGACAAAAGACCTGTATGCAGAAAATTATAAGACACTAATGAAAGAAATTAAAGATGATACAAATAGATGGAGAGATATACCATGTTCTTGGATTGGAAGAATCAACATTGTGAAAATGACTCTACTACCCAAAGCAATCTACAGATTCAATGCAATCCCTATCAAACTACCAATGGCATTTTTCACAGAACTAGAATGAAAAATTTCACAATTTGTATGGAAACACAAAAGGCCCCGAATAGCCAAAGCAGTCTTAAGAAAGAAAAACGGAGCTGGAGGAATCAGGCTTCCTGACTTCAGACTATACTACAAAGCTACAGTAATCAAGACACTATGGTACTGGCACAAAACCAGAAAGATAGGTCAATGGAACAGGATAAAAAGCCCAGAGATAAACCCACACACATATGGTCACCTTACCTTTGATAAAGAGGCAAGAATATACAGTAGAGAAAAGACAGCCTCTTCAATAAGTGGTGCTGGGAAAACTGGAGAGCTACATGTAAAAGAATGAAATTAGAACACTTCCTAACACCATACTCAAGAATAAACTCAAAATGGCTTAAAGACCTAAATGTAAGGCCAGACACCATCAAACTCTTAGAGGAAAACATAGGCAGAACACTCTATGACATAAAACACAGCAAGATCCTTTTTGACCCACCTCCTAGAGAAATGAAAATAAAAACAAAAATAAACAAATGGACCTAGTGAAACTTAAAAGCTTTTGCACAGCAAAGGAAACAATGAACAGGACGAAAAGACAACCCTCAGGATGGGAGAAAATATTTGCAAATGAAGCAACTGACAAAAGATTAATCTCCAGAATTTACAAGCAGCTCACGCAGTTCAATATCAAAATAACAAACAACCCAATCCAAAAATGGGCAGAAGACCTAAACAGACATTTCTCCAAAGAAGATATACAGATGGCCAACAAACACATGAAAGAATGCTCAACATCATTAATCATTAGAGAAATGCAAATCAAAACTACAATGAGATATCATCTCACACCAGTCAGAATGGCTATCATCAAAAAATCTAGAAACAATAAATGCTGGAGCGGGTGTGGAGAAAAGGGAACCCTCTTGCACTGTTGGTGGGAATGTAAATTGATACAGCCACTATGGAGAACAGTATGGAGGTTCCTTAAAAAACTAAAAATAGAATTACCATACAACCCAGCAATCCCACTACTGGGCATATACCCTGAGAAAACCATAATTCAAAAAGAGTCATGTACCAAAATGTTCATTGCAGCTCTATTTACAATAGCCAGGACATGGAAGCAACCTAAGTGTCCTTCAACAGATGCATGGATAAAGAAGATGTGGCACATACATACAATGGAGTATTATTCAGCCATAAAAAGAAATGAAATTGAGTTATTTGTAGTGAGGTGGATGGACCTAGAATCTGTCATACAGAATGAAGTAAGTCAGAAAGAGAAAAACAAATACCGTATGCTAACACATATATATGGAATCTAAGAAGAAAAAGAAAAAAGGTCATGAAGAACCTAGGGTAAGATGGGAATAAAGACACAGACCTCCTAGAGAATGGACTTGAGGATATGGGGAGGGGGAAGGGTAAGCTGTGACAAAGTGAGAGAGTGGCATGGACATATATACACTACCAAACGTAATATAGATAGCTAGTGGGAAGCAGCCGCAAAGCACAGGGAGATCAGCTCAGTGGTTTGTGACCACCTAGAGGGGTGGAATAGGAAGGGTGGGAGGGAGGGAGATGCAAGAGGGAAGAGATATGGGAACATATGTATATGTATAACTGATTCACTTTGTTATAGAGCAGAAATTAACACACCATTGTGAAGCAATTATACTCCAATAAAGATGTTAAAAAAAAAAAGAGTCATGTACCACAATGTCCACTGCCGCTTTATTTACAATAGCCAGGACATGGAAGCAACCTAAATGTCCATCAACAGATGAATGGATAAAGAAGATGTGGCACATATATACAATGGAATATTACTCAGCCATAAAAGAAACGAAACTGAGTTATTTGTAGTGAGGTGGATAGACCCAGAGTCTGTCATACAGAGTTCCCTCAGATGCAGAGGGAATAGATATGGGGACATATGTATATGTATAACTGATTCACTTTGTTATAAAGCAGAAACTAACACACCAGTTTAAAGCAATTATACTCCAATAAAGATGTTAAAAAAAAAAACCTAACAAAAAGAGGCACAAGATCTTTATAGAGAAAATTACAAAACAATTAAAAGATTTTTATAAAGACATTCTAGAGATGTACCATGTACATGGAAGAGAAGACATACTATCATAAAGACATTGGGTTTTCTCCAAATTGATCCACAGATTCAATGAAATTCCAATCAGTTTTTTTTTTTCATGGAACTTAGCAAGGGAAATCTAATTGTATATATATGAACTGAGAACAGAGAATAGCCAAGGAAGTATGAAGAACAGCAAATCTGGTCAATTATTATTTTAATTTTACATAATAATTGTATTATATAAAAGTATTATAGTAAACATATAATAATTAAAACCATGAAATTGGTGCATTATAAATTATTAGGAAAAGACAATGATGCTGGGACAATGGTTATCCATATGGACAGAAGAATAATAAAATTGTATACTTATATCACATTATATAAAAGATATGTAAATTCTAGGTGAATTATAGATGAATCATGAAAAGCTTTATGAACTCACATTATTAAAGCATTGTTTAAATAAGGCAAAACCCCCATAAGACACAAAGGAAACAACTGATAAATTTGACTACATTGGACTTAAAATTTCTGTGCATTAAAAGGGACCTTAGAGAAAGTAAAAATATAAGCCAGAGCTTGGAGAAAACAAATAAAGTTGATGTATGTGTACCACCATGTATTTTCACAAACACGATGTGGAATTAAAAGCTATTTGCAGGAAAAGAAAAAAAAAGTAATCTAAGTGTTCATCAACAGATGATTAGATTAAGAAGATGTGTTGTATATATGGTATGGAATATTACTCAGCCATTAAAAACAATGAAATGTGTGGATGGGCCTAGAGAATATTTTGCTCAATGAAATAAGTCAGACAAAGACAAATAGCGTATGATATCACTTAATGTGGAATCTAAAAAAATAATACAAATGAGTGTATATACAAAACAGAAACAGACTCACAGACTTGTGGTTACCAAACAGGAGAGGGAAAGAGGAAGGGGCAAATTAGGGGTATGGGATTAACAGATACAAACCTGTCTATATGTAAAATAGATAAGCAACAAGGATATACTGTATAGCACAGGGAATTATACCCATTATCTTGTAATAACCTATAATGGAGTATAATCTGCAAAAATACTGAATCACTATGCTGTATACCTGAAACTAACACAATATTATAAACCAATTTATTTCAATAAAAAAATATAACTTTGCCCTCTTTGGAAGCTTGCCCCACCCCCTCCAGATTAATCATCCAGTCACCTGATAGATCCCCTGTTTTAACTCTGCATAGTTAACATGGATATGAATTTGCTATTTTCCTATTTGTTTATCAGTTTTTCCTCTACTCCCCCCAACTCTCCAGGAAGGATATAAGCTCAATGAAAGCAAAGAGCTTATCTGGGATCCTCAGTACCTGGAACAGTATCTGGTACTTAGAAGAATCAGTAAATGTTGTTCATAGAATAAACCTATACTAGGATGGTGAGGGGGCTTTTCCTATTATCTCAAATTTTTAGCTAAAGCTTTGGAAAATAGGCAATTGATATGCCCATATTCTACAGAAAAATCAGTAGACTCATCCTTATACGATTTATTACAATGCAGGGGTGAGGATTCACCTCATCCTCCTACTACCTTCAGCCTATACAAAAGACTAGATATTCAAAGGAAAGTCATAGATTCAAGGAACCATGGGCCTTGGGAGGGAGAGTATTTTTACTGCATTTCTGTCCTATCTGACAGGGACTCCAAGAGACCCATCCTTCAAGATAATGGGGGGTTCTGGAAGAAAAGGGAACTGACACCTCATTCCCCAACTGGCTGCATGCTAAGCTTCAGAAACTCACACGCAGAAGTCCACACACTGTGAGAGCTATATCTGATACTGAAACTTGGAGACAGTATCGTAGAGACTAATGCCTATTTCTGGCCTGGAGTATTCTGAGAGGTGAAGGTTTCTGGAGCATCCTGCTGGCAAGGCAAGAAGAGAGGGCATTTGATGTGTATTTCAGCTATCTGGAACAGTAAAATGCATGAGGTCAGGCTCAGACATCTTAAACACACCTTGTGGAGACGATGGCTGGCAGTGATGAGCAATAAAGGGACACAGGCTGGACTTTCACTTGCTTTTGGTCCAGCTTTACTTTGCTTGGGCAGGTCCTGCATAGGGTAGACACTGTAGTCAGTCAGAGAGTATATTTTCCACATCCTAAAACTGTTTAGAGGTGAGATCTTTGCAAAGAGCTGGGCACAGAATCTCTCAAAATGTGCTCAGAAGACAGCCATCCTTTGAGTGCCTGCTCTACAGATAACTATAATACAAAACATCAGCCAGGTAAAACATTAGTTCCTTTGTCTATTATCCACCTGTCCTCCTACCTCAACAGCAATTGTCTCACACTTGGGGGCCGGGCAGTGAGAGGAAGAGTGAAAGATCAAAAAATGTAAGAGAACAGATTATACAACTTTCCCATGCATTCTTGAGAGTCAGAAGAAGTGAGAAGTATAAAGTGTGATCTGAATATGAGATTCCATTTTTAAGTCATACAAGACTGGATTTTAGTACCTAGCAGAGTTTTAATGACCAAAACGAGACTGTTTTAATAATCAAAGTGAAACCATGGAATCTATAATAAGATGTCATTAAGGGACATGGAAATGAGATCCAGAGAATGTTTAAATATGGTGATTGGAAAAAATAATACCATTTTCTTTTGTAACAAAATTCAAACCATGAAATCAACTCAGCAAAGGCACTTGCCTTTTCTTTTCCAAGCTTACTAGACATTCAAAAATAAAGGGTTTCCTGTGTGCCAGTCAACACGCTCAACCCAAGAAGTGCAGACTGAATCTTGCCCTCCATCAATAACCTCCCTCCACGTAGCCTCAGTCAGGCACACAGCTTGTTCTCCTGGCTAGTGCTAGGATCTCTTTAATAATGTTCAGAAGCCAACTTTTCTCCCTCCCAAATCAAATATCTCTTCCAGTTCACTTAATGGTCCTCTATTGCCCCTAAAGCACAAGATTTAGAAATGTTGTCCTTTTTTAACGCTTTTTCCCCTTGTTTCCTAAAATCAGTCACAGTCTCTCAGTTAACATTCTTTCATGTGTTCCCTGCTTTCAACCATCACAGTTGCCATCCTAATCCAAGTGGCCTGGACTATTGTAACGAACTGCACTGGTTTCCCTCACGAATCAACGTCCATCTGAAGAGATAATGTACTGTATACTCAATTACTGAATACTATCCACACCTCCACCAACACTGTATTTCTTGCTGCTAAAACCTCAGCCTTACCTTGACAGCTCTCTACAGTCAATAAACTTGTATATTTCCTACCTGATCATCTCTCACTACTTTATGTAAACTGACCTCAGTTACCTATTTGCCTTTCCATAAAGACGCCTTTCCTTCCAACATTCTAACTTTGCTCATTGCATCTCCCTCTGCCTCTGAAGGGCCTTCTGAGGAAAAGAAATTTTGGGCGTGAAACTGGGAGACAATATTCTAGAGCTGCCCAGGTGTCATCCAGACTGACATTCCCATAAAAAGGGGTCACATGAGATGATGCATTCCCTAGGATTCATCTAGACTTTAGAATCACAGAAAAAGGAAGCTCAATTCTAAAAATATTGCAATAACTCCTCAAGAACAGTGGCTCCCAAGCATCCTGTGATTCTGAGTTAGTAGCTCTAGGATGGAACCTATACATCTGCAGCTTAACAAGATGACTAATTGAGTCTGTTGATCAGATAGGTAAGGGAACCTTGGTCCTCTGCCCAAAGGTGGTTGGCCTGGGAGCCTAAGAGTCAGTGATGAGAGAACGCAATACATAGCACACACCACCACTGGTATTGTCCCTGATTACTGACACAACATGGGGAGAATCACACTGTTTTGAACCCCCTGTTCATATACTAAATCTCCTCAGATCCACATAGCATCTCAACTAGCTTATGTTCCGGGCTTTCTTTAAAAAGTAGATCAGTTATCCTTGGCGCCATTCCCTATAATGCACAAGTACATAATAATCTAAAGAAATTTAATCCATTAGCATGGCCATAAAGTCCTAATACGAGTAATTTATGATTCCCCTTCTGAAGAGAATAAGTGCACATCCCCTAGACCACACCCCTCCACCCTTCTGCACACAACTTCTAACTCTAAAAGAGTGACCAGTGAGAAGAATTTCAGGCTCCATAGCAAAGTAGAAGGAGAAAGCTACGGAGGGGCCTTATCAGGGCCAACATTTCACCGAGCTGGAGGAATGGTCTTTGGATACAGAATGTTCACACTTCACCCAGTTAAGTAGGCCGAGGCACTAAGTCACAGAGTCATGGGCTGTTTGACAGGATCTGTGAAGGGGTGTCTCCAGAGCTAACAGGTATCTTAGCACTATAGCTACAGGGATGATTTGAATAGAATAGCATACTGAGCCTCCCTTTCACCTCTCTATTCCCACCCCCACTTATGTTAGGAAGGTCAGAAAGTTTGGAACCAGCTCAAACAAAAGCCTCTCTACTTTTCTCTCTGGAGAGTGCTTTGTTTCAACTGGGTTATATTGTATTAGCACTGTCATAATATTATGGCAATTGCCAGAGCACCGGTGATTTAAAAAAAATCAATTCGGCAACTTTGTTGGAGGCTGTGAACTAGGTAAGACTAATTAGGGCTTTAGAAAGCCAGACTGTTCTCACCGCCCTCGCTGAGTCCCAGCCAAGAGTCATTCATCTGCTTCCCTATCAAAGCAGAAGACCAAGCTTTACTCCTCTGGGGAAGCAGAGGCCACACTCCAAAACAAACCCAGAAAATAAGTGGCCAGGGCTTTTGTTATTTAACAAAGACCTAATATATCTTTCATTAGTGACCAGTTAAAATTGTTTCAAATTCAACTAGTTTTCAATAAGGTGACTTAAGTAAAAGATATTTTCTCAAATAAAAACAAATCCAAGGTTAGGCAGTTCCAGAGATGTTTCAGAGGCTCAGCAATGTCAGGATTTTGAGTGAGCATCTCTGTTATTGCCTCTCCTTTCCCCCATGGTCACAGGATGGCTGCAGTGATTCCAAGCAATATACCTTCATAGAGCAGTATCCAAGTAGAAACAAAGGGGGTAGAGAAAGATGAGCTGTTTTCATACCCTCTCTGAGGGAGGAAAATTTGTCCCCCCAAAACCCAAGATTTCCTTACATCACTAGTGTGAGTTAGTCACATGTCCTCCCCTAGACAAATTACTGGCAAATAAGAATTTGATTAACATGATTTGCTTAAATCAATCATATTCCATACCCTGTGTTTTATAATCTTGCTGCTAGAACAAGGAATAAAGGCAATGGCCCCTCTATAGGGAAAATGATATCTATACAGTGAGGAAGGCAGTGTCTTTCACCTTAGTATATGGGTTAGAAGGGATGGGGAAGCTGTGCACACCGTTTAGTTTTCATCAACATTTGCTAAGTGTTGTTAGCCTCATTTTTACGGTACCTGAAGTAAATGAGGGGTACACCACTGGGATGTTGAGGTAGAATTGCCAGCAACAGTTCTTGGGGCCCTGTTGTGTTAGAAATGCAAATAGTAGGACGCCAAAAATTGCATTTATAAGAAGTCACTAATGAAACTTCTTTTCCATTAAATCACAAGACACACACCTTAGAGAATGTAGGGTGTCAGAGTTTCAGAGGGATGAGAAGTTATTTTATTGATAGTATCATCAAGAGGCTAAAAGATAAGAGAAACCTATGAGGGCCTGCTGGCTTACTTCAAAAGAGAAGGTGCCAAAGATCCTAAGTACTGTTAGATCCGGGAGCTATCAGGATGGAGGAGGAAGTGCCGAGTCCCAAGCTTTTGTATGAAAATAAGAACTAGAGAGGGCAGGTTACTTCCATATCCCACTCTCACATCAGTAGCTAAGAAAATACTGAGTTGCAGTGAAAGGGAAAAGGGTAAATGCCTCATTAAAAGATGAGATTAAAGGTATGTGAGGTTGCAGAAATTCCCACACAGCAATAGTTGTGATTAGAGTTTTACCAAACACTTTCTTCATCAGGTGTGACCGATGTTCTTCCTAAGACCAGGCCTCACAAGAGCTGTAGCTCTCTAAAACATGGTCTCCAAGTGCAGTTCCCAGACTAGCACCACAACCATCATCTGGGAACGCCTTATAAATGCGGATTACCAGGCCTCAGCTCAGCCCTCCTAAATCAGAAACTCTGTGGGAGAGGCTTAGCAATCTGAGATTTAACAGCACTCCAAATGATTTTTCTAATGCTTGCTAATATTTTAGAGCTGCCCCTAAAGTTTCTGGTATTTTAAAATATTCTTAACATTGAAGCCAGAATCAGAATGTTGAACTGGTTTGTTTGGTCCCAGTTCTTGATTTCTTTCTTTGGTTCTCATTTCTGCCCACATAACCCAGTCCCTAATGGATATTCCTCTGCACTAATCTGTTTTTGCATGTGACCTACTACAATATTTGTAGACTGAATCTAGAGATGAACTACAGCCTTGTCTTAACGAGTAATGCTTTTACATTAAAGTAAGCTTATTGTTCTACTCTGTGAAATCACTGAGGTGTCAAACCAAGAAATGGTCAATGAAAATTAGATAACGCAAAGAGCCCTGTCATCTAAAAGTTGTTTCCTGTTCAACAGAAACAAATGAACTTGTCTTTCTTGCATTTTCTTTATAAGATTAAGAAACTTATGTCCAGGTGTCCTGTCTAACAAAGAATTTCTATGGGAGTTCTTGGTCATGTTATTGAAGGGGGATACTGTGCTACCTCCTTTCTCCAGGAGAGCATAAACCAAGGCTGTCATCAGAACCAGATTCATGCTATTCTCCAAAAGAGCCATAGTTAGGGGAAACCTATTTTCTTCTCTCCCAATAATAGTGCCTGCAGATAAGGACAGTTGCTAAAGTAAGTTCTTACATATTTCCCTTCTCAGAAGTACAATTTTAAAAGGCATTGAAGACTCTTCTACAACTCAAATATAAAACGCACCCCTAAACATTTGTTTCTCTTTGCCTTTGGTCCAATTATTCTATTTAACTATTTGTATTGAGAGACAGCTCTGGTCACTGGTGTGGCAGATAAAAATGGTATTTAGAAAAAGCTTTTCAGATAATTCCGATGTCCTGCCTTCTATCACTTCCTATTTCCCTGGTCCTCCTCCCCCCACCACTTGTTATTCTATATCAAGTAGACCACAATCTCTGGGTGAACACTTGGTATTCTGAGAAACATAGGCCCTAGTACTGTGCTAGAAATCAAGGAAGAGCAAAGATGATGGATACCATCCAAATATGAGATTCGAGAATCAAAGATCATCTCTTCCAGTCTAAGGAATTTAAAGACAATGTCTATGCACAAAACTCATCTTTAGTTATATCCACACAAATACACTTCAGTCTTGCATAGTCCTAAACCTCCAGGATGCTGTAGGTAAAAGCTAAAGAAACTAATGCTTGGAGGGTGGGAAGAGGGAAAGGGGATGGAATTCCAGGAGACAAGAAGTTATTCTAGCTAGAAAGTGAATTATTGAAGCTATAATTGCAATGGATTGCCCTATAGTCCAGAACTGTTAGGATCTGTTATGGTTTCTCTTCTAGTTTTAAGAAGTAGTTTGTATAAGAAGACACAAATATTGAAATAGAACTGCCACTGCTTATGTATATTAATTTATTAGGATAGTGATAAAACTCTCAAGTAGATTTCTTCAGTCTTTTGTACAGCAATGCTATAAAGAAAGCAGCAGTGGTTATGGTTCTAACTCCAAAAGCCAATAGCAATATAGTGCCTAGTACCTTCTCCTCACCTAGGATTTTTGTAAAATGTTAATGCCAGAATGCTTAGAATCTTTGTTATCTATACTCTATGGTTAATCACTCCTTGGGACGAAGCTAATTCCGCTTGGCCAGCACTATTGTTGGTGTCATGAGTAGCACTGGTCAAGAGAGGACCAACTAGCACAGCTGCCTCCATCTCTCTCCTAGAACTTCCTGAATTTGGTAATTAGACAGGTCAGATGGCCCCTTTTAATAGAACATAGCTCAAGCCACCCTGAGCTTAGAGCATGAATTCTCAATAAAAAGCAACATCATACTCAAAGGGCCAAAATCAGTTTTTAGAGCAAAAGTCTTAGATATTAACAATGGTCATGGCCCTTAAAAGTTCAATCATACCTGAAAATTTCTTATTCCTAGTATTTAACTTTTCTTAGAATTAACATTTTTATCCCTAAGGAAGTGATTTTGAAAAAGAAAAAAAGGTTGTGAGGCACTGGCTTTGAGACTCCAACATCTTTGCTGATTGACTTATAAGATCCCTACTCTGCCTTGACCACTCAACTTTCTCCCAGTAGCTTTGGACTAGCTTCAGGGAGGGATGTAATTTTTTTTTTTTACAGGTTCGAGTCTCACAGCAGTTACAAATGTCAATGTGGCCTTCTAGAGGAGACCACCTGGAAGATAGCAGCAACGAGCTATAATCCTTATTATCCCTCTAGCCGATAAATCGTCAACTTTGACAATACTCATCTAGGAGGTTCACAGAAGCATAGTAACAAAAATCAAGCAGGGGAATGACATTCATTATTTAACTAGTTACTTTTTATTTTGTGAAATCAAATTCCTAAAACTTGCATATAGAAGCTGCTGGCTCTAAGAAAAGTCTCTAATAGCCTTAGATAAGATTCAAAGTACAGCTTCTTAAGGGAGCAATTAGACTAGGTTTATACCAAATGACTCAGCCAGTGTTTAAAAAAAGAAAAACATGGTATAAGAGGAGAGAAAAGATTTAGTATGAAAAACAGTTTATTCTTTTCCTAAGAGAAAAATGAACACGATATTTGAGTGAATACAGTTATATTTATCCCAAAAGGTAAAGATGGCCAAAGTTGAGCCCTCCAAAGTGTTCTATGCATTCTTTTAGAGCCTAAAGTTCCTCTGATGATCTAAAACTCTAGATGTATTGTCTGCATGGCCAACATAAGACAATCAGTTAACTGTAGGGTTCAGTCCCTAATACTTAGCAAACTAAGTTCAAACTACAAATGTACGTTTTTAGTCCTGAATAAACTACAGTCGAAATAGGATAACTAACCAAGATAAGTTTGAGGAAGTATATCTGAGATTCTACTCCTGTTTATTATTCTGCCCCCATTACAGCTAACTCTACTTTTTTACTGGAATTGGTAGTCTTTTTTTTTTTTTTTACACAAAAAAGGAAAATCTGGGGGGGGATTACTGAAGCCTAACTTTGAGCACTAAAGAAACAAAGCTTCTGATAACTTTTAAGTAGATTGTAATAAGGTTAAACTGGAGCTGTCCAGCTTATCAAAGCCACCTGTGATATAGGTGCCAGGTGGCACCTGCATTATGAAAGATTTATGTATTAAGATATACTAACTTTGATTATTTCAAAGCTTAGTGTTAGTGAATGAGGTATGATTTAGTGGACAAAAGTATATTATAGGTTTAGTCTTTCCTTAAATGACTGATTAATAGTATTTATTCTAGACCAGAGTTTTTCAACCTTAGATGCACACTGGAATCACCTGGGAAGTTTCAGAATTATTATCTGGGTTCTACACCCTAAAGCTTCTGATTTAATTGTTCTGGGTTAGTGACTGCTTATTAGATGACCTGGGAAGCTCTTAAACATTCTATCATGCAGCCAGTGTTGAGAACTCTCCTAGATTCTTTAATTAGGAAAGAATATGATTTGAGAAACATGGACATTGATTGCAAACTTAATTTGTCAATTGTCTTAGTCATTATTAATAGGTGCTAACTACTCCCTTTTAATAATAAAAAAGACCTAACTCTCATATTAAAATTGTAAAGTGCTTGTTAGTTCCTTGATACAGATGTTAAACAGTTAACTTACATGTATGGTCACAAGTTATAGCCATTCTTTCCCGGCCTGTCCTAACAACTGGGAAAAAATATAACTTGTTCTATTCGGCCTTAAAGGGCTACTGATCTCTTCGCAACTACTCTGTATTTTTACTGAATTTGCCTCTACTTGGTCATAGTGGTTTACACCTAAAGTTATCTAGAGCCATTGACATTCAGGTCAAAACCTACAGATACTCCAACAGCTATACCCACAATTTTCTTGATCTACTAAAAGAGCAAGCCTTGTTTGAAGAATCTGGGTCAGCCAATGCTTCAGCAGTCTTCAGATGGCATGTAATATGGAGCTAGGGAATAATTTGTAGTTGATTCTTAGGTGGACTTGGACTCATATTTAGAATGTTAATGCTAGATCACCCATAACAGAGCAAGAAATGTAACTTACCAGATTTGGTTTGAGCCTTGGTAGTATGAAGGTAAAAACAACATCTTTTGATTGACCATCCACCAGTTAGCTAGATAATTAAAAAGCACTGGCTACTGAATTACTTTATAGCTGGGAATTGACAAAGGAGCTTCATGTAACTTACCCACTGAAAAATCAATAAGGATATGTCAAGGAGTAGATTCTGTGTTTGGAGTTCACATGGCTACATATGAATCAATGGAGAGCCTTAGAGCAATATGACTCCCAGTGTGGACATCCGCTTGAATGTGAATAACATCGTTAAGTTGGAAGCTAGTAGAATTCCTCTCAGAACTCCAAGATTCTGTATTGAGATATCACCTGTAGAGCAACTGGAGGTGAGGAGTAGCCTCTAATTTACTCATGCCTCTACCTACCAGTCATCAATCTTATGGTGCATTTCATTCTCTGCTGAGAGGACAGAGTAGAACTAAATGGAATCCACGTGGGTTGAATGGCTTTGCTGCCCACACTCCTCCTCCTGAATGAGACATTAATAGTAAACCAGCTGAGGGAGTTGAAGGGGGGAGTCATAATAGGGCAGTAACAACTATGAGACATCTCACCTGGTATAAGAACATTTGATTGGAATGACAGTTGGATTAGTTCTCCAGATACCAGAACTGTTGGCAGGCAATGAATTGCAGTGTAGAATTATGGCATATACCAGTGTGTCAGGAGTCATCTAGATAGAACCAGACAAATATTTGTCACCTTAGCAGGATGATTTCTTGGAAGGAGAGCTCACACATTGTAGCAATACTTTTTGTGGCATTTTCCACCATCTCTTGAAGAAGCTTCATATATAGCCGGCTGGTATCTATATGTAAACACCACATGAAACTTACATTCCAAACTGGTTTCTCCAGAGATTAATGAAAAATAACTGTGGCACAGATCAAGGTTAATGATATGAATTAAGAAAAATCTAGGTTTTAATCCTAACACTGCTAGTTATCAACTGTATTGCATCAGATTACTAAACTCTCTAAGCCTCAGTTTCTTCACCTATAACTTGGTGAAAAATAGGATTTACCTCAAAAGGCAGAGAGAAAGTAGTTGTTAGCACATTGCATCTCTCACTCTATTCTATGGGCAATTTATTCTCATAATTAGATTGTTTAGCTTATAGAAACTACTTCTCATAGCTTGATCTATCATAATAATTGACTATTTTTCAAGGGTAGAAAACAAAAATGAAGCAACTTGAATATTATTCACAACATTCTCCACCATTTGGTTAAAGTTATAGGAGGTGGACATTACTCAGACCACCTAAAATGATGCTGACAGCAGCAAGACGAGTTCAAGTCACTCATGTACTTTACGTTATTGTGTAAACATAAAGAAGCTGATTTGATAGGTGATAAGGTGAAGGTAGTGAGGTAATTTGACAACCTCTCAAAATAAGTCTTCGAAGTAACTAGAAAAAGCTACATTTTTTAAACAAAAGGACTCTATGCTTCTTGCTGTACTACATTACCCCTCCTATTAGTTTCTTAATCAAACTATGGCATCTTGACAAATTCCCAGTGAGGAGTCTTACCTGTACTGCACTGTGCTGTTCATGGAGCCCAACTTCAAAGATGGCTGCATTGTTTATTAAGTCTAAATAGTTGTAACAGCAGCCAACTGGGCTGAGATTCAGAGGGAATGGATTCACCAGCTTTCCTTTCCTGAACACTCTCTCTGAACAGTTACCACCATCTTCTCTTCTTGACACTGCATTTTAACAGGAAACCATGAGGAGGAAGACTTAGGAAGAGAAGTCTGTGGAGAAGCCCAAGAAAGAGAAGGGACACGAGAAGACTCTGGAGTGGCCTTCTTACCTCTAATCATGCACTCGGTGGGAACAGAACCTGAAGTAGGAAAACCCCAAAGAGCAACAGACCCTAAAGATTCACTGCCAACCAGACTAATAGAAGCCCTACCAGGTACCCCTGGCCCATCCCATCTACTCGCTACTATTAGCTTCCTAGCAATCTAGAGGCGGTGGCCTTTATATCCATCCTCAAGTCATTTAGCAGTTATTGCAGGCCCTGAAGTCAGGCTGGAAATAAAGGAGGCAAGAATGATAGTCTACACCTGGAATTCAGGTAGCCCTTTCATCATTTAAGAAAGAGCCCCAAGGAGGAAGGACTCAGCTATTGAAAGACTTTCAGCTCTCCTTAAGAAGGCGCATGTTGTATCCCTTTTGAGAAGCTTGATGAGGCCTGGAAGGGAGTTATAACTTACAAAGATTCAAGGTATACTTTCCCTGTAATCAACAACTGCCTTAAGCTGCTGAATAATTTGATTAAATGGAGGTTTAAATCAAAGACATAAGAGTTTAATTAGGAACTATTCTTGTCCTACTGAAGTTAACAGGCAGCTGTGCTAATTTTATTCCCGTGCCAGGATTTTTACCAACTCACAGAAAAGAGGGACTTGGAAACAAGCATAAATGTGTAAAAGGAAATACAGTTACCAATGAAATAGGCCACGAGGTGTTTTCCACCCTAGCCACAAGGACTGACTAGATAGAGGAGTCCTGTAGAAAAAAGTACGGGTCCTGGAGGGGGGAGGGGGAAGGGTAAGCTGGGACAAAGTGAGAGAGTGGCATGGACATATATACACTACCAACTGTAAAACTGATAGGTAGTGGGAAGCAGCCACATAGCACAGGGAGATCAGCTCGGTGCTTTGTGACCACCTAGAGGGGTGGGATAGGGAGGGTGGGAGGGAGGGAGACGCAAGAGGGAAGAGATATAGGGATATATGTATATGTATAGCTGATTCACTTTTTTATAAAGCAGAAACTAACAAACCATTGTAAAGCAATTATACTCCAATAAAGACGTTAAAAAAAAAAATTGTCCCAAACAAGCAGAGCTGGAGGACACCCCTTCCATGTTTTGCTTGCTGTATTTAATACTCCATTTTATTTATCCCCTTTGGTACTTTTTCCTGCTTCCCAATATTTTAATTCTCCGGTTCCTGAACTTCTAGGCTGATAATTTCCAAATATCCATTGTGCATAAAACACATTTTGCAAAAATTTTTAAAATGCAGATTGCCCCCACTTTACCTCCAACTATGCTCAGTAGGTCGGGGTGGGACTCCCTCATCTTTGGCAGATCCCCCAGGTGATGTGATGCAGTTGAAACACTTCCTAGTCACAGTGTTGGTGTTCTCTCAGTGCTTCACCCTCTACCACCACTATTTCCGATGTCCTATACACCACAATCCATCTGTTACCTGTTTTTCCAAACCCCCTGCTTCAGGGACCACCTGATCAACTAGGAATCTTTGATCAATAAGAACTCTGGGACATATTAAAATATATAGGAAGGAAGGCAAAACCTGTGTAGCTGTGGCATTCTCCAAAAGGATGTTAGCATTTTTACCAAGAGGGTCAGATCCAAGTCACTCTGGATCCTGGGAAAGTGCCTAATTCAGGAGACTCTTGGAATTCTCTCTAGAAAGTCTTGATGGTCCCAGGAATTTAAAACAGAGGTGGCTGCACCAGAAAAAACCTTTGATCACAAAACTAGAAGGGGCCTTTGAGACAATTTAGAACTTATACATCAGAAAATAAAAACCCAGAGAGATTAAGGGATAGAATCATGGGAAATTTGTTAGTTAGTGGTTAGTGACGTTTCTGAGGGTACAATCTGGGTGACTGATCTCTTTCCGTGGGTGGTGTGGGTGGTGTGTGTGTGTACCTGTGCGTGTGTGTGGAGTGGAGGACTAAAAACTCCGAAGGACGTTACTGATCCTTGAATAGATCTGGCTGTTCTGGGATTGTAGCCAATTTGCCTTGCTGGGTCCAGTCCAGTCCCAACCACCATACAGACCTGCAGAGATCCACACTGGCCAGCAAAGACTGGAAAAGGACAAACAGGAAGTCTGGAGATCATTATGTCTACAAAATCAATTTGCTATGATTTTGTCTAAAAGCCATATACCTAAAATGTATTAAGTGTATTCTACCTAATAACACAGCATATGAAAAATTGAGGTCCAGAATTGGGATAAGGGCACTCAAAATCACCCATGTGTTCAAGATCAGAATTATACAGAAGCCCACACCTAATTTCAAATGGTTTGTTAACTGAGTGTTGTCACCTCTCCTGTCAAGCACACTTGATGAGTGCTCCTGAGAGACATGAGTCTAATATTTTAGATATTTTCAGAAGGCATTTCTGTAATAAAAATCTATGTAAGAATGAAGAAGTTAAATAATAATAATAAAACAAGTACTATTCAAAGCTGTATGCCTTAGCTGTGAAATCACATTTTGACTTTTGCTGTCCTGGCTCTTCAAGGAAGTAGTACTTTTAAATGCAATCCAGCCACAGCTCCAAATTCCTTCCTCAAATGACAATCTTCTTGTAAAACGTATGTACACTGCAGTATGCCCCATGCCTAACGGAAGCAGTAAGTCCAAACCTGACTTTGTCTTGTATATCTGCCCTGTGTGTATATGTCTCTGTGTGTGCCTGTGTGTGTGTGTGTGTGTGTGTGTGCGCGCGCGTGAGAGAGAGAGAGAGAGAGAGAGAGAGAGAGAGAGACAGAAAGAGACAGAGAGAGACTCAACTTTGATTTGACTGTCTATTTAAAGTGAGATCCTTAAGAGGGAAAAACATAACATGTTATTATTAATAACATTATAATTATCAAAATGTATGAAAATATTCACAGTGAAAAGCCAAGTCACTGGCAGAACCAAGGATGGAACACTTGGGTGGAACACTTTTCCCCCGCCATTCATTCCAAGAGGAGTAATTTTTCCTAGCCCCACTTTGTCCCCTTTACTCACTCCTGATTATTAAACCTGAGGATGAAACCTAAGCAAGCTTGTGCACCTGACACTTTTACCACCTGGGCAAGTCTGTCCCAAGAGATTTCACTGCTGCTACATGGTGGAAGTCTTCCTGGGTATTGGTAGGTAATTTGTTTTAATTCTAGAGTCTAGTATTAGTAAGCCCTTTAGGTAACAGATCTCAGGGCTTGTTATTTTTTACTTGTTCTCTTTTTTATGTTTCTAATTACACTGGACTTTTCTGAGATATATTTCATATGCAAAATAGAAACCCTCCAGAAAGCCTGTGGGAGAGAAGGGCACAGTGACACACAGCTCCCAGGCTCATCCATCTGGGACAGAGACCCTGATACTTGGTTTAGTGGCAGCTCCTCCAAGGCCTTTCTCCAAGCGTGTTAGAGGACCACCTGGTTAGTAACTCCTGTGCCCTTCTTTTTTTTTTTTTTTTTTTTTTGCGGTACAGCGGGCTTCTCACTGTTGTGGCCTCTCCTGTTGTGGAGCACAGGCTCCGGACGCACAGGCTCAGCGGCCATGGCTCATGGGCCCAGCCTCTCTGCAGCAGGTGGGATCTTCCCGGACCGGGGCACGAACCCATGTCCCCTGCATCGGCAGGCGGACTCTCAACCACTGCGCCACCAGGGAAGCCCTGTGCCCTTCTTTTAAGTCAAACTCTTGAGCCTCGCCTAGAATTTACTGAATTAATACTGGTTGTGGGGCCCAGAGATGCACATATTTTAAAAGTTTCTCAAGTTATTTGTTTTTATACAAGAGCTTAAGAACTACTACAACAGAAATACTTTCTTTACTGCACAATACTGTCCTTGCATGAGAGCACTTGAGATCTCTCCGGGAAGTTTCAAAAGCCCTCCTCAAATACACAGCTCTTCCAGCAAATGTGCCCTGATTTTATAAATTTCCACTTTCTATCCCAGCAGTGTTTCTTAGTTGGAAGTCCATGTATAGACTAATAGGGGTCTGTGAAACCTCCAAATGTATTAAATTTTACATACATGTGAATATGTACATTTTTCTAGAAAGAGGGTTTATAGATTTCAAGATTTCTATACCCAAAGCATTCTTGGAGTTGCAAAATTAGAAGATAATATCCATCCAGAAAGACTGATTTGTTTTCAACAGCTCTTTTGGGTCCCTAAACATAACGAAGTACAAGGCTTAGCAGTTAAATTTTTGTTAAATGGCCTTATTTGTCTGCATGTCAGTTCCTTATAATTAAGCATACTTTGACTAATTTGAATTAAGTATGCCTGCATTCTAAACTCCCCACGCTATTTGCCTTATACAGATAGAGAACACAAGAACAGGAATGTCTGTGCTCCTTTTTCAGAGTTAGTTACCTCTGAGGAGCATAGGTATCTTTGCTTTTTTGTGGAAAAAATTAACATCTTCTCTGATGAGAGTCACAGATTCATCTGATAACAGGTGCAGAAAGAAATCTTTAAACTCTAGACAGATTAAGGATAAAGGAGGACCCTAGGGCACAAAGCAGATGTTGTAAGTAATCAAAGAGACAGAAATTTTAATCAGTTCTTCTGTTTTTCAAAGACAATTCTGTTTCCTGGATTAATAGGGAGCTGCTGTGAAGCTGAATTGCCCAGGTGTGGCAAAATACTGTCCTACCCTCCTAACCTGGGGAAGCTTAGAGAACTACATTCTTTCTAAAATTTAAAGTTATCTAGAAAAAAGTTACTTGTTTATTTTTTAAAATAATAATCTCATTGACATATAACCTGTTAAGCTTTGGAGTTAAACAGAGGGTTTTGGGGCTTCTCTGGGGAGGGTACTTGGGGAAGGATACAGTTTTTCTTCCATAATTTTCAATATGATAAAAATATTTAATACACAAAGTTGATGAGCATTACATGAAAATATATGTAAAACAATTTCCATTTGGTGTTTACTCGGTGTGACTTTCCTTCCCCTTACCAAGCTGAAATGGAGGACTAAACATTTTGAATGATCTGAATTTCATTCCAATAGTGTAGTAGGCAGCTTCTAAGATGTCCCCCAAGGATCCCCATTTCCTGATATCCATGATCTTGTGTAATCCCCACCCTTGAGTGTGGACTGAACCTTGTGACTTCCTTCTAATGAATAGAACATGGTAAAAGTGATGGCATGTCCCTTCTAAGGTTAGGTAACAAAAGACTTTGACTTGCATCTTTCTCGGCCTCTTTCTCTCTGCCCTTGCTCTGGGGGAAGCAAAACATGAGTAGCCTTATGGAGATGCTCACATGTCAAGGAACTGATATCTCTGGCCAACTGTCAGTAATGCTTGAGTCTAGCCAACAGCCTTGTTAGTGAGCTTGGACCGTGGATCCACCCTGAGTGTGGGAATGACAGTAGCCCCAGCTGACACTTTTTATTTTTAATGTTTTGTATATTTTTATTATAGTGTGGAGCACCAATAAAAAGAGGTATAATAATAAAACTAGGCACAAGCCCATAGTTTTCTGAATTTTTTAAACACTGAATACTTTTTGAATATTCATATAGTTCAAAATCAAAATAATACATAAAAGTACATGGTGAAAATTACTGCTTCCTTTCCAGCCCACACTCATGTTCACCCTTCACCTTTCCTCCATCTTACTAGTTTCTTGTGTTATCTTTCTTTTTCTTTTTTTCCTTTTTTTTTTTTAACATCTTTATTGGAGTATAATTGCGTTACAATGGTGTGTTAGTTTCTGCTTTATAAGAAAGTGAATCACCTATACATATACATATATCCCCATATCTCTTAACCTCCTGTGTTTCCCTCCCTCCTACCCTCCCTATCCCACCCCTCTAGGTGGTCACAAAGCACCGAGCTGATCTCCCTGTGCTATGCGGCTGCTTCCCACTAGCTATCGGTTTTACATGACACTTTGTGGTTGCAGCCTTATGAGTAACTCAAAGTCATAGGACTCAGCTAACCTGCACCCTGATTCCTGATCAACAGAAGTTTTAAGGTAAAAATTGTTTATTGCTTTGGGCCACTAAGTTTTGGGGTATTTTATTACACAGCAGTAGATAACTAAAATAAATGCAAAGAAAGCATAATTCACCCTCATGAGGAAGAAACACTTCTTTCTCTGGACAGTGGTAACCCATTCAATCTCATTCTATAAGCCTATGGTTTTTATAATGAAAACCATTTCAAAGGAATTGAAGTTGAAAGGATGAGATGGGCATACAAAATCAGCTAAGGTAGCTTTTTCAAACATCACTTGCATTACTACTCTAGCTTCTAGGAAGTAAAATGATGATAATTTAATATATATTAACTGTTAATATGTACCTGACTCTATGTAGAGTGCTGTATCTGAATCATTCCACTGAATCCTCACACGCACCCCAAGTGTTACTATCATGGACACTTTACAACTGAGAAAATTGACGTAAAGAGAGGTTGAATACCTTTCTCAGTCTACATATCTAGAATTTGAACCCAGAGCATCTTGAAACTAAAACTCATATTTCAAAGCAAAGCAGTCTGAGGAGACCTAACAAGGACTGGCATTAGTGAATAGTGAATTTATGGCTTTCTTTGCCAAGTCCATTCAATAATAATAGGAAAAATAATTTTCCAAAGTGCATAAAATCCTAATTAACTCTATTAAACTAACCTATAATTGTTTCAATGCACTCATAAAAATACATAGAAATATCAAACATGTTCTATTCATGTATAACATTTTTGTGTACTCTAATGACAGTTACACACAACCAAGAGATGTTAGAATTACACAGATCTATATATAAGACATATATAATAATGACATTTAAATTTTTTCTTTGCATTTTTCCTTCTCTTGCTTGGAAGAGCAATTTTGACCAGAATCATAAAAAGCTGACAGAGAAAGAGGTCTTTTCATACAGTCCAACAATTTCATTTTACAAATGGGAAAACCGAGGACATTATTTGCTACCAGTTAATGGTAGCAAAAATTAGAACCAGACCTACTGATTTGCAGTTCAATGTATAGTCCAGTGCTGTGCATGGTTCAGTAAATTCGACATAGTATTGAAAAAGCACTAGTTTAATTTTTTCCAATAAAAACATGGAATCAAGTTAACCAACAATGAATTATTCAGCTCTCTTTGGAGGCCAAAGTAAGATATAAAATTCGTATTGAAAGAGCAACAATAAGACTGACAGCTAATTCTTCCTTAGAAATAACAGAATTCCAACTATAATGGAAAGATCTCTTTAAAGTGCTTAAAGAAAAGCACTTAACTTCTCAACCTAGAATTTTACATTTATAAAAATATCCCTCAGAAATGAAGGTTAAGATTAAGATGTTTTCAGGAAGTTAATCATTTATCACTAGCAAGAACACTGAAGGGAGTTTTTCAGGCAGGAAAAAAATGGCTCCAAACAAAAGCACAATAATGTAAAAAGGAATAAAGAGAGAAAAGGCTAAACACAGTGGCAGAAAATGAGTGCCGACTGCATAAACAATCATAATAATGATTTGCAGGGTCTAAAATATATTTTGTATAAAAATGCATAACAGCAACAGTACAAAGACAGTAAAGGATAATTGGAGTTTAAGTGTTCTAGCCTTTGCATTTTTCTGGCAGTTGGTAATAGGACATATTTAAGGTGGATCTAATCGGTCAAAAATATATGTTTAATCTTTAGGCTAACCATTGAAGCAGTAATAACACTATGTATAAGTGCACACTGATAGAGAAGGGAAATTTGAAATTTTTCAAATATTTGAAAAATACAAAAATGAAGAAAAAAGAAAGGAACAAAGAACTGGTGAGTAAAAAACAAACAAAAACAATAGAAATGTTATAGATTTTAACCCAATTATATATTTTCTTAACATAATAGACTAAATATTCCACTTAAAGGACTACAATATTCAAGGTAAAAAATAAAACTGAACTATGTGCCCTTTACAGGAAACACACCTTAAACATAAGGACACAGAAAGTTTGAAAGTAAATAGAATGGAAAAATGTATAGCCAATGTAAATAGTATATCAATAACAAAAAAGTAGACTTCAGGGAAGAAATTTTAATTAAAGAAATGAAAGAACTAGAAGAAACAACAGGCCACTCTACAATTAGTTTAGGAGATATTAGCATACCCTTTTCAGCAATGAAGAGAAACACTGATAAAAAATAAATCGGTAAGGATATAGACTATTTGAACAACTTGATTGATAAATATAAACTAATTAGCCATAACACTACAGTTAAGAGCTGCAGAGACAGAGTCTTTTCCAAAAGCTCATGGAATGTATATGAAAATAGACCATATGCTGTGTCATTAAATAAATCTCAACAAATTTTGAAAAACTGAAATCATAAAGAATACATCACGGAGCACAGTAATCTTAAGCCAAAAATGGTAAAAAATTTTAATTTAAAAATCCCAAATATTTAGAAATCATGCAATATACATCTAATTTGCACTTTAGTCAACGAGCAATACAATGGAAAGTAAAATGTTTGTGAAATAATAATATACTAAAATTTGTACAATGCAGGTAAAGCAGTGCTTAGCAGAAAATTTATAGCATTATGTACATGTATTAGAAAAGAATAATTTGAGCTTTTATCTGAGGAAGCTATGAAAAAAACAGCAAATGGAATCTAACAGACAAGAAAGGAAATAAAACTATGAACAGAAACCAATAATAGAAAGCAGACATAAAACTGAGAACATCAACAAAGCCTTTGAGGATTAATTGAAATTTAAACGACTAACAATACTGTGTCAGGGTGGGGAAGTGGGTGGAAGAGTGGGGGAGAGAATACAAATTATTAAGATCAGGGATAAAAAAGCCACCATTACTTCAGGTGCTACAGATGTCAAAAAGACAAGAGGATAGTGTAAGCAAGTTTATACCAATAACTGTGATAATTTGGGTGAAATGTACAGATTATCCCAAAAGTTGCATTATCACACCTGACAAAAGAACAAAAAGAAAGTATGAACCCACAGTTCCTTGCCAGGGGGCTTTCTCAACAAGGTTACTCAGCTCATCAAGCCACCAAGTGGTACCTCTTGCTCCAGTCTATGAAGACAGAGTCTTATATGGTGTGACATAACCACAGGAGTTATATCTCATCATCTTTGCCTCATAATGTAGCCTAATCAAAGGAGTGACATCCATAGCTTTGCCATATTATATTGGTTAAAATAAGTTACAAGTCTTATCCTTATGGGAGATTGAGGGGTGGGGGAAAGGATATATTACACAAAGGCATGGATATCATGAGGCAGATATCATTAGGGTTATCTTAGGGTCTATCTATCACCCTGTGCCCAATCACTTTGACTACTGGGCTTGTTATAAGAACATTCACAGCAGCATTATTTGTAAATGTCAAAAACTACAAATGACTCAAACATACATCACAGTAGAATGGATAAGTAAATTATGGTATATTCTAATAATAGAAAATATACAACAATGAAAAAAATGAACTGTTGCCTCACTCAAAAATATGGCTAGATCTCTTAGACAAAATGATGAGCTAAAGACACCAAACACAAAAGTAACTGTGGTATAATTTCATTTATGTATGATTCAAAAAGAGACAAAACTGGTTGTGGAAATAACATCAGTGGATACCTTTTGGTTAGAATAACTGGTAAGGGCCATAAGGAAGGCTTTTGAGGTGAGGGAAATGTTTATGTCTTAGTCTGAGTGTTGGCTGAAAATTTATCAAGAGGAACACTTATATTTTGCACATTAATGTGTACATTCTATGCTTCAAAACAAAAATTATCTAAATCTCTTTAAATTATTTTAATTTCCTACACAGAAACATCAACTATTCCTCATTCTTCAACTCTTTATTAAGACTTTTCCTTCTTATTGCAAACGGCCAATATGTGCTTTGAAAGAAACAAAGAAAAGAGGGCAACTGTCTACCAGCTTCTCTTCCATGTGGCATTGGTGACCTTGTTTCAGGCATCATGCTTTCTCTTGTTTCACAACCATTATTCTCATGTTCTACAGATCCCGTGGCCCATTGGTTAGGGTCAACAGTTTGTTGTTCAACAAAGTGACGATTCAACCAACATTCTTAAGCACTGTAGCTGGTAGCTTACAGTGAGCGTTCTCGAAGAGCAAAATCATCAAAAAATAACAACAAAATCCACTCTGTACAGGTCATAGATGAATGGAAAGGAGAACCACAATGTGTAAAAATGGAAACATGAATTAAATACTATAAATGATCAAGGAAAGAAACACTTTATGTAGAGAATACAGGACTGTCTACTCAAAGGAAGTGTCATGCAAACTGGTATGCAAGGATGAGTGGGCAATGCCCTGAACAAAATGGTGCCACAACAGCTAATGTTTAACTAACTAACATCTATTTGCTGGGCACTGTTCCAAATGCTTTATATATATATATATATATATATATATATATATATATATATATATATATTAACTTACTTAATTTTCACATCATCCTAAGAGGTAGGAACTCTACTTTACAGATGGGAATAAACAGAGGTGAAAAAATAACTTGTCCAAGGTCACAAGCTGGAAGTAAAAGTTTAGAAGTTTGAGTAGGAACTCTGGAAACCTGTGCTTCTAACTGCTTTGCAGCACCAGTAAAGAAAACACCACCACCTGAAAGAGTGTGGTCTCCTCTGGAGAAGGCAAGCATCAGAGTACAGCTGAAGAGTGAGAGGTGAGGCTGGGATGGTAGCAGAGATCAGAGTGTCATTCCATAAACGATGTTTGGATTGATTAAGCGGGGAGCCATTGGAACACTTTAAGGTATTGAGTCACCATAAGATTTTTATTTAGAAAAACCACATTGGCAGCAGTTGGGGTAGGAGGTAATGACACAAGAGGGGAACCTAAAATAACAGACAAGGTAAGAAATGATTAGGCCTTCCTGCACTAAAGCAGTGAGGATAGCGGTGACGAGGAGTAGAGGCTAGAGAAGGAGTTCACAAAATCCAGGCAGGAGAGTGGCATCAGCATCGCTTGGAACCTGACAGAAATGCATACCTTCAAGCTCTGCCCTAGACATCTGCATCCAAAGTTCTGAGAGTAGGGCCCAAAAATCTGAGTTTTACTGATCCTTTTGAGTCATCCTGGTTCACACAAAAGTTTAAGACCCACAGGCTTAGGGGATTCAGTTTTAACCCAGGGTCCATGTTAGACTTACCTGGAAGGTGCTCAAGATTCATTGCCCCACCACACACCCATTCTAATTTAGTAGGTCTGGTGCAGTGCTCCAGCATGTGAATTTTTGAAAAGCTCCCTGAGTAATGCTGATACATCCCCTGATTAAGAACAACTGAAACAGAAAATGGAATCTGATCTGGTTCTTTACTCCTCCATAAGTAGATACATGCACACCTTGCAAACAGGGTATTCTCTGCTTCAGAAAATTCTAAAAGACTAACTTGCTGATGTCTGCCTATGAGACTATCTCTAAGTCTAAATCTTTACCTGGGGATGCCCTTTCGTGTCTGCCTACGTGCATAGGGATGATCCTGCCCTCTATTTCACACGCAATAGGACCTTTTGATGTTTGAAATTCATCCAGCAAATAAAAACAAGAAAAGTGGCACATCTACTAAATGTTTATTTCTGAAATGCATCAGATAATGGTTTCAGAGTGAATGATTCAGTCTCTAACAATAACACTGTATTAGCTAGTGAATCCAATTTAATCTGAATTCTTGGGAATATTCAAACAGTTTTATACTTGTCAGTACTGAAATTTAAAAAGCAAACGTATCAGCAACAGAAGAGAGGCAGAAAGCTGTACAAAGCTCAGCTCCATGGTGGCCTCATTTCATACCTGTCTCCCTTCATCACCAGACTCATCTTTCAGTGCTTCCTTAGACCATTTGAGTCTCTTTCTTCTAGGTTTGTACCACTGTTTACTCTTGAAACAGGCAGACGTAACTACATATGCAGACATTCCCTGTGGTTGGTGAAAATTTCAGAAGCCGTACTACCCCGGGGCACACTCTTCACCCTCAGTATCATCCTACCAGTTTTGGCACAAAGTTCAAACTCCTTAGCATGGCTTATAATAGTCCATCATGTAATTTATCATCCAACTCAAAGGATTTGAGAATGATAAGCGGTGCTAACAGTAATTACCATGGGATAATTGGGCGAACTGTGATAGCCCCAGTCAAATAGGAATCTCCATTAGCCTCCACACCTGGCAGTTCATGATCTAGTTACATAACCAGCACTTCATCAATGTCTACCTTCTAACACATATTATTTCTAATCAGTACAAAAGTTCTGCAATTCTTTATTATTACCCTTATTTTACATATGAGGAAATGCAAAGAAATTCAATAGCTTGCAGGACATTTTACAAACAGGAAAAGGCAGAATCAGAAGTCAAATCCTGATCTGTTTGGTTTCTATATCCAAACTTTTCCTCAGGCGGGTGTTTTTTTTAACAAGTAGTAACTTTCTAAAATAGAATCAACAAGGAGTTATTCAAATCCCCATGTATACCAGAACCTGTTTTTTTTAAGCTATATATTAATAGCTCTCTTCCTGAAGAACAAATCATTCATAACGAAACTCAAAAAAAATTGAGACAAGTATATAAAGTCAATAATATAAGTTCCCCTCTGCCCCTACTCTCAGTCAACCCAATCCCCGTCCCAAAGGTAAACTCTCTTCACAAAATCCTGTTTATATTTCCCAAAGTTTTTAAGATGAAAACATAAGTGTGGGTTTCTCTTTTTTTCCCATTTAATTTGGAATATACTATATGAAGAACTCTCTTAACACTCCATTAAGAAATATGGATAATTTTTAAACCAAAGATATAAAAGACTTTCCCATATAAATCTGCTGACAAACAACAAAAAACATTCACATTAATTCCTTAATTAAAGACTAAGAGACACTTAGCAATAAACTCATGAGAGTGGAAGGAACAAAATATATTTCATGCTTAGTAAATTTTGTTACTGTGGTTGGCACCCTCAAAGAGTTCAAAATATAATCATTGAAGGCTAAGCCTGTTGTGTGGAGGTTGAAGTATACATCTTTGACTCCTGGGAGTGGGTCAAGCCCCATGAAGCCCCAACTCTGCCACAAATAACCTGGGTCACTACACTATTACTCACCTGAGTCTCAGCTTTCCAAGTACAAAATAAAAGAGTCTGACTTCATAAAGCTAAAACCCCATGTATCTAGATGATGCTAATGCATGAGCAACACCAAACAGGGCCCTCCTTCAATCCTCCTCCTTCTCTGCAGGAGTACATTAGACAAACATCACCACCCTCTCTTGCCTACCAGCTGGGCCATTTTCCCCAAGACAGAGAGAAAACAGACATCCAAAAGAAAAACCTGCTGCAGAACTACTGAACTGTGGACAGGAGATCATTGCTCCCCTCACCCTACTAACTACTGTGCCTGCTCTCACAAAGATTCACATCT
The DNA here is from genome assembly GCF_964374135.1 of Grampus griseus. Classification (NCBI taxonomy): domain Eukaryota; kingdom Metazoa; phylum Chordata; class Mammalia; order Artiodactyla; family Delphinidae; genus Grampus; species Grampus griseus. The sequence goes on from NC_139003.1 coordinate 16,690,022, forward strand.
AGAGGGAGAAGAGAAATACAGTTTTCATGATGGATGGATCTTTTCCACTCCTAAAGTTTCCTTCTTGTGAAGGGAGGTCAAAATAATACAACCTGTGGGCATTCTCCACCTGTTTACTCATTAGGGAGGTCCTTACATGTTTGGTAAGTCTGGGAAGAATAACTGAGTATGTTTATTATTGTGCTTAGGCTGCTATAACAAAATACCATAAACTGGGTAGCTTAAACAGCAGACATTTCTCACAGTTCTGGAGGCTGGAAAATCCAAGGTCAAGGTGCCTGCCTATTCTATTCAGTTCTTGGAGAGAGCTCTTCTCTTGACTTGCAAATGGCTGCCTTCTCACTATGTCCTTACTGTCCTTACATGGCAGAGAGAGAAAAGAGAATACAGACTCGCTTATGTCTCTTCTCATCAGAGTATCTCCCCTCCCCATGGCCTTATCTGAACTTAATTATTTCCCAAAGACCACATCTCGAAATGCCATTACACTCGGGGTTAGGGCATCAACATGTGTATTCCGAGCGGAGGTACAGCTCAGTCCATAGCAGTATGCTCAGCTCTGTCCTTTTTCTTATCTTGGTAGTAAACCTGCCCACAAGAAATCATGAGGCACCTTGTGTCCACCTACACTGTAAGCCTCGCTGGGCCAAGGGGGACAGGTTACCTGATTCTTGAGTTTGGTATGGACATTTCCATTTTTTCATAGAAAAGCCAAGTACTTTATGCTGATCTTTATCTACAGTAAAAGTGATATCCTGGACATACTGTGCTTTATGTTGTCCTATTAACCAGTACCAACAATTCTCCCTCCCTCCAACACATATAGGATTGTGAATGTCTTTAGCCATATGCTCCAACTGAGGAACAGTTGGTTCTTTGAGAGTATTTTTCCCTCCCTATGAGTACACACTTGTGTGTGTGTGTGTGTGTGTGTGTGTGTGTGTGTGTGTGTTTACTGGAGGGAGAACTGGTGGTAGTGGTTCATCCATAAGTTCATCCATAACTATACTTGGCTAGTATTCTGCACACACGCCACAGGCACTCATGGGCGGCAATCCGACGGTGCAGCACGCGCTTGCCTTTCATGTAACACGTCCTCCTCAACACATGCTTCTTTAGAAATGAGAGACTCTGTGCATGACTCACCAACATTCAAGAGTAAGGTCATTGGTGGAAAAACCAAGTAAGCAAGGCACACCTCCTTCAACGAAAGGACACAGCCACCAAGAGGAATTCAAAGGGTCAATCCTATCAGTAAGAACATGTTCAGGCAAAAGTCACAGAAAAAAAACCTTGACATAATAGGTTAAGAAATTTAGAAATATTTTAATCTCAAATAATGAGATAGGGACAGCTCCAGGATTGATTTGTTCAAGTGGTTCCTTTACATATCAAGAATTCAAGATTTTTTTTTATTTTACTCTGTCATCAACAATGTGTCAGTCACTCAAGGTAGCTTCCCTCATGGTCACTAAGTGATTACCACTGCTCCAGGCATCTCATCCATGGAAACATGACAAGATCTAGTGGGAAAGAGGGGTACATCTCTTCCTATGTGTCCTTTTTTAAGAATAATAAATCCTTCACCCAAAGTCCCCCAGCCAATTCCTTACATTTCAGGAGCCAGGACTCGTTCATATTCCCCTCCCTAAACCTACCAGTGAAAAAAAGGTAATAATACTAGTGTGATTCACTTCAGAAAATCAGGTGTTATAACTGAGTTACAATGGAAAATCAGGACTAAACCAGCAAGGAAGGAGGAAAGCCTATGAGGCTGGTAACCAGTAGTGTCTGTTACACTTATCAGTCAGGACTGATGGATAATGCAAGAATATGCTCTTCTTGGTAAAATGCAGGATCACTTCTCATATCCAACTAAAGTCACCCATCCCCCGATGTGCACTTGGGGACTTCAAGGAAGATAGGAGACAGGGACTAAAACATTTGGGATGTTATCAGCGGCATCAGCGTATTGAGATAGGAAGGCTGTAATCACATTTAATTAAATTATGTAAGTCCTTTCCCAAATGGCTGGTGCTCTTGCTTCCTTTCATAAATGGATGAAATGAACAAATAAATTATAGGACTACTCAAATTCCATTCCTCAGGAGCTGTCACATAGTCCTTGCCAATGAATGCAGAGAGGCAGATATAGACCACTGACCTTAATAGAATTTCAGACAGACAGTAGCCCGGCCTGCTTATCCTAAGGTTTAAATTAGATGTGCTCTGCCAACACGAGACAATCAGTTTGCTGTTCTGACAGCCCCTTTGCTGCAGCCATTTATGTAGAATATACACAATTATTTAAGAAGTGTTGACAGTGATGTTATTCATATTAACTAGATAAGAACCATCTGAGAAGGCTAAAATTTATCCTAGTTTCAGCTAACAATTAAGGACTGTTGCATAATAATCAGACTCTTTAAACATTTCATTTCCATTGACCATTTTTTTTTGTTTTTTTTTTGTTTGTTTGTTTTGTTTTTTTTTTGCGGTACGTGGGCCTCTCACTGTTGTGGCCTCTCCCGTTGCGGAGCACAGGCTCCGGACGCGCAGGCTCAGTGGCCATGGCTCACGGGCCCAGCCACTCCGCGGCATGTGGGATCTTCCCGGACCGGGGCACGAACCCGTGTCCCCTGCATCGGCAGGCAGACTCTCAACCACTGCGCCACCAGGGAAGCCCCATTGACCATTTTAATTAAATTTAAGTTGTAATAAAAATATAGGATGTTGCTGCCCTTTTTAAGCTATTAAGAGCCAACATGTGGATTGCTTAAACAGATAAAAAGAGACTGAGTTTCCAGGTAGTGTTCATGATGTATGGAAGGCAGAGTGATATGGTGTAAAAATGGGATATGTCATGAGAGAAGACATGAGTTTAAGTTCCATTTCTGCTACTAACTCTGTTTCTTATAGATGTCAATCAATTACTTTCAAACTGCTCATCTCTGAAATGGGGACAATATTATCTGTTGCATAGGTTTGCTGTATAAAACACTCAGTGCAGTACCTAGCACATAGTAAGCACTTGAGGATGACAGATATTAGTATTTAATGGATATGAAATAACTTGCATATATGTGCCGCTATTAGGCTAATTAATCTGAACCTAGAAACACAGGTGGCATTAACGTTATTTTTATGGTCATGTAAATTAATTTTTAAATGTATAAGAATTCAGACCACAACATCCAAAAGATCAAATTTAGAATCTCCTGTGATGGCTAGTTTTATATGTTAACCTGACTAGGATACTTACTGTGCCTAGATATGTGTGGTCAAACATTATTCTGGGTGATTCTGTGAGGATGTTTTTGGATGAGATTCATATTTAAATCAGTGGACTCTGAGCAAAGCAGATTGCTCTACATAATGTAGGTGGGCCTCATCCAATCAGCTGAAGGCCCAGATAGAACAAAAGACTGAGCTCCCCTGAGCAGGAGGGAATGCTGCCAATAGACAGCCTTCATACATGAACTGCAGCATCAGCTCTTCCTGGTTCCACCAGCCCACCCTGAAGATTTTGGACTTGTCTCAATGATCACCTAAGCCAATTCCTTAAAATAAATCTCTATATACATGCACATCCTATTGGTTTGGTTTCTCTAGAACCCTAATATGCCTCCTCACACAAAAAAATAGCATGTCATGTGTTAGACCATGACAGCAGTTAGCAATTATGTTAGTATTATGACCCTTCATGTTAGGTAGGTTCTCCTCCCACCAGGTATGTCCCCTGCCAGTGGAGAAAGGCAAAGTAAACTCCATTCACCTTCCTTGAAAACCAGAGCCACAACCTACTACTCTCATTAATTCCCTTAAGAAGGACAATTTAGTCTTTGCAATACCAGAGGTTTAAAACCCTATTTACTAATTTCCCCAAAATATATATCTACCTTCATAATATTCACTTATCTTACGTCTCTTTCAGAATTTATTCAGGCTTCCTGTCAAAATGTATTCTCCAGCCTCTTAGCTTCTCTATTACCTCCTGCCCCTTTTCTATCTATCTATCTATCTATCTATCTATCTATCTATCTATCTACCTATCTATCATCTTCTGGTGTATTACCAGGTGTTGCTTCTCTATTTTGTTATTTTTCCTAAGGAACAGACCAACTTGTTAGAGGAATGTAGATATAATTTCTAATGGCAAAACTGGGGACACTTTTTAGCTAATTTGTGGGAATATATCTATCCTTAAAGAAAGCAATACTTTTTTGGAAGTGGTCTATGTCAGGTCAGGATAAAGATTATGAAGTCAAATTAAATTACTTCATAAAAAAGAAGAACAAGAAAAATATGGAAATATTTTTCTTCATACTGCCAGGAAGAGGGCTAGAGAACTTAATGTTTATCTAGTCTTAGGAGTTTATCTCTTTGAACCTAGTTTACGTCCATTAAAACCAAATGCATAGTAAAACTGTACATCCTAGCCAGAGTAGAGGTGATGAACATAGTTTAGGTTAAGACAAATGCATAGGACTGAGACGTAATAGATAACAGTTCAGCGGTACTTGGAACTGGGAACTAGATTATGGGAATATAAGGCTGTGTAATAACTAGGTCACTTGTATATTAACAAGGTCCTATGACCTTGGAGTTTATCCCTGCATCCTCTACAAGCTATACTCTCAGTGAAATAGTGTATTATTTGGGAATAGTGTATTTGTGTTGCATTTTCCCAGTCAGGATGAATATAGACACACCTGTGAGGCTTAAAAAAATCCATTCTGAAATATCTATAGAAAGAAGTATTCAAGGTGTGGATTTGGGGAAACTATCTCTCTGAATATCTGAAACATGTCAAATGTTCAGGCATAAGCACTGAAGGTTATCATGACTGTATTAACCTTTTAAAAAGAGTGTGAATACTTTTATCCCCAAATTTTGAGGGAAAAAAATACAGTGGAAAGAATTCTATAGCTGTTCCCCCAAGATTCTGTCTCCTGGTTATTCGATCAAACACTATCTAGGTAGGTCTGTGAAAGGATTTCGTAGGTGTAACTGAGGTTATGGACCCTAAATTAGGGAAAGTAGCCTGTATGATCCAGATGGGCCCATTCTAATTACTTGACCCCTTAAAAGCAGCGAAATTTCTCCAGCTTGAGTCAGAGGAGAGATGAGACAGAAGAGGTGAGTCAGAGACTCAAAGGGAGTTGCAATCATCCTCTAAAAGCTGAGGATGACCCCCAACCAACAGCCAGCAAGGCAACGGAGACCTCTGTCCTACAACCACGTAGAAGTAAATTCTACCAACAACCTGAATGAGTCTGGAAACAGATTTTCTCTCAAAGCCTCCTGATGAAAGCCTCGGGTGCCCCTTAGCCCTGTGGGATCCAGAGCAGAGCTCCTGGACCCTCTGGATTCCTGACCTACAGAACAGTGAGATAATAAATCTGTGTGGTTTTAAGCTGCTAAATTTGTGAGAATTTATTATGGCAGCAACACAACACTAATCTAGTACTTTAAAATAATTCCTTATCTTCATCTATTTCCTCTATTCCCTCCCCCTCTACAGGAGCAAAAGCAGTTTTCAAAAAATCTGCAGGAGAAAAATCTATGCTTTGCAGATGTGTCCTACAAATTCAAATTAGCCAAGAACAAATTATTTAAATTAGTATTTTCCCCTAAAATCAGATTGATAAAAGAAACAAGCACACATTTTCACTGAGAAAAAATGACTCCAAATTCTCACTCTGCCATTTACTAGTTTATATGACTTTGGACACATTTTTAATCCCTTATAACATTGCGAGGATTAAAAATTATTTTTTAAGTGAATCTCTCAATTATAAGAGATTTTAAAATAATTTTTAAAGTTACAGAATGATAAGACTCTATTACCTAAATTCATCATTTTGTTATTGCAGAAGCAATCTACATTTATTGTAAAACAAATATGAGAAAAACCAGATGAGATTAATTTTTTAAAAAAGAAATAAAAAAGATAAAGGCATAATTTGACATTTTAGAATAATTCCTGTTACTACTCTGGTGTAAATCTTTCCAGATGTTCAATTTTTGAAGCATATAATGCACATGTAATAAACAATGTGCATATATAATACGGCAGGGAAATGTATTGATGATTTTTCTCTTTTTCATTGCTATTAAGACATCAGAAAGAATGAGAACTTTATTCTCCCCAGGGAAACTAGAAATTGAGTTTCACAGACTGAATTTGCCACATACCAGGACTTCTCTTCCCCCTGCCTAAAGAGAGAAGAAGAGGTTCACTTAGGTCCTTGTGACAGGGACTATCCCAGGCAGCAGAGGATGAGGCAGGGCATCCAAAGGGAATGGCTGTAATGACCTCTCAGAAGGTCTAAATCAGACTCAGCAAAGATCCTAGGCCAAAACAAACCCCTAGGTGATAAGATCAGAACACCTGCTACCTAAATATATATCATAGTGAAATTTTAAAATGTGGCCTTTCTTACATCCAAAATGTGGTGGAAAAAAATCTTACTCATATGAAGTTTCACCAAAATTCCAGAACCTGCTTTTTTCACTTCACGTCTTAACTTTTCACGTCAATAAATGTAGAGCTACAAAATCATTTTAATAGCTACATTATATTCTTCTGGATAGATGTTCCATAATTTTTTATTAATAACATATTTTTGGACATCAGTTAAATCCAAATTTTCATTATTATAAACAATCGTGCTGTCAAGCTCCATTATCTTTAACATAATAAAAGGGTAAGTCAAGGTGACCTGTGCTTTACCAAGACCAAAGCCAAAAGCTGAGAGGCACGGTTGATGGAGGTCGTAACTAGAATGCTTATTTGCTTCCCCATGAAGGATGGAAGGTTTCTAGACAAGGTCTGCCACAGCATATGGGCTCTATACAGCTTTGTGATGGCTTGCTCTCTGATACTTATTTTTCAGTGCTTTTTACTTTGGTTTCCTCAAAGACAGGTAGTATCTTGGGAGCAAGGCAACAAATATATTGCTTTTCATAGTCTCAGATTTTCTCCAATATTCTGCAAAGAATAAGTGCACTAAAAAATTACATAATGATTACAATTATATTTATTTTCTTGGCCAAACACTAAGGTAAACTATGGACTAAACTTATCTTTAAAATTATATTATGTCCTTGCTTCTCTAAAGACCATAAACCTGTGATGGTAGAGTACTGTTTCTAATATCTAAAATTTGATTTCGTGATACGTGTTTAGCTGATTGCTGTTTATTACGTCAGTTGGACTATGAATGCACCTTCTAACACCGACAATTCTTGCTAGGAAGGCTGTGTGCCCAGGTTTTTTCAATTCTTCCCCTTCATGATTCAAAAATACATGTGATATAACTTGATAGGCTCATGTTTTACTATATTTTATTGCTCAATTTTTAAATTTATTATCAGTTTCAAGGGGTTGAATTTGCTTAAATATATGTAATTATATCGCCAAGAAGAAACTTTAAATACATTTAACTCAGTCTAAATGTTGAGCAAAAATTACTTAGAGAAGGGAAATCCCATGTATTGAATCCGGGCAGTGGAGTCTTGATATAATGCCGGACCAAATCAATGAAATATTTCATCAAATTTTTCCTTAGTCCCACTCTCTCCTAGCTAGTGTGCTTTTCAATCCAAATGGCTTGTTAGATAGAAAAATTCAGACAGACAGCTGGTGTGTCCTATTGCCTGGCTTCTGGATGCCTTTGCCCTGAACTCCATAGGCAAGCAATGAGTTCCCAATATTGAAGAGGTGTTATCTCTGAGTAACCAGGAATAAGCTCTCAATGTAGAATCTAAATTTATCATCATGTAAAAACATGGTCCTTAATATCTTAAAAATATCTGAATAATTCCATATAACTAGGAGAAGGCAGAAGTATCCAGGAGAAAATCAACAGTCACAGAAGACAAGCCGTGCCAACACAGTGCTGTGGGCTGAGTCCATCACTCCCCAGCTAAAGTGTCTATCCAAACTTCACCGATTTTTAATTCCTTTAACAGGGACTCAAAAGTCCACCTTCACACAAATTCTTTAATAAGTAAAGAACCCAGGAAAAACCAATGTTCTTCTAATCCCATCCTCAACATGTTTACAAGTAAATTTTTTATTTTCAAACAGGATAGCTTTAAAAGAGAGAAATGTCATAAAAAGGATGCAATTCAAAGTGATGTGTATTGTAGGGGAGAGAAGTTTGACAATTTTGCCTTAGTTCTTCTTGGTGGGATAAAGAATAGAGGGTCACTCTTAAACACACACATATACACGCATATATTGCATTTTGTTTTGGTTTTTTAACCTCAAATTTCATTAAAGACCCGGGTGATGAAACTATCTCTTTCTGAGGCCACATCCATGAATCACTGTGCAGCTACCAATACCCTCAAATGTGATCTTCCTGATTTGTCTGTCTCCCAAAGAGGCAAAATCCAATAAACATTAACATAAAGGTCAGCCTTGCGGGTTACTGTAAATATGTGGAAGATTAAAAAAGAATCAGTCATGATTTTAACTGGCTTATCAGGATTAGTGGAGGGAGAGACAAGATGCTGCATATACACCTGGAATGCCATGTGCATGCACTCATGACCTCTTAAGTTTTTCACAGGTGTGTACTTGGATACCACTGGAGGACCAGTGCATTTTGTTAGGATATTCTCTGGTGAGCTGTAGATTGGGTCCTATGCACTGTTAACACATACACTGAATATTGCGAAATGAATGAATAACAAGAAAAATACATTTAAACTATTTGATTTTCTGGTCTGTCTCAGCACAGACAAATAAAGGAGACATGGGAAAACTATTTGGGTCCAAATAGAATCTTAGCCTTCTAAAGGAGGAAGGGGCAAAATAGATGGTGGCCAGAATGAATTTCATGTTAATAACACATTCAACAATGTGTATGAACTTGAATTACTGTTTTACTTAGACCCATTCCAGTTTCCATATTAACTCACAAGAGTAAGATCTCTTGCAAGCCTTCAGACAAAAAACTGATTTATGATTTGCTAGATTCTGTTGCATGAGTCCTTCAGCACAATTGCTACTGGGCATGACAAATGGAAAGACACTGCCATTCTTCGTACTTTCATTTTGTAGATGAAACCTTTGATTTAACCAAAAATAAGAGACCTGCCCTTGAGAGTCTGAAAAATAGTCCTTGGAGTCAGTGGTATGCATCATACAAAGACTTCCGAGTAGGAAATTCTTCCTGTGCTGTTTTGGTGGAATAATGTATGCAGAAATGTTTCTTTGGATGCCAAGGCAGCATTGGGGCACCAACTGTGGTGTACTGAAAGAGTTAATAACTGAGTCATTTTGCTCTGTAGCCCTTTGGTGTGAAAAGAAAGCTCTACTTTTAAATAAATAAAACTAAACAATGATTTAATTTCTGATTCTTAGACCATAAGTAAGACCATCATTCAGAAACCAACAGTACACTCTACCCATGCCCTGAATTAAATCATTTGTGGCAAGTATTAAAACACTCAATGCAAATTCATTAACCATTTTGCAAACCCTCAATTTCTATTTCTCTCCCCGAAGATAAGTAATCTACTTAAGAAAGGTTAATGAGAAGTACAAGTGTATTCCATTTCTGCTACTCAATGTTTTTGGTCCAAAATGTTAAATATGGTTTTTAAGAGTATTTGTTGTCAGTTGTACAATCCAAGCCCAGCTTTAAATGTAGCATTATTATCTGATTTCCTAGTCCATGGGTTACATGTGAGGTTGGTGTAAATGAACATAAAGTTCTTTGATGATGAATGATATTTATGATATCCATGATACCAAATATTATATTTATCTACGCTACTCCCCAATTTAGGAAGCATGGAGATATATATATATATATATATAAAGCTACCATTTTTAGAGTGCTTCAGCATGTCAGGTATTGTGCTATTTTCCATGAATTATTCATTAACTCTCACAGGAATTCTCTGAACTAGGTATTACCGTCTATGTTTTGTAGATGAGGAAACTTGGATGTAAAAAAATTAAGTGTAAGTGATGAACTTGTAGCCTCATTTATTTTTCTGACTTGAAAGCCATCTTATTTTGTTTTCAATATTTTGGTATAAAATGGTATAATTTTAATGTTTTTTCCTGATTTAAGTGATTTTTGAAAACAAGTAAGTTTTTGAATACAGTAAGGTACAGAAAGAACAGAGTAGAATTAGACCCCCAAACACCAAATTTATTATAATCATCAAGTTCAGAATATAATTTTTAAAAAGATTTAGTATGTTTAAGAAAATGAAATAGGCAATCAAAAATATGAGCTGCTAACAGAGAGATGAAACCATAAAAATTTATCAGCTTATTTTTTTTTCCTTTTCTGCTCTACAGTAGTTTTATTAATCTCTCTGTTCAAAGCCCAACCTCACCATGGAAAACTATTTTCTCCTCAGCATCACTTTTTTTTAAAATCAAAATCTTCAAACATATACAAAAGTACAGACAATAATATAACAAATCTCCACTGGCCCAGTAACAATATTCAGCAGTGGTCAACTCATGGCCACTCTTGTTTACCTACAGCTCCTCCCCTCAGCCCCCACTATCCCTACTGGATTTTGAAGTACATTCCAGATATCATTTTATTTAATCTGTAAACATTTCTGTATTTATTTCTAAAAGATAGTCCTTAAAATACATAACCACAGTACCATTATCACCGTTAAAAATGATTCCTATTTCTTAAATTGTCTTATAATGTTATTTTACAATTTGTTTTTATCAGGATTCAAATGAGATCCATACACTGCACTTCTTTTTATGTCTGTTAAGTCTATTTTAATCGACAGGTTGCTCCTTCATCGTTTTTCCCCTTTCCTTGCAATCTATTTTTTTTTGCGGTTCGCGGGCCTCTCACTGTCGTGGCCCCTCCCATCGCGGAGCACAAGCTCCGGACGCGCAGGCTCAGTGGCCATGGCTCACGGGCCCAGCCGCTCCGCGGCATGTGGCATCTTCCCGGACCGGGGCACGAATCTGTGTCCCCTGCATCGGCAAGCGGACTCTCAACCACTGCGCCACCAGGTAAGCCCTCCTTGTAAGCTATTTATCGAAGCAACTGAGCCATTTATCTTATATAGTTTACTACAGACTAAATTTTCTTGATTGCCTCTCTGTGGTGTCCCTTAATATGCTCCTCTATCTCTTGTATATGCTGTAGATCAGTAGTTAGATCTAAAATCTTGATTCAAAAGTTTTTGTTTTGGCAGTAATGTTTTATGGGTGGTATTGCACACTTCTATTAAGAGATGTGTAATATCTTTGTCTCTCTTTCTTGATGTGAACAATTTATAATTACTGTCTAGATCCTTTATTTCAGTAGAGGTTGAAACATGGTAATACTCAAATCGTATCATTCTTTCTTCATTTATTTGCTAAGATGCATCTATAAAGAGAACTTTCTCTTATCAACATGTGATTATCTTAAGGTATAATCCAGAAAGGAAATACAGGATAAAAGTTTGATTCTATTCCTTTATTCACCAGTTTTCAAAACAATGCATTGGATCTCCAAAGGTATCCAATGACACCATTATTTTTTAAATTATTATTATTAGCTTATAGATGTAAACATATTTGATGTATTTTAATCTACTGTATTTAATTTTCTTATATCAAATTGTCCTAATTTTGGCCAGTGATAGCTTTTTCAAGTTGACTCCTGAGTCTTTTTGGTACTAATAATCATGTAAATCTTTCTTGCTTCTTAATAAAAAGAAAATCACCTTTTAATTTTTTCTTTTTTTTTCACTTTTTAAAGTAAAGCTTCCTTGCTTTTAGCCATCCCAGCTGAGGCTCACACATGTGAGTAAGTGTAGCCGCTCTGAAAGTTGTCCATTGCCATATAACTCTTTCTAGACAAAGAGGGTAAAAGAATCACCCAGCCAACCCACTGGAACATGAGAAAATAATGAATAATTATTGGTTTAAGACACTAAATTTTGTTTTTTTTAATGAAGCAACATATGATCTTCAATATATTATACTCACTTAAGTTGATCATGTTTTTTTAAAATTTTTACTATTATTTAGATACCACTGCATAGCAATATATAGAGCTGTTTGACATTCTTTTATAAAGCTGCATAGTACTCTATTATATGGACTTAGCATGCTAGACAACCAGTGCTCTAGTGATGGCATTTGGTCTGTTTTCACTCTTTTCCCATTACAAGAATGCTTTAGTGAAAGCTTCAGTGAAAAGCACACGTGTCTTTTACATTTTTTCAACAAGGCTGTTTTGATAAAGAATAAAATACAAATTGTAGAAATAAAAAAAAATTAAAAATCAATGTGTAAGTTAAAAAATAGGCAAATATTTCTGAAGACAGAACTAGTGAATTGGAACATAAATCTGTAAAATGTTATGGAATGCAACAAGAAGCCAAAGAAATGAAAAAGATGAGAGAATGGATAAAAAACATAGAGAAAAGATGGGAAAATTACATTTGTGATGAGAGTTACAGAAGAAGACAATAAGAGTTTTGGGGAAAACTATACTTGGGAGAGTTAATGGCTGAGAATATTCAAAATGGATGAAAGATATGAATCATCAGAGTTGGTACACAAATACCACATAGTTTAATTAAAAGAAGTCCTTTCTAGATACATCATGGTAAAATTGCAGACACTAAAGACAAAGATTTCAAAGGAGACCGAAAGAAAAGGCCTGCAAAAGGGCTACATTTATGCTGACACCTGCTTTCTCAATAGCAACAGCAGAAACTAAAAGCAAACTGTATTCAAAGAGCTGACAGAAAATAACTGTCAACCTAAAGTTGTATACCCAGAAAAAGCTGTTCTTCCAAAATGAAGGCAAAATAAAAATGCGTTCAGGCTTAAAATAAAGAATGATCCTTCGGAATTTCACCGTCAATTGACCCTCATCAAAGGAAAGCCTAAAAGAGTACTTTGGGAGAAAAGAAAATGGTCCCAGAAGAAAGGTCTACTATGAAAGTTACACTGACAACCAAAATTAATTGTAAACACGTGGAAGAATGTGTCAACACAGATATATATAAAAATAATGTGTAATTTATAGGATTATCAAAATAAAATCAGATTAAAATACCAGATAATACAATGATATTTGGGAAATGGGTTATTTGCATTAAAGCCTTCTAAGTTACTCGTTTCGATAGAAAATGGGGTAAAGACATTGACTAGTTTTATAATTAATTGTGTACATTAAAATTTCAAGAGTGCTACTAACAACCTGAAAATAGAGTATAAAACTTCCAAATAAGTAGAAATGAAAAAAGGAAAAATACAACAATTTTTTAATCTTAAATTGAACAAGGAAGATGAAACAAAAATGTACTGCCAACGGAGAACACAAATATGGTAATATGGGTAAAATTAAATTAAATTTAGCAATCCAAATAATTTAAATGAATAAAGCTTATTCATTAAAAGGAAAACATTCTCAAAAATTATTAAATTTCTGGTACTGTATTACTTACAAAATACATACACATATCATAAAAACAGAAAGGATGAGAAATTATGTACCAGGCAAATACTATCCAAAATGAAGCTACGTTTCTTTCATACAAATAAAACCAAAGGCCAAAGGCATTAATAAAGATGAAGAATACAATTCACCAAAAAGATACATCAATTTGAAATCTGTCAGTACTGAATAATATAGCTTCAAAATCAATAAAGCAAAAACTGAAAGAAATATAGGAGGAAATTGATAAATCTATCACCATGGTAGACAGATCTCAGTAATTAGTAGATAAACCAAATAAAAAAGAGATCATTTAATATAGAGAAAATCTGAACCACACGTTAGCACCTTGATCAATGGGTTGGTGTAGAGCCATGCATTCAGTGTCATAGACTACATTTTTCTTTAGCATAAAGGGGCATCTATGGAAATTCCCAATACACTAAGCTATGAAACAAGTCACACACACACACACACACACACACACACACACACACACACAGAGCAAAAGAACTGGAAAAAAATATAAACCATGATTTTCTAAGCACATGTAATTAATTTAAAATATACCAGACAAAAAAATTCAAGGAAGAAATCATAATAGAAACTATAAAAAACTTAAAAGTGAATAACAATTAAAATACTGAATATTAAAAATGTATTAATGGGCTTCCCTGGTGGTGCAGTGGTCAAGAACCCACCTGCCAATGCAGGGGACATGGGTTCGAGCCCTGGTCCAGGAATATCCCACATGTCACGGAACAACTAAGCCCATGTGCCACAACTACTGAGCCTGTGCTCTAGAGTCCGCATGCCACAACTACTGAAGCCTGCGCGCCTAGAGCCTGTGCTCCGTAACAAGAGAAGCCACCACCTGAGAAGCCCGCACACTGCAACGAAGAGTAGGCCCCGCTCGCCACAACTAGAGAAAGCCTGCCCACAGCAACAAAGACCCAATGCAGTCAAAAATAAAATAAATAAAACATAAATTAAAAAATATATATATTAAGGTAGTTAAAATTGTCCTTAAAGGAAAAATTTAGTGTTCAAACCTATATTTGAAATTTAAAAAAAAAACAAAAAACTGAAAAATAGTGAGCTATGAATCCAATTCAAAAAGTTAAAATAACAAAATAAACACCAAATATAGTGGGAGGAAAGGGATTGCTCTAGTCTGAATGTTTGTGTCTGACTCCCCCCTCACCAAATTCATATGTTGAAATCCTAACTCCCAAAGATGATGGTATTAGTAAGTAAGATCTTTGAGTGGAGATTTGGCCATGAGGGTTTCACCCTCATGAATGGGATTAGCGTCTTCATAAAAGAGGCTCCAGAGAGATCCCCTGCTTCCTCTACCATGTGAGGACACAGCAACAAGGCCCCAGCTATGAACCAAGAAGAGGGCCTTCATCAGAAGGCTACCATGCTGGTGGCTTGATCCTGAACTTCCAGCCTCTAGCACGGTAAGAAATAAATTTCTGTTGTTTATTAGCCACCCAGTCCATGGTATTATAGCAGCCTGCATGGACTGAAACAGGGATTTAGGAAAAAAAGTAATTAATAAAATAGACAAAAATACAAAGATACAAACTGCCAAACCAAACTAATACAGATACTGAGACAGTTTAATGTTGTATATATGGAATGTAACAAATGGAATCAAAAGGAGCATAAGTTGCTTCTATTTAAAATAAGAAACAAAGAGAAACTGAGAAAAGTTGAGCTTATGTATTTTAATAAATTTGAAGTCTAGTGAAAGAGGGGCTGGTATTCGTCTCCTTACCCCTAAATCTACAAATGTGATTATTCAGACCAGAATCACTGAAAGAGCAGCCCTGGATGGAATGACATTTTTGTGAGATCCAAGTATCTAGGGGGAAGTATGAAGGCAAAAGATCACCAGGGAGGCAATAGGGCTCCAGATGTGGGGAGGAAGAAGGGAACATGCTCAATACAGACTTTCTGCAACTCTTACATAATGTGCAATCATCACATCATATTACTCGGTGGGCAGATTCCTATCCTGTGGTCTGGCAAGCTTATGATGTGGAATGCTGTGCTCTGACTTTGAACTGGTTAACCATTTTCCTCACTACCCAACCTCCCTATCTTTCTTCTATGCTTTAATATTGCAAATCCCAAGAAAAATATTTTCCAAATTGTTCCAAGTAGTTGAGATAGTTGGCAAAACAAGTCTCTAAGAAATTTAAACTTCTGATCAAAGAAAATGTTGAATATGGTTGACTGTCAAGATGAGTTTCAGCTTTTAGGAACTAAAGGAAGAGTTCATAAAAAGAGGCTGAAAATCTTCTACATCGAACACTGCATTTTATTAATAAGTTCAATGAAAATCAGCTCAGGAAATCACAGGAGAGATTTTTTTCCCTTAATTCAGCTTTATTGACTCCCTTTGATTCAAAGCACCAATACTCATGTGGCAGAAATTTCCAATTGCCTCTTAAAAATTGGTTTATTTGATTTTATATGAGAGACTATGCTATGAAGATAGTTCAGTGAGTAAGATTTTTGCACACATTTTCATAGAGCGCTTCTTCTCTCCCAACAGTAAATATATTCACCTGGTAGCATCTCTGACTTGGAGTTATTGCTGAGGAAACAGCTAGGACTATTCTCACATCCAGCAATTTTTGAGTAGGTAGGTGCCATTCTAAAGAAACAAAAACAAAAATAGGATTTGGGACTAAGATGAAATAGCAACTTGAAAGAGAGAAAAGAAGGGAGGGAGAGAGAAAGAAGAGAAGTTATTGATTCTCCTGGGGAGAATTTCAACAGATACTTCACAAAAGAAGATATATGGATAGCAAAACACACATACACACACACACACAAACACACACACACACCAGAAGATGCTCACCATCTTTAGTCATCAGGCGAGTGCTAATATAGACCACAATGAGTTACTACTACACATCCACAGAGTGGCTTAAAGGAAAATGAAGCACTGGTGAGGATGGGATATGGAACTAGATGTCTCATACACTGCTGATGGGAATGTAGAATGGTGCAGTCACTCAAAAATACTTTGCCAGTTTCGTATGAAATTAAACATTAGACTCAGTAATTCCACTGCTAGGTATGTACCTAAGAGAAATGAAAATATACCTCCATGGAAAGACTTGTACACTAATGTCCATAGCATTGTATTCATAATAGCTTAGAATAGGAACTACTCAAATGGCCATGAACAGATGAATGAATACACAAAATACACATTAATAAAAAGCAATGAACTAGTGGTACAGGCAACATCATGGATGTACCTCAAAAAGATTCTGGAAGCCAGATACAAAGAGTACATACTGCATGATTCCATTCACATGACACTCTAGAAAATGCAAACTAGTCTATAGAGTTATGAAGTAGATTGGTGGTTGCCTGGAGTCAGTGGTAAAGAAGAGTTGAATGCAAAGGAGCATTAGGGAACTTCTGGAGTGATGAAAATATTCTGCATAGTGGCTGATGTAATAGTTACATAAATGTTTACATTTACCAAAACTCATCACTTAAAATGGGTGAATTTTGTTGAATATGAATTATACCTCAAAAAATGTGTAAGGTTTTAAACACGTATACACACACAGAAGGGACTTAGGAAGAATGAAGAAGATGGTGAGGGAATTAGAACAAGCTTTATTTGCCTCTGAAAAACAGAATAAGTGTTGTTTTTGAAAACATGTCAGTTAGTGGTAGTGCAGTAACTGCCATAGCACTTTAGGTAGGAAGGAAAGGTGGAAGTCAGCCCTTCGGCTCTGAATCAAGTGGGCACAACATCTCCAGTGCGTCACCACAAGCTCTTGTCCTTGGTCGTTCTGATCAACTATTTTATCCATGACTTTACATTCTTTCAGCTCTACTGTCTTATGATTCTGTGTTCTGCAATAATGTACTGAAATTTATTTGTCAAGCCTACAGAAACCTTAAAGCTAGAAAGGATAGCTAGCTAATACTTTGGATGACAGCTTCAGGATTCAAAATCCTTTTGACATAGAGGAACACTGCACTGTAATCAACAAGATGAAATTTAAAAGGACAAATATCTTGAAGTTAGGTTTAAAAATTCAACTCTGCATACACAGATTTGGGATAATCTGGCTTCCTTTGAAGGAAAACAACAACAACAACAACATACTCTCCAAAGGAGAAAAAATCCTTTGTAATGGATTATATAGGTGTGTATGATTTCATTAATATAAAATTTTAGAAAATGCAAACTAATCTATAGTGGCATAAAGATCAGTGGTTTCCTGGGGTCAAAGGTAGAGAGGCTATTGACAGGAAATGAGCATTGGGGAACTTCGGAGGTAGGATATAATATATATATATAATTTATTGCAAAATGATCAAGCCAGATTGTCAAATAACTATTAAAAATTTCATGCAATATTAAACTACATGAAGAGAAGTAAACATCCAGAACATTGTAAATCACAGCCTCATTGAGTTTTGTACTGGTCAAACCATATCTGAAATATATTCAATTATGAGTATCAGATTATAAAGAGGATACCTAAGAAAGACAGACAATCTGACGAGAAATTCTCCAAAACATGTCATGGATTAGAAGACTAAAGTGAAGAGAGTTATAGTAGTTTCCAAATATTTGAAGCATTGCAACATACAAGAGGAAGAGGAATAGAAAATGTACTGTCTTAAAAATTTAAGATCAATGTAAGTTTCAGAGAGGTAGAAATGCCTTTAAAATAAGAAAGAAGTCAAATATGGCAGCTAGTTCATAAGGTCTCAACTGTCTCTTGATGTACCATGTAACTTGTTATTGGAAGTAATTGTGCAAGGGATGCATGCAAATTATAGAGATATTAGAATAGGAATCCTACCATTAGGTGAGAAGTAAGACTGCATGTCACTGATTGGAAAATGGAGTAGGTGGAATTCAACCCAACTTTAATGATGGAAAACATCTGGAGAGGCAAAGAAAAAGGGCAGGTGGAAGTAGGAGGAAGTAAGGGGAAAAGATAGCACATGTATTGATGCAATGATGCCAAAGTCAAAAAATAAAAATAAAAGAATCAAATAGTGTAGCATGCCACAAGACACCAACCTGCCTAAAAGCAGTGTTCTTTGTTAAGGAATATTACCCTAATTAGTCTGGTAAGAAAAGCCTTAATATTAGGACAGGTGGTTTGATACTTGACTATTCTGAGCCAAAAGCTAGAAGGTGTTACTTTCAAATACATTTTAGAGTCGAATGCCTTGCTTCCTTGTTCACATCATTAATAAAGGGAGGTAATTCATGGGCAGACATCCACAGATTTTGCTCATGAGATTAAGAAGGAAAACAGAAGAAGGAAGAAAGGGAAAGTGGGGAGAGTATTGAGAGAAAAAGACCAAAAAGATAAAGTAGAGTTATCATCAAACCCAAATTCTAGCTTGAGTTTGCTAAATTCAATGTTGAACTCTAATTTGTATGTTCAGGGGGAAATTAAGAGGAGGAGGTAATGGACGGGATAATAAAGAATTTGTGGACAACAGAATAACATCAACAATTGTAGCAACAACCGGAAGCGAAAAAGAAATGATCTTATGAGGAAAGGCTGATCTTTTCAGGTGATCCTCTGCGTCCAACTAGCCCATAGAATAGACTCTAGGCACTTGAGAAACTCCAAGCTGATGTTTGTTCTGAGAGAAAGACAGCACACAAGCACGTCTGAGGCTCTTTTATTCGCTCTCTTTGTGTTTCTCTGTATTTGATAAGATGGATGGATTCTCTGCTTCATTGAGCATAATAGCTAAAGTGAATGAAAATTAAATGTTGACTCGGTCTGATTAAAATATAAATCTAAATACAGCAATGAGAGAGAGAATCAGGAAGTGAGGGGTAAGAGATTCATTAAATATTTATATATACAGAAATGTGGCTTTTAAATATCTTTATAATGGGTTAGATGTCATAAAGCCATAGACATAACAGTTTTACTTTAGCCTGCATATTACACCTATGCATTTAAAATTCCAGAAGCTGGACTTACCTACAGAGGCCAAAGAATTTTTATACCCCTAAAGCCTGAGGCAAGAGGTCAAAGAGCCAAAGCTCTTGTTATTTATATAAAGGAAGATGTGGAGGTTTTAGTCAAACACCTGTATATTCAAATGGCCGACAGATGTATGAAAATCGGTAAAACTTCAGATCTAGTCAAATGAGTGTAAATTAAATTAATGATATTATCTATCTAATGGATTGGTAAAAATTAAGATGAATCATATTTAATGATGAAGGGGGTGGTGGAATGGGCACAATAAAGGAGAATAAAGTTCTCAATACAGTCGAATATAGTGTATGTATTTTTTGGCCCAGTAATTTCACTTCCAGAAAAATATTCTAAGGAGATGAGGAAAGAGTATAAAGAAGTAAGTATGAAAATGTCTGAGGAAGCATTGACTGTTAGTATACTACGGACAATTTAAATGCCTACTAAGGGGGAATTGGAGTAAATAAATTATAGTTTATTCATAAAGTGAAATACTAGGTAACTGCTTAAAAGGATGCATTTATCATTAGGCATTAATATGCCATTATATATTATTAAGTGAAAATAAGATTGAAATATATATACAAAATTCTATGCAGGGAATTCCCTGGCAGTCCAGTGGTTAGGGCTCAGTGCTTTCACTGCCGTGGGCCAGGATTTGATCCCAGGTCAGGGAACTAAGTTCCTGCAAGCCGCACCGTGCAGCCAAAACGAACAAAACACGCTATACTACATATTTGATATGTTTTAATTTAGGTAAATAAATAATCTGTGAAAAAGTCTAGAAGGATGTGTTTTTAACTGTTAATTACGTCTAGCTAGAATTATACAGAAGTTTTCACTTTCTAATCTATAAAGATAGGCTTTCAACTTTAAAATTTTGAGCGTGTATTATTTGGTAATCTGCAAAATCAATTAAGCGATTCAATATAGTAGACTCTGACATCTCTTAAGTGACGCTGTAGCCATACAGGTGGATGTATGAACGTAGGTGAACGTAGGTGAAATCACTGGAGTTGAGGAGTTTAATCATCTTTGAGGATAGATAATTGGATGTGTCATCCACATGCATTATGATGGCAAGAGACCGAGTGTAAAGAAAGAGAGTGAATCATATTATGACTTTAATAAACAATGCAGAAAGTGATAGACAATAAGAAAGGCCATAGGGCAGTATTGGGGTGGCATGAATCTTAAATGACTAAGGCCTTTGGCATGAGGATGGAAAAGGAAAGTCAGGAAGGAGCAGCAGGGAACTGGAAGAATGTCCACACCACTCTAGACCCTGCTGCTCTGTGCTGAGTGGCCTCTGAGGACAGGGCAACTATGGAGGCCCTGTTCCCTGAGGAGACCTAGTCAGAAGGGCCATCCAGGGAAGATGTTTCATTCATATAAAGATTTATTGAGCCTCTACTACACGCCAGTTACTGGATCAGTTCTTCAATAATAATGCTTATAGAAAACACAAGGTGAAAGGTCTTGACTAAATGAAAAAATAAGGGAAGAAAAAGCAGATAATAAAATGGAGATAAAAGTTCATGATCAGATAGCTTGTGTGGGTCTAGTCTTCTGGATGGTGACTAAGGATAGTGATGATAATAAGGTTTCTATTATAAGGGCTGCCTGGCAGGATACAGGGGTGAGTGAAAAAATGAATGACAATTTTGAAGATTCCGAAACACTGAATACATAGAGATGGAAATGTCAAGGCATGAATATATCCTAAAAGCTAGAGAGACCAGATTAGGTGTATGACTTTATCACCCTCTAGACTCTTGCTACTCAGAGTGTGGTCCAGGGACCATCAGCCTTGGCATCACCTGGGAGCTTGCTTGAAAGATGAAATCTTAAACTTACTGAATCACAACCTGCAATTTAACAAGCTCCCCCAGGTGATTCACAGTCATACTAATTGCTCTAGAACACAGATTACCAACTACTCAACCGTAAGTGGTGGAATTAGAGGTGGCGTTACAACTAGGATGCTAGGAATTACGCATAAACCTATATCCTGTTGTGTCTATGCAGCCATCTATTGAACTACTTACTGGTGGGAGTGTAAGGCTGGTGAAAACTTTTTTTTCCTGAGTTTCTTTAGAAAAAAAATGGGGGAGCGTTGTTGTAAAAGAAGACTCCAGAAAAACAGACATGCAAAGCCATGACTATATGCTCCAAGAGACATGTGTGCCTAAGAGTGATTAGAAGTTGTTGAGAGAGCCATGAGGACTTACATCCTATTGAAGAGAGAATTCTGTTTCATAGAGAATTATAATGGGTACTGAGACTATATGCATGAGTTTAACTGGGCACGCTGGCCTCTGCCACTGCCAGAACCCTTAGGGACTGGGAGACCTAGAGCCATAGGATAAGTGAATGTGCTGTTCCAGGGAGTAGGACAGCACTAGGAAAGGGAGGGTTGCTAAACTGCCCTGTGGTGACATTATGACTCTAACGATAAAAGTGTACTTTATACTCCCCCAGACTCAGGCCAAGATACAATTTATAAGTGTATTACGAAGGAAGACATCAGCCTGGGCAATGAGGGTGGCCAGCAGGGAGAGGGTGGGGGCTTGAATTCACCTCAGTTTCCAGGGGGTCCACAAGAATCTGTCAGAGGTTCAACCTCAACCCACAGGAAGCCATCCCAACTGCAGGGCAGGCGGGAGGGAGCAGAGAATCCCACCCTTGGAGAAGCCAGCATTTGAGTAAGCTCCCTCTCAGGTGGGAGGAGTGGCTGATAGTCCTGCAGCTGCAAGACAGAAGTGGGGCTCCAACCGTTCAAAAGCAAGCTCCCCTTCTTCCCACCTTCTGCTAAGGCATTGCCCTTCCTAGAGAAATATTTGGGAGAATCTGCCTCCTAGGGACAGTGAGCACGCTGAATTGAGAGGAGGAACATAACTTCTTTACCTCCTTTGAGAAAATCCCCTGGAGTTAGCTGTATGAACAGTCATTCCATGCCTGCTCAGAAAATTCTATCAGTGAACTTGCCTACACCTCTTCTTTTACTCCTCCTTCCCGTGCCCACCGCTACCCACCATTAGTTTAAAAATAAAATCAGTTTGGGCATTCCTTCCCCTGGATATGGATGTGGAAATTAACTTATGAGAAGTCAGAGCACAGCCTAGAATGGTAGTTTAACCAAGGAACTGGGTAGGAGTCTCAGTTAAACTGGTAGGCGTATTATTTTTTACTATACTATTTACTTTTTTTGTGCTCCTCCCTTTGGAGAGACACAGTGTCTATATAAGTGCTTCTATATTACTTTAAATTGAATTATTGAAGATACTGCCAAGCACCCTCATTTGAGATACCTTCATCTTTTTCAAATCAATATCTGTCTCAGGAGAGCACTGTTAGAAATTAAAAGGGAGGAAAGGAAAAATATCCTTAGGTTATCAGTTTTTCATTGCATATTCAATAGGGGAATGGTAACTCAATTATTCTAGATCAGTTGGTAGCCCACTTGGACAAAAATGCCCTTCTTCAGCAACAAAAAGGGCTCCTTACGGATGAGTTTGGCTGGAGAGCTCTGAAATGCCAGAAGCCCTGACTCAGGGGCATGAACAAGACAACCTTGCAGAGACTTCTTCACTCTACTGCACTTCCTTAGCATTCACTTGGATTTCATCATTCAAAATGGATAGACATCTTAGCATTCTCTAAAATTCCTCAAATTCTTGGAGGAGCAAATCAAAATCACTACCCTGTGTGTCCAGTAGGGGGCCAAGTGCTATCAGCATGATCCAAAGTAACTGAACCTGTCTAGGATCATTTTCCAAATCTTCTACACTTAATTTTATTTGTCTTCTCTTTGATTTCATGACAGTCCATGGAGGGACAGCTGAATTATGCTAAAATGATAGGCAAAGAGTGACATCCCTGAGTCATAGTCAATTCATTTTCATAACTGAAGTAATCACTGATTCTTGCAACATCACTTGGACTGAAATATGGAGGACTTGTTTTGTTCTTGGAGGTTACTGAAAAAGCTACATCATGACATATCTGAGAGAATTATTCCTGTCATTGTAAAAGCAGATTCAGATAAACTGGCCAGTTATCTGCTTCATTATTTGCCCACTGTCTATCATGATAGCTGAAACAAAAATTCATGACAGAACAGTTGATTTAGGCGTGCTATATAAATAAAGCCTGAATGTATCTGCCATGGACATATGTTATTTTTCCAACTTTTATAAACAATGGATCAATTTGCTGGCAAAAGTCTCTACAAACCAACCATTTCACCGGCTTACAAAACATTCCACCATGGGAGAGAAAGAGAAAGACAGAGAGAGATTTTTTTTCTCAAGCAATGTTGTCTTGCATATATATGCAAATAAATAAATAAATAAATAAATGCTTTCATTTTTGCAAGGCCCCACTGAAAAATATAAAGTGTGCATTATGCTTCCATGATACAAAGTATGGGCAAGTATCCAGCCACTTAAGCTTTTTTCATTAATTTTTCAATGCATTTCACATCTACCTACAATTTTGTACAGTGCACATAAACTAGAATAACAACAGTCAAAGTATAACATGATGTCCACCCCCAAAATGAACCAGTTGGCAACTGTAAGCTGCTTCCATCCTGAAAAATGTGTAGTCACAGTCATTTACAGGGCAATAACCAATTGTTGGCCCCTGAGAAGAGACAAAATCAGGATGCACTATGTAATATAAACCTTTTTTTTTTTTTTTTTTTTTTTTCCGTTATGCGGGCCTCTCACTGTTGTGGCCTCTCCCGTTGCGGAGCACAGGCTCCGGATGCGCAGGCTTAACAGCCATGGCTCATGGGCCCAGCCGCTCCACGGCATGTGGGATCTTCCCGGACCGGGGCACGAACCCATGTCCCCTGTATCGGCAGGCGGACTCCCAACCACTGCGCCACCAGGGAAGCCCTAAACCTTTTATAATGACTTAAAACTCTTATTAAATTTATTTTGTGAATTCTATTATTTTAATTATTTAAATGTTACGTCTTCTAATGTCAAACACCTAATTTCATAGTTTTACTACAAAAATTATCAGTAGTGACAGGAATATGAGGGTGCAAATAGTGAAATAAGGGGAAGTCATTTAGAGGTATTTAAAGATTTAATTAAACAGTCATATTTATACTTGTTTTTTTTTTCTTGCTGGAAAAGCATTAATAAATCCACTTTGCAATGGTATAAGACTATAGTTTTTAACGTGCTTTGACTACATTAAATGTCTAATATTTTAAATCTGTCTAGAAGCAAACATCTATACGATGTGTTTTTTGTTTGTTTGTTTTTTGTTTTTTTGCGGTACGCGGGTCTCTCACTGCTGTGGCCTCTCCCGTTGCGGAGCACAGGCTCCGGACGCGCAGGCTCAGCCGGCCATGGCTCACGGGCCCAGCCGCTCCGCGGCATGTGGGATCCTCCAGGGCCGGGGCATGAACCCGTGTCCCCTGCATCGGCAGGCGGACTCTCAACCACTGCCCCACCAGGGAAGCCCCCAATGTCATATTTTAAACAAAGAAATAAGAAACCAGCTAAAACTTTTTAAAGACTCATAGGTCTAGCCTTAAGTGTCAAGGCAAGGAATACAATGAGTAGGAGGTGGAAGGAAGGGTGAGTGGCTCCCAAAAGCATAGAGAAAGACAATGGAAATCTTGCAAGTCAATTCACATACCAGATAACAAACTGTATGATTTACTGATAGATAGACAGATAGATAGAGCTGAACAAGAATCAGCATAAGGCATTTCACAACTCTTTATGAAAAGATTAATCTGATACTGACATCTGAAAGAGACCTCATAAAAGTATACGTATAGCTGAGTCACTTTGTTATACAGCAGAAACTAACACAACAATGTAAAGCAATTATACTCCAATAAAGATGTTTTTAAAAAAATCGTGTTAAACATCCTTACACACATTTTTCTAAAAAACAAAAATACCTCATTATAAAATTATCCTATGGCATGCATTTTGGGGCAGCTCTAAGACAAAGATGCTGCATAGATATTTGGAATCTGTAAGATTCCCAGATTGGACTGGTGTAAAATGCAAGCATGTAAGCAGGCCCAATGCTTCCCAAAGAGCACAATGCATGCTCTCGGAGGTTCCTCAAATGGCATATAGACATTAAATAGCATCAACCCCCATAGAAAAAATTACTTCCTCTTCGATCAATACGATTATGTCAAGAAACAGCTCTCGTGTTAGTGCTGTTGTGTCATCAAAAACTCTCCAGCATGTGGTAAACTACCCTTAGTAAACAGAAAACAAACGAAACAAAACAGAAAACCGGTAAGCAGACGTCTATTTAACAGGCATCCAAATACACTTCTACTTCCTGGGTTGAAAGTCACAAACTGAGATTAAGGTCATGGTATTTCACCAAAGGTTTTCCAAAAGTGTGTGTCTTCCTCTTCTTGGACAGGAAATAACCTTTAGGGAGCTTCAACACAGACATGCCTTTAGAATTGACTGATACAAAGAGTGTTCTGTGTTTTCTTGACCTCATACTTCTGTGGTCAAGATCTTTATCACATGAGGAGCATTTTAGTTTTAGTGTTCCATCACAACTGATGATGCCAAGCACATTCAAGGGACATTTAAGTTTTGCGGGGCTTTCTTTTCTTTCACATTTCTACCTTCAACCAGTCCTGATGTTACATAAGACAGACATCCAGCATAATATTAAGGTTGATTTTCTGTCAACTGGAAATTGCTCTGGATGTCATAGCATGGATATAACAGTGATAGATTACCTGACCAGATCAACTGATCCCCTGCCGCTATATACTTATTTATAATTAAAATAAAGTAAAATAATATAATAATAGCAACATCTTAATTAAAAGAGGCTAATAGATAACTTACAAAGGGAATGTGACCAAGGAAACGATAAAGTGAATTTTTGTTTGCCTGCCTGGTCAGCTTCCTGAAGTGCATCAGTGGTTCCAAAAATTCCCCATTAAGGAACCATGGCCCATCAGAACCCTGCACCTCAGCGACTCCACGTGGCTGCAAATGCCACACTTAAAGAAGCCCAGTACCCTTGCCTATGCTGCCTCTCTTCCTGAATGACATCGCCTGCCTCCTTCACACTGGAGTCTCTGCCAGTGCTAGGCTTATCCCCTCCAGGAAGTCTGCTTCACTTGCCGTATGCAGTGTTAGGTTTTCTCTCACTCTAGTCCCCTAGTACTTTCCATGTACTCCTAACTTACAGCATACAACACACCATGGGCATATTTGTTTGCATGTCAGTTTCCCAGAAAACCACCCTCCCCTCAATGCAAGATGATGGAGGACAAGACTGTATTATTAACCATCTGTGTATCTCCAGCCACAAAACCTAGCAAGGTGTTGTCCTTTGGGAGCTATGTAATACATCCACGTTGAATGAGTGTATTAACAAATTACCTCAAATTTGCTGCAAATTTCTGCACTGTGGGAAAATCAGAGAAATCCTCTTGCCATCTCTTATATATGGTGCGGGGTGCCGGGAAGGTCTGGTACATGAGTTCAGAAATGTAACTGAATGAATCTCCAAGCTGTGCTCATGAGGAATCCAAGAGGAGATGAAGTCCAAGTTTCTTATGCTTTAAAAATGCTTATTATTGAATATCTCCTACTTTAAATTTTTAGCTGAGAATGCTATATTACTTACAGGGAACTTGCTTGTACTAACAGCCTCGCATTTGTCATTTAAATAGGACCCTCTATCATTTTTCCTTAGTTTGTTAGTAGCTGTCACGTATAAAATTACCACAAATAAAAGATGGAGGTGGAATATAAATGTTCAGAGACAACACAGCATGGCAAGCAGAGGGGAGAAAGGAGGTTGCACAACACTTGCCTGGTTCCCCAAGGGACGAGGAATTTAAGGCAAGTCACATAAGGAGCCCAGCGGCTGTTCAGCCGATACATACGCATATATGTATGTATATATGTATACTGTTCTTTTCTTGGAAGTGTAATCTTTTTGGATCTTTTTGATTCACTATGTTGTGCAGGCCTCTGCTGCTATAACAAAATACCATACCTCTTTTTGTTTCAGGAAGCTAAGGCTAAGTTACTTCCTGAAATCCTTCCTCGGCTTCCAGGCTCTTTTTTTTTTTTTTTTTTTTTTTTAAGCATTAAAAGCACACACACAAAAGTCAAAACAGCATACAGGAATATAAAGTGAAAAGGAAGTTTCTACCCTTCTTCTTGTCCAGGCTCTTTTACCACAAAGAAATTTCATTTCAGCAAGGAAAAGCCAGAGAGGGAGTTTCCCGGGTGGGAAAGCAAATGAGAAGGGGAAGAGGAGGAGGACATATTCTGACAGAGTCAGGGCACCAAAGATTTTGTGACCAGTGTCACCAAAACACTTATGCACAGGTTCATGAATAGGGTGGGACCCTGCAAACATAAGACCTGGCTTGCAGGTCAGCCTCTGGTTCAGGTTAGCTGGGTAATTAAGGGCATGTCATTTCCCACTCTGAGATTCAGTTTTATTATCTATAAAGTGAGGAATTTGTCCTTTCCAGGTTTGATTTTCTGTGCCATTGTTGTTTCCTGCTTTAATTCGCATCAAATCTAGTAAATGGGAACCACTGACTTATTCAAGGGATATTAATTTGCCTCTAGTCTGTAATGTCAAGAGAAATAATGTGGTTAAAAAACAGAATTGGTATTTTCCTTCTTCTTGCCAATTCAACAAACGTCAGAGACAAGGAAAGGCTTTGCTTAAGACTGAAACAGCATGTTCTAACTGGTGCCACAATGTACAACATACATCACGGGGAAAGCATTGCCAAGCAGAGAAAAGCAAAACTTTAATTTTTTCCACTTGGAATTAAAAGTGTTTTTCATTGCATTTTCTGCCTACGGCTTTAGAGTTTCAACCAGGTGCTGTATAGCTGATGAAAGAGAGCTTAGCGTTGGATGACAGTTTACGTTTTATCTCCTTCGGCTCTACCGCAGAACGGTGAATTCAGAATTGTGCCCTCTAGTGGAGAAACACTCTGATTGCAAGTTTCTTTTACTGGGAAGGAGAATCAGGTCTTTAACCACTTGGGATTTTTGTGTGACAGGGCACCGTTTCAAATGATTTATGTCTTTCATGGTCTGATACTTATCTGTGATACAGCATAAAGAGCACTCAAGACTTGGAGTTAAAGAGTCCCAAGTCTGAGTCCTAGGCTGGCCATCATGTAACTATGTAAATTTGGGAGTTAATCTCTGAAAGTCCCAGTGCTTCCATCAATTACGTGAGTTTTACCTTCCATGTTGCGCTGTTGTGTTAATTAAACGAAGTGATACATCCACATGTGCTTTTTAAAATATAAACTATTTTTATTATAAGTAAAGTTAAAAAAATATTTAGTCCCTTGAAAGCCTAAACCAATATTAAGAAAGTACATCTCTGAATACTAGGTGAGTCAGCATATATTTGAATTTTTTGAAAGCTTTTTTCGTATTTCTCCTCTTTGTCAATCTCCTCTCACACTTATTCAGCATCTTCTCTGAACTCACAACTGCATTATCAAGTAAAAAATCTTAAATGAAACTTGAATAATTTACTTAAGAATTATCTGAATTCAACTGAAGAGTTAGTAAGAGATCTGCCAAGTTCCTGGACTTAAATAAAAACAAAACTTACAATAGTTAACAAAATCAAATAATTTAATTAAAAATTGCCACCTATAGGAAGCCCACTTTAAATAAGAATATATAAAGTAAAAGTATGGTAAAAAATATGACATTTTAACGTTAGTCCAATTGAAGATGAAATTCCTTCCCAAAGAGATTCTCTACAAGTTACTTTTCTACAGTAAAAGCACCTAAAATGTATGAATGACTATCTATGGATGGTGAGATTATCCATCATTGTTTTTATTCTTTTTATTGTTCTATGTTAACAATATATCACCAACATTATTAAGTTAAAAGCATTATCTCAAACCAATTCAAAGTAATGGGTAATTCTGTGTGAAGTGGAAAAATGGTGGAAATTGACATAGATGTTTGTCATTTTAACTACCTAACTAGGTATAAACCTCCCCTCCTCTGTCCCCAGTACTCTCCGGGAAGCACACACACCTTGTTACATACAAGACAGTAGCAGACTGTACTTGCAAAGCATTCCTCCTGTTTCCCCAGATGTGTTTATGTATCATCCCAGTCCACACACAGCACCTACCCTTCCTCCTGCTCTCCATCACACGTTTTTGAGATTAAGAACTTTTAAAATTAAAAGAATAGTCAGTAATTATGTAATATAACATTTTTCTGTTTGAAAATAACCGATTAACATTCCACTATAACCAAGCAAAGTAACTGATCTTTCCAGGTCTGCCTCTATAGTAATACTACAGAATCGGAGAGAAAAGCCATGTTCAAGATTAGCAAGGAAAATGGATGAGGAGGGAATGTCAGGAGCAGCGCAGTGACACTGAGGATGGGAAGGTGGGGTTTAACTGGGGCAGACTTGAGGGTCTGAAACAGATGGCTGAAGCAAAGTACACGTGGGAAGGATAGGGAGGAATTAGTGTTCAGCCCAGCCCCTCCAAGTGCCCTCTGTCTTCACGTGTAGGTTTTGATGCCAACTTAAACCTCCGAGAAACCCTAGGACTACAGAACTCCTGCACTCTGAGCCGCGGGAAAGCTCTAGCCTCCCAGAGACACCGGATTGTCTTCCTGAATCCCCTACCAGACAAATCAAGGCCCCTTCTTCTACTTTCTCACAACACCCTGAACTTTCCTTCACGGGACTTACTACAATTTAAGTATAAATTTATTTATGTGAATAGTGAACCTTGTAATCAATGGGATTCTGAGAGAAGGGTTAAAATGGTCCCAATTTATACATGATCAAAAAACTCAGGACTCTATGGACAGACCCCCAAAACTGCTAGCCTGGTTAGCATTTGCAAACCTCTCCATAAAGTCAGTCCCAGACTTCTTACAAGTATGTGTAAAACCTCACAAGTCTGAGTTATTATCATTCAGGTTCAGAATTATTGTAAATCATCTCATCAAACTCTTTAACTTTTATAATAGATTTTCTAATTAGTGCCCTGAATGACAAGAAGCAAAACAGAGCAAAAGAGAGAACGCATTTATATTTCCCTTTATTGAATACCTTTAATTATGGATCTAGAGCAACTCCGTAATGAATAAAAAATGAAATTACTTGTAGCAGTGGACTTGCACTGCTCAATCCACATTATTCTTTCTGCTCTGCATAATCTGTGGACTGGAAACTAATTATGTAACTACCAATGCATCTACTTTAACCCTGAACCCTCACAGCATTAACCAACTAATCTACTCGGCACACAACCTCACCCACACCGAGAACCATAAAGCAACAGGAGCCCTAAAACCGTGTGCTCCTTCTCCATTTGCTCTCCCTCCCCAAACATCTGAGCTTCCCTCCTGATGGCCCATCTGATTTCAGCTCCCAGCAATCAAAACAGCAGCTGCACAGCACCCTCCCAACCAATCTAACTACAAGTTAAAGAAAAAAGATAGAACGAAGAGATGATTGTAAAAAATTCAGTTAACCTCTTAGAAGCGTAGAAAATATGATTTCTCTCTAAAGATATCAAAATGAACTTTTGAATTTTGCTTATCCATCCCCCAAAAGGAACTTTGATGGTGCTCCTACCAGAATTGTGTATATGAGGCTCTGAGGAATTGCTCCTTTGGTCTAGTTTGCCTTCGTAGCCCTCTTCTGTTTTCCAAAGACTTTCCTCCTTGTCAAGTATTCTGGGTCCTAGAAACCAAAGGAAGTTATGCTCCTTCTCTTAGATGAAAATTTAAGTCATGTATGGGTTTTATTTATTTTTTTAATTGGGGTATAGTTGTTTTACTATATTGTGTTAGTCTCTACTGTACAGCTAAATGAATCAGCTCTATGTATACATATATCCCCTCTTTTTTGGATTTCCTTCCCATTTAAGTCACCTCAGAGCACTGAATAGAGTTCCCTGTGCTATACAGCATGTATGCCTTTTAAAAAGAACACTGTTTGAGTGAAAATATACAGTATTGGGAATCCAAAAAAACAAAACAAATGAACAAATCTAGCAACACAGAAACAGATTAACAGAAATAGAGAACAAACTGATGGTTGTCAGAGGGGAGGGGCTTGGGCAAAGTAGATGAAGGAAGTTAAGAGGTTCAAACTACTACATATAAAATAAGTAAGTCACAGGGATATAATGTACAGCACAGGGAATATAATCAATAATAATGTGTATGGTACACAACACATAAAAATATCTAATCACTATGCTGTACACCTGAAACTAATATAATACTGTAAGTCAACTATACTTCAATAAAAAAGTAAATAAATAAGATAAAAAGGACTCTGTATGATATTATAATGGTGGTTACATGTCCTTATACATTTGTCCAAACCCAGAGAATGTACACCACCAAGAGCGAACCTTAATGTAAAGCATGGACCTTGGGTGATTATGATGTGTCAAGGTAGGTTCGCCAGTTGCAACAAATGCACCACTCTGATGGGGGATGTTGATAATAGGGGAAGCTGTGCATGTGAGGGGGCTGGGGGTATATAGGAAACCTCTGTACCTCCCTCTCAATTTTGCTATAAACCTAAAAGTGCTCTTAAAAAAGTAAATCTTTAAAATAATAATAATAAAAAGAAATCTTTACCCCAAAGGAGTTTCCTTACACAAAATGTTTATCATGGAGCATTGATTTTTTTTTTCTATTGTCATCATTGTCAATAGAGTAATGTACAGTAGGGAGGTCTCCCTGAAGGAGTTAGCGGGCTTTGTGTACAACCCCTTGTTTACTCTACCTCATTTCACAGGGAAGCTTAACCACCTGTTCGTTGAAAGGTTCTCCCCACAGGTGTTTTATTCCCTCTCCAACTGTTCATCCTCATCCCCACTGTTAAGTAATAAAGGGACCAATACCATTAAGTAGGTCATGATGTTGAAACCTTATGATGAAAAAGTTTCTTGATGAAGATAATCCCCATTTCACTAAAATCTTTACATCCTGGGGAAACAAAAACAACTACCCTTGTTATTACTGACCAAAAAACACCAGACTAAAAGGTGTCTGTAGTATATGCACTTTAGGGTCTGTTTGCTCAGAAAGATCCTCCTTTATTTGGGACATTCCCCTGAGAGTATCTTTTTTGTTTTTTTACCCCTGTGATGATGTCAGCATCATAGTGCTGTGATGTGGCTGTAACTGATTGGCCAGCAGTTGGCATCTCAATGAAGCTGGACCAATTAAGTGCTCACCTTCAGAAATCTGGGCTGGGCTCTGAGAGATGTCCCAGTCTCTGGGCTGTGATGGATTATGGTGGGAGTGGAATCACTGTAATGTTCACACCCCAGAAGAGAGGTCCCCAAACTTCTACTGCAGAAACCCGTCAAGTATTCCAAGTTTCCATTCATCTCAAAGCAGAGCTCTTCATCTTTTTCCCAGCATCTGTGAGATACCACAAAATTCTTTCTTTCTTCTATAAGCTACCTCACTTCCTTTCTGTAATAAATAATAATGATTTGTTTAATGCATCTTTTTCTGAAAACTCATTAGGGTGGCATGAAATGAAGCAAATTATTTATACTTAGTCTTATTTCTGATACAGGTTACCACCAATTGCTGGTATTTTTAAGAGGGTAGGAATGTTCATCCCTCCCCTCACTTCCCTATAAAGGAACACTTTCTGTCCAGTCTCGTTGAGCTTTTCTCCTAGATAGGAAGAGTTCTTCATCTGATGGGCAGAATCTGAGACCATAATTCAGTCTTTATATATACAGAGAGAGAGAGAGAGAGAGAGAGAGAGCGCCGGGATACTATATCTTAAAAGGCTTAGAGACTTGTACGTTCTCTCTCTTTGACTTACTAGGCCCATTAACATTGGGCTCTCTTGCCCTCTCTTGGTCTGTCTTCATGCTCCCCTTGCCCAGGCCCAGACAGCATCCTCTCTCCAATCCTACATTTATGCTCTTATTTGGATTAGCAAAGCAAGCTATATAGATCTTGACCCTAACGCTGGCTGGGTAAGTAGACTGGTGATCTTCAGACCAGCTATTTTTAGATATGTCAGAGTCATGACAACTACTCAAAGGAGACTTTATTTAGATTTCCATACCTAACTTACTGAAAGGATTTTCCAACATCTTCTAAAGGCAAAGCAAAACATTTAGTTCAGATAGTGGGCATTTGGCCATTTATTTTTTTTTGATTGGTATTTTACTCCCTGTTTTCCCTTATATCAGAGCTTCTTAATTCAAAACTAGAGAGAATATTGGTAAAGAGTAGAATTTAGGTATTATATTCCACCTCACATCCCTTTGGGTCATGATTCATTCTTGGTATACTGTACACAGGTTATCCTGTATCCAGCTCAGTGGTTCTCAATGTGGGCTACTAATTAGACTCTCCTGGGAAGCTGTGAAAACTTGCAGTGCTCAGACAGCACTCGTGTCAAACTAAACCAGAATTTCTCTGGGTGGGAACCAGACAGCAGTGAATGTGCAATAAAGGTTGAGAGCCATTGCTATGTCTACTACTCTTTCAATGACCCTCATGACTCTCCTGTTGTCTTTTGACAACAGGAATCTCCTGATCAACCAAAGAGCACAGAGCCCAAACAGAAGCAAGGAAGGGCTAAGGGAGTCAAGAGCTAAAAAAAAAAAAAGTTGGGCTCGTGCGCAGCAAACTCAATGGGTTGTAGCAGTAGGAACAAAAGTCTTGTGCCAGATGATTTATTATAGAAGGACAAACTGCTTTGATTGGAATTGTATTGATCTTAATGGACAACCTTAATGGGAAAAAAGATCAAGTTCTGAAATTAGGTAAAAAACCCCAACATATATATATGGGATGAGAGAGAGAGGACTAAACATGAATAATTAAAGTTGAGAAAATTTAGGTGCATATCGGTCGGCTCGGGCTGCCATACCAAAATACCATAGCCGGTGTGGCTTAAACAACAGAAATATATTGTCTTATAGTTCTAGAGGCTAGAGGTCCCAGATCAGGATGCTAGCATGGCCAGTTTTTGGTGAGAGCTCTCTTCCTGGCTTGTAGGTGGCTGCCTTCTCTCTGTGTGCTCACATAGTGTTTTCTTGGTGTGTGCAAGGAGAGAGAGGGAAAGAGACAGAGACAGAGACAGAGAGAGGGAGGGGGAGGGGAAAGAGGAGGTGAAGGGGGAGAGGGAGGGAAAGAGGGAGGGGGAGGGGGAGAGAAGGGGAGAGGGTTCTGGTGTCTCTTCCTCTTCTTATAAGAGCCACCAGACCTATCAGATTAGGGCCCCACCCTTATGATCTCACTTAACCTATATCACCTCCTCACAAATATAATCACTTTGGGGATTAGGACTTAAACATATGAATTTGGGGAATAGGAGGGAAGGATGTTTTTGTCTACGGCAAGGTGTTTTGGTTCAGTCTAGACAAAGTATAAGTCAATAATGACTGCTAAAATGTGATTGCATGTCAAGATACATAAAAATAATAGTGATTATTTATTGAAGTTTACCATGTGGCAGGCACTATACTACAGATAGCACACTTTTACAGTATAACACACATGGACCTGTTTACACATTATATCATTTAGAGTATGAAGAGAAACAAACAGGATTAGCTGGAGAAGTCCTCTGGACACTCATAATAATGGAAAGGGGATTTCCCATTCCCAGTATGAGCTGGTTGTGTCTAGCTATTGTGTACCTAGCACAATACCAGGGCACCATATCCTCCAACAGCCTGAAGTCAATTTCTCAGAAAGTCACCAGGCACTAGCAGCTGATTCTCAGACAACTCCCTGAAGCTGTCGCCCAAGACCTGATCCTTTACTCCCTGAATGAAAACTGTTTCTCATATTTGCATTATATGCTGGTAGCTAAAGAGGCAGGGTACCCCCCCAACCCTGCCAACACAAGCCAATCCAAAATTGTGTAGCTTCTCCCAGACTCCCAAAGGCATCTCTGTGATACGGGGCAGCATGCCTCTTCTTACTGAACTTTGGCTGGTCAACTTCCCCAAAAAAGCCTCTTTCCCAGATAGAGCTCTGTTTTTAACCTGGTGCTTCTGTAACTTTTATAGGCATATGAAACATCTGAAAGATTTTGTTAAAATGCAGATTCTGACTTACCCTGTTTGCAAGGGAACCCAAGTTTCTGCATTTTTAACAAGCTCCTGCTGCTGAAATGGGGACTGCACTCTGAGTAACAAGCATGTTTTGAGGAACATACTTCGTGATATGGTGGTATTTTCCATCTCTCACCTCCCACCTCCCCATCAGTCCATCAATCCTCATAGCAATCTCCTGAAATATTCTTGTGTATACTCATCATTTTGTGTATTAGAAAATTAAGGCTCAAATAGGCTATGGAATCATAGAGAAGAGACTGTCCCTGGGGTTTGAATTAAGTTGCTTTTTTTCTTTTTTTGCAAAAGGGACACTGTCTTTCTTCTCTCGTCTTTCTCTTTACAAATTCACTGATTTTATTCTGAAGGATTAGAACTCACCGTACAATTATAGAAGCGAACTCTGGGAAAGTACGTAGAAGGATCCTGGACTTTGACGTGAATCACAACTCACCAATCAATCCACTGTCTTTCCCAGACCTACATCGCTATAATTTAGTAGATGGCAGCTACGGTTGACTTGAGAAACAGCTATGGGGCCACCAGCCTGGTGCTTTTGTAACTTTTTGTTTTTCTTTCTTCTTATTTTTCATAAACCCCTTGGTACCTCATACACAGAAGAAAGGGTAAAAGAATGAATAAAGGTATAGATAAGTAAACGAGATTCCCATGTTAGATCCAAAGATTGAGTAATGTTACTCTCCTCTATGAAAACCAGCAGAGGGAGAGACAAACATAAATACACATACATATGCATATATATACACACAAACATATTTCTTACTGTTCAGTATCATATATATTTAGACTTAAATTTGTATAAAATGTACATAAAAGATAGATATATACATATCATAAGAAATATGCGTAAGGAAGCAAATATTTTTATCCCTTATGCATGTCCTTCGAATGGACTAATCAGGAGCATTTCAAAATGAAGGCAAAACCACATGATTCAAAAAAGAGATAAATTAAACTCATGAGCTGGTCTGTATTCTGCCCACTTAAAATAATTTAGCTTGAGTTTCAAAGTGATATTGTAACCAGGTTCACTTCACTGAACCTATTTGCATATTCATCTGAATGCAAAGCACAAGATTAAAGTGAATTGCTGTTTAGCTTTCTTCTCTGGAGTTCTCGGCGGGATCCACCTCTTGCTGACAAGCACACCAAAGCCCCTAGGGAAGCATTTACAAAATGGGTTTACAAATTTGTTTATGTGCAATACCCTCCTCACCAAAACAACAAAGATCACTATGATCCTGCAACTAAAGCAACTCTTCCCATTTAATCAGATTCTCCTACTCATTTTTCACTCTATTCTTATTTTGTACACTTTGAATTTGAGCTTATCTTTATCTTATTTAACATTTTAAAAGTTACTTCACATGTGTAGCAAGATATCGAAAATTCATTAGGTACCTCTTACATGCTTAGCTTTATGTTAGGCACTGGTTTTAATACATTGTTTTCTTATTAGAAGAATGAAACATACACATATTAACATTTTGAATAATATAAATGGCTATTAATTTGACTCAGTTCACCCCATTTTCAGTACCTCGTCTGAGTTTTAACCACTTTTAATTATTTCTCCTGCATCCTCCCAGAAAGTATATGTTTGTATATGTGTGGCTGAGCATATATAGGGCACCCTAACATGTATATATATCCTTCTCTATTTTCCAGTAAATTGATTCCTCCCAAAACAAGAAATACAACCTTTAGTTTTCTGGTACTAGCCTCAAAATAGCGCATAACACTGATTTTTGAATATAATAAGTGTCTGGCAATGTATTTGTTAACTCACCAGCCTTTGATATTCTTTGCCCATTAATCCATTCTAGCTTGGATATTTAACTCTGTGTATGGCTCTTCCCCTCAATTTCTACTACACTAAACAACATTTGGTCAAGTTCCAATTTAAACATATTGAATGAACTTATTTCTGAAACATTAGGCCCCTCTTAAAAAGGATTATTCTGTAGTTTGTCTATTTTAAAATTGTACTATATTTTTCTGGGTTTTTTAAAGGAAAGGCAATTGATAGCACTAGAACAGCTTAACCAATGATTTTAACATTGGATCTGAAATGCTGTAATATTTTAAAAATCCCATTTATACATCATTATGTTCCTTGATTCATTTATTTTAAAATAGTTGCATAACATGCACCATACCCAGAGACCCATGGTAATAGGAAGAGCGCTGGCTTTAGAAAGACCAGGAGAGGAAGGGAGGGCCTACAGCTCAGAGAACTGTGCTTGAGGTGGGACTGGGCAGGGAGCAGCCACATTTACAGGGCAGAGAAAGCTACAGCTTGTGCACAGAAAACAGAGAAGGAGAAAACCGAGAGGCGGCAATTTGGGAAACAAGGTCAACTTTGCAGATCAAATATGTTTACACAGGAAAAAGGGAAGCTGCTTGAGTGAGATTCAGATGTTATAAAGAAAGGAGGCTGCTGTGGAAGTGAGTTCATCTGTCATAGAGATTTCTATGACATTGAAAATTGCAGTTACTGACCATGTTAAAATAACTACATATTTAAATTGTTCTACAATAGATGTAAAAGAGTTTTAAAATAATACCAATTTTATTACTAACAACCAGAGGACTGAATAACCTTGAAAATGTGTTTGCAATTCTATTTGTTCTTAGAATATATTATATTAAATATATGCAGTCAAAGGTTGTTTCTAAAGTCACTTGAAATAATTTATTCTCGCCGCGGTTCATATCAACTTGATATATAGTTAAGTTCATTCATTTTGTTTTTCAGTTTGTAGGTACTCTACCGTATCTTTTCAATTCAATTTAATTTTGAAAATGTAAGCAATTCATAAGAT
Organism: Grampus griseus; assembly: GCF_964374135.1. Classification (NCBI taxonomy): domain Eukaryota; kingdom Metazoa; phylum Chordata; class Mammalia; order Artiodactyla; family Delphinidae; genus Grampus; species Grampus griseus. The sequence goes on from NC_139003.1 coordinate 16,728,447, forward strand.
TCAAAAGCCAACATTATTTAAAAAGGTATTTTCAGAGAAAGCTTGCTTTTATATCTGTTCCCTTTTGGGAGTGTTTTATTTATTAAATACATTTGCATAGACATACACAAACGGTCGCATATCAAATATACTCTTCTGAACCTTGCTTTTTTCACTGAACAATACATCCTGGAGATCACTCCATATCAGCTGATGGAGAGTGTCCTCATTCCTTTTTATGACTACAAACTATTCCACTGTGTGAATGGACTATTTTAAATTCAACCAGATCCCTATTAATTGATATCTGAAACATTTCTAAGCTAATGGGTTAAAACATAATTTTTAATGGGTAGATTATATGAATATAACATAACTGATTTAGCTAATATATTCCCAAACATTTATTTCCAACATTTTGCCATTACAAAAAAAATGCTCTAGCAATAATTCTTTAGCAAACTCTATACAGATCCTAAATTATTTTATAGAATAAGCTTCTAGAAGTAGAATTTCCTGTTTAAATTTTTTGCACTTATTTAATGTTTTATCTCCATTGATTTGGGTCCTATTTGACAGCCTATGACATATAATAATCCTGACAGTAATTCCCAATTTGACTATTCAGTAACATCATTCTGTCATCCTGAATATAGAGTTTTTTCAAATCTAAAACTTACAGATATCAGAAAGTTGAATTAAAAATAGAAATAAAAACTATTCTAATATATGAATATAGTCTCCACTATGGAAAAATGGCATTGAGTTCTTATACCTATAACATGGAGATCAGTTTGCTCTGTCAAACAGAATAAATGAAAGTTTTGATTGAAGGTGTTATACAAATAAATTTTATCCATAGAGATTGCTTCAATTTAAGTAGTTACTACAGTGTAATGTAAATATTTACTTTGGGTTTTAAGGACAAGTCTTTCCCTGTTTTATATATGCCCTTTTGCACATGGTACAAATGTAGAAAACTTTGAAACTATTGCCAAGTTTCTTAGAAACCTGAAGTTTCAGTTTGCTGAGATAAAAGTAATGTGTTCTACACTGTTCTCATTGAGAAGCCACCAGCAGGGATAAAGTTATCTGAGTCAAGAGTAGAAATTCAAGAAGGAAAGGGACCTGGGATTGTCTTCCTTCCTCTAGACAATCATAAAGACTTCAAATAATTTCCCCTGAAGGTATATGCCTCAGAAAACATACAGCATAGAGGAATTTACTCTGGAGGATTCCACATAAAGCCATTTGTACAGGAAGCCCTGGAGGAAATAGAAATGACTAGTCAATGTTTTGATTCTGACCAGGGAAACAAATAATGAACCTAGTTTGTACATAGGGAACTACAATACATACCCAGTGACAGATTATAAACATGTCAGCCAGTGTCTGAGAGAACAGCTGGTATAAAGATAAAGGAGCTACTATTTATCAAAGACAGATTTAATAGAACAGAGATCCTTAGCCCATAGAGACAATTAGTACCCAAGATCCCAGAAAACTATCTGAGGAGCCATCTTATAGAATATTAAGATACGAAAGCAACTGTGTAACATACCCCATCTGAGCTTCACAACATGTAAAATCAAAGGGACAAGAGATGTGGTGGGGTGGAAGATAGACACTATGAGAAAACAGGCTGTAAGCAGAGCTCCATTGGATGGAGAGAATAATTCTGGCAGGTGGAGATTCTAGAGATAAAGACTCTATGCCTTAATCAGTAAACTCAAATATCTTAATGAAATAAAAATTCATATTTTAAGGCAAGACAAGAAAAACATAAAACTTTTTTCTGCCAGTTTGGGCCTCCTGCCTCCCCTCTACTATGTATTGTGCATCTGTGTTATGTATCAACCAGACGTCCCCAAAGGCAGAAAAACCTGCTCAACCATAAAGATCAATTTTTCTTCTTTTGGAGCTAGCCATGCAACTCCTTAGAAGATAATATTCCTTTCTCAATTGTGTGAGGGGTCACGATAACCCACCACTCGCCTTGTATGTGCAGATATCTTTGGTAAACTTTATGAACAATGCCAGTACATATTTTTCCTTAAAGATAGCAATTGGTGAAGAATAGACTGGGTCAGAGGAACTGAGGAGATACTGGGCCGCACCTAATGGAAGTTCTGAGCTTAAATACTCAGGACCTTATTAATGTTACTAGCTATATTACTTGTACCCTGCCTGTTTTACAAGATCATTTTTTCTTGCATTACCAAATGTGTGACTGAGCCTCCAGTAAAAGTACTGATGACTAGGCAGCTTGAAACAATTGATCAAATATACAGTTATATAAGGTCAATGATTGTAATAGTGTAACTCTAGATATGGGAAGAAGCAATAAGAGGGAACCATTTCCAGGACCATAACGGACTAGTAACACAGGTGGCCCAGAGGCTTCTGGCTACTGTTAACAGGGCTAGTCCAGTAATAGCCCAATAAGTGGCCTATCAACGAAATCCTCACCTGACCTTGGAACGAGCATTCCTAGTGCCGTGGGACAGACTGGTGATGAAATGCCTCCCAAACCTTGGTCAAAATTAAGACCGAAAGGGAAGGGATTGTAAAATAAAGAACGTGGCCCATTATCCAGTTCTACAAGAATCAAGACATTAGCCACTGCAGTCACTGACCTACAGGACACCCTGAAAGGAATTCAGGGCAAGGATCAGAATGAGGCACTTTGTGCTCTGGGAAAACTGGGAGAACTGGCCTTCAGCTAGTTAGATCTCTTCAGGAGAAAATTTTATGAACCCAGTTTCTTGCATCTTCCTACACTCAGAAAAGCACTAAAACCATTAACTTAGAAATACTATTTCCTGCAAACAGCAGTAACCTTATAACAAGATGTGTGCTTGAATTGCATGTACCCCTTGGCCAATATCACATATATACTGACCTCCCCCCTTATCTCTTTGGAACAGTTTTCAGAGCTCTCTGGGTTATAATCCTCAGGTTGGCACAAATAAGTTTTTCCATTTCTTTCTTAGACTGACTATTGATTAATTTTTTTGTTGACAATCTTATAGAACCAAACACATAATGTCAACAACTGCAGCCAACCAGATGATATAGAGTGATGGGTAAGATGAGGCACTAAAGGGTGTTCTCCCACCTAAAGACAGGAGGAGCCATGCTGGCTTAGCTAATAGTTGCCTCCAAGGAATTTGGGCCCAGTATTGCCATACTGTCTGATTTTTCAAGAAAAGCTAAAAAATTTTTGTGTGAAGAAATCAAACCGTTATGTTACCAACACAATTTTTTAAGTTTTAAAAAATTCTATATAGGCCAACCAAAACATGTCTACAGGCCCCCAATTTGCTATCTCTATAATTGTCCTCAGGCTACTGAGTCTGAGGAAGCTGTTTACTGCTACTGGGCCTTACTATCCCCTTCTTCCAAAAAGAATGAGAGGGGCTCAGGAACAATGAACATTACAAGGAAAAACAATCTGGTTTTTTTTATGGGCAATAAATAGTTCTTATTTACCTTGAATTGCAAAAGCTCTGTGACACCCAAAGTGAACAATGTTAGCTCAAAATAACTTCAAATATCTTTTATTTAGAAAAAAAACTGTAGGGGCTTCCCTGGTGGCGCAGTGGTTGAGAGTCCGCCTGCCGATGCAGGGGACATGGGTTCGCGCCCCGGTCCGGGAGGATCCCACGTGCCGCGGAGTGGCTTGGGCCCGTGAGCCATGGCCGCTAGGCCTGCACGTCCGGAGCCTGTGCTCTGCAACGGGAGAGACCACGACAGTGAGAGGCCCGCGTACCGCAAAAAAACAAAACAAACAAACAAAAAAACAAAAAAACCCTGTAAAGCTGAAGTAGGACTATAACTTTCCAAATTTCAAACTGGTTCATAATGGTGCAATTCAAGCCTTTTTCATCTTGCTAATGAAAATGCCACACTGACTAGGCATTTCATGCATTCAAAGATGCTGATGCAGCCCTCTGGAAAGGAAAGGAAAGACCCATCCCTTCTAATAATCAGTTGATTGATCTTCCCACCGAGATGACCAGATATTTTGACTGCATAGGTAGAACACATTTACCTGTAAGGTCAGTCTAGAGAGTTTTGAGAGCACAAATTGGAGTTGATATTTTACAGCTCCCAGTAGAGTATTAAATGTGTTTCTATCTCTTTTCAAAGGCAATAGCTATTTTTAATCTGAAAACTTTTTTTATATATAAAAAATCACCCTGCCTCTCACCACATTTCTGCAAATACAATTTTCTTAGAATGAGGGAATTTACAGTTGGAAAACACATTGGAGGTCATTCTGGTCAAATCTCTGATTCACTGGGGAATTCATGCTATAGAACCCCAACAAATGACCAGTAGTCTCTGCTTAAGTAACTGGTGAAATTTAACCAGTCTCTAAGGATTTTGGCTCATAGGGAGAATGGTAAAAACGTGACTTGGAATTTTTCTCTCTCCCCGTCTCAAGTCCACACGTAACAACGTGAAAGATCCCTGCTATTAACTCTCACTGTCATGTTCTGCTCTCTCCTTAGTAATCCTCAGCACCAACAAACACCCAACAGGCTGGTGTCCCAAGCACCACTCGTGACTCGCAAGTATCTGATTATTTCAAGCAGTGAAATATCACATTTGGCACCTCTCCTGAGAGGCAGCTGCTGTGTTTAGCTGGTGTGTGAGCAGTTGGTGGGTCCTGCCCACTGGCAGACCAAGTCAAAAATAGTGAGTGTCCACGTCAGCAGTCAAAAACCACACGGTTTCACCGACAACCCAAAATTTGTGGGGCTAATGTGGCCAAAACAAGGAGCAGAAACCTATATAAAAAAAGGCAAACCACCTTTCTAGTCTTTTGGACTTTCTGTCCTCTTAAAGGAAGAACAAACCACTTGTCTTTATAGAATTGCTCTGAAATGCTTGAATCTGTGAAGAAGATATATTATCATCATAAATCAAATGAATTTATTATGGACCAATTATTTCAAGCTCAAAATAAATTATTTCAATTTTTATAGAAAACATATATTTGCTGTGGAAATTGGGCATTTTAAAATATTGATTTAATGTGGTATAGGATCTCCAATAGTAAGTGTATCTGTGGTTTCTAGGGCTCTTAAAATAATGTTCTGGAAGCTACCTGTCCTCATTTTCCCTATTTGTGCCCATGACACAGCTATTAATCTTTATACAGTTATATATTATTAAAGTATCTTCCAATTAATGTCTTGTCTCTTCACTTTCTTTCTTGGTAAATTTACCTGAAAAAAAAGTACTTAATTTGATGCAGTCAGTTTTATTAATTTTTTCTTGTACATTTTGTTTCTTACATATTTTGTCAAAGAAATATTTCCTATCATAAGGTTTAAAATAGTTCGATATTTTCTCCTAAAAGGTTTACAGCTTTGCCTTTCAGAAATAAGCCAAAATTATTTTATGTGTATCATGTGAGGTAAGAATCAAATTCCATTTTTCTCAACATGGTAACAAGCTGTTAGCACCTATTTTCCCACTGATCGATAATGCCATTTATGTTGCATACCAAGGTGTCACAAAAGTAGATTCTACTCCTGGGCTCTTGAGTCAATTTCTCTGTGAAGCATAAATAACACTGCACTAAATGCTGTAAATGTAAAGCAAGTCAGTATCTTACAGAGTAGGTTCCCACACCAGATTCTTCTTCAGGAAAGTTTTGGCCATTTTTCTTCCCCTCAAAATTTTTAGAATCAGCTTGTCAAGTTTCTCAAAACTTTCTATTGGTATTTTTATTAAAATTGTGTTGAATCTCTAGCCTAATTTGCAGAAAACAGGCACCTTATGAAACTAAATTTTCTAATTGACTAATTAGATATCTTCATTTATTCAATTCTTCCTTAATGTCTTTGAAGAGGTTTTATAATTTTCTCTATAAAAGTCTTAAACAGTTTGTTAGACATATGTCTGTGTACCCTTATACTTTTGTGCTATTGTAAAGATTATTATTTTTGAGTTACATTTCTGTTTGTTGATAGTGTATAAAAATTCAGTTAATTTTTGTCTTATAGCCAGAAATGTTGCTAATTAATTCTAAGTCTGAAAACACTTTGGATTTTTTTATTTGGGCAATAATTTTCTGCAAATAATAATTTTCTTCCTTCCTTCTTTATATATTTTATTTTTTTTCTTTTGTACTATCTTGGCTACCCTTAATATACTAAAACATAGAAAATAATGTTGAATAGAGGCAGTTTTGTTGGTTATTCTTGTCTTATTCCTAATGTTACAGAAAATGCTTCGTCACTAATAATGTTCTTAAAAACATTTTAGTTGCGTACCGCAACAACAACAACAACAACAACAAAAGACTTTGCTAACTCTATTTTTATGAAATTGGTTTTATTATAATTTTATATATTTTATTTTATGCATTAGGGATCACAATTATAGGAAGGAGCCTATAAGCTCACCAGATTTCTATAGAGGAAAAAACAGTGTAAAATCTCTTTGGTAGAGCTTAATGCAGGATTCACAGGTTTAGCCTCAATGCTTTGCCAGGAGCCGAAATCTCTAGATACCCAGTGTCTTTGTAGGTGTTTTCCTTCATGTAACCACACTTTACCATTCCCTGGTTTGCTTTCCTTTTCACAACTTACCTTTCTCTAGTGTGTTTTCAGCTCACTGGGTTTTATTTTTGTTAGTTCCCACCCCCTTGGATATTTCTTACTTTGCAGCAAATCCAATAACACATTAAATATATTTCTGATAATTTATCAAGTATCATATTATATTTTAGCAAAAGGATCCCTCAGATTATGTAATCCATTATTCTGCTAGAAAAAGATATCTCGTCCAGAATTTTCCAACTCTTACTTAAGATGGGTTGGGAGAAAGATCTACCATAATTTATTAAAAATTCTGACCTTCAGATTTATATTCAAGATGGATTCTTCCCCTTGAAGAGCAATTTCCCCTAGTGAGACTTTATACCTCTTATACATCATCTAGCCTGAAACCCTCTTTCCTAATGGCAAAATTCAAAATTTTAAATATGGGAAACCAGTGCTCGGCTTTTAAACATCTATTGCTGCTTCCTGTTTTGAAAGGGATATACACAACCTTGTCTTTAGTGAAACAGAATTCATATGAACAGCACAGACAACTCTTGAAGCTCCATGCCTTCAAAGGTCTCAGAATCCTGTGTTTCCTCTTACATACTATAGTATTCATACTGACTGATCATTTATTTTTTCTGTATCTTTCAAGATTCTAAATCTCTGTGCCATTTTGTTTAGCTTCCTACCTAAAAGTGTAAAGGCATGTCACTTGTAGAGGAATAAGTCTTTGTTGTTCCTTGGAACATAGTAAAAGATCTCTCTCCCTCTTTCTCCATATATACATATAACATAAGACATTAAGTAAATATACCTGTACGTATATATATATAGCATAAGATATTAAATATGCTTGGGTCATAATTATTTTTCTTTGTTTTCAAGTAATTCTGCATCTGGTTGCTCTAATTTGTATCTCCCCTCCTCATTACACTTCACTGGCATTAGTTATTATTGTTCTATTTAGGCTTTTCAAACCTGGTAGGCAAAAAATGATTCTTGTTTTAACTTACATTTTTATGACTAGGGCTGTTGAATATTTTATCTGTGTTCTCAGAAGAGCTGACTAAGTTATTCTAGCACAAAATCACTCTCCTTTCCAACGTACCTTATTTTTCAGACTTAGGCCAGTTTATGGTTACTTTAATAATTAACTACCCATTTTCATATCATCTTTTTGAATGAATTCTAGGAAGTGATTCTTTTCAAAAGTGATTAGGTCCAATTCCTATTGCCTTGCTGTTCAAATTCTTTTATTGTTTCTAACTAATTTGTTTTAATTACCTAGGGATTAAACTAAATAAACTGAATAATTTGAAGTACCTGAATAATGGCATCAGCTCTTTTGGGGGTATAACTGCAGCCTTAGGATATTTTTATAAGACTTCGAAATAGTCATATGACTCAGTTGTGGCTAAAAACACTTAGAGATATAATTGGAGGAGAGAGAGAGAGAGTCAAATCCAGCACTCCTATTTTGTAAATCTGGCAAATAATATCCAGAAAGGAAGGCTGATTTACCAATATTACAGAGAAAGTTATTGGTAAATCTAGGGTTAGAACCCAAATATCCTGGCTCTTTTTCTACTGATTTATAACCTTTTTGCCACCATACAAATTTTTCCAAATTGGGAAAAGGAATTATGACAAATAATACATTTTTTAAATTCAGATAGACATTTGTATTTGGACTTCAGAAAAATATTAAGTTTTCCCTGACCAAGGATGTCAACCCACTGGGGTGGGAGGTATATGTTTAACCCACATTGGTTTTTGCTTGATATTTTCAAACTCTTAAAAGACAATCAGGCAATATACCATTTAGGAAGTGTGTTAGATAAACTGCAAGATTGGGCCTGCTATAAGGATGTCTCTGGCATATTTCTGAAACAAAGCTATTTCAGTGCCACTATTTAAAAAAATAATAAGTTTAACTGGAGTTAGTGACTTAATGAATGACTTTTTTCTGCACAACATCAAACTAAACATGGAACTTAGTCCTACATCACTTACTCCCAAACCCAACCCACACAAATAATTTGGGTGTATAGTAGATCTTGTTGAAAACCTGGAGTCTGTTGCAGCTTCAAATTTCTAACTAGAAACAGATTATGCACATTCAGCAATCAGGTTGGAAGAAGAGGTACGTAGGGGACATGTTTTGAAGAAGATTTTGCATATGAGCTCACTATTTTGGCTTAGATTGTGTTTTTCTTTGAGGGATCAGGAAGGCATTTGGATCCAAGAAATTTCTTTACACAAAAGAACTTTCTGGTCAGCCTGCTATCAAATGTGTGTCCCAGACCTTTCCCGTCAACATGGCGTCCAGTACACATCACGTTACGCCTTCTTCCTCTTTCACCTTTCTCCCTTCTCTGCCTGCTCAGCTCTCTTTGCACTTCATGAAGAGCAAAAAAATCTTTTCCACTAGCATATTTGCTCTTTTCTCAGATGCCTTGGCACCAGTATGCCTTCTGCACACACTTAGATAAAATTCCAGCCAAAGACAGTTCACTGTTTAAGAGCAATTCTAATGCCAGCTGTTTAGGTAATGATATTTTTTTCACCATATTATACAATAAGCAGAGAATCAGCTATGAGGGTTTAATGCAGACATAGGGTTTACCACAGCACTTAACAATCTCTAAACTCTAAACAATCTCTAAACCGTAGCATTTAATCATCTTTAAACTCTGCTTATCTTTCTCTACTTCCCTAAATTTGTTCCATTCCCAATCAAGTGCTTCTCTAAGAAAATAAACATTCTCTTGCTAATTCTACCCACTTCTTATCTTGTTCTCAGGCCAACTCTTTCTCAGCCCTCCTCTCCACTGAAGAGGCCTTTTCTCCCAATTTCCTATCTGGCCCCAAATGGCTGCCATCCCTTGCCTAGCTTGCCTAAATCAAGGAATAATTAATCTAATAATCCCCAACCTTTTACAGAATTCTGAAAACATATTCTTCTCCTTCTTTATTCATGGTTCTCAATTTTCAACTCAAGTACCCAAACATCTATTACTGTTCTATTCTAGAGTTTGGAGCGAAAATGGTGGTCTCCCATTTACATGCTCCTGTTAGCACATACTGGCAGTAATTTAAAATTCCTACATTGACAACACCGCAGTGAAACTCTTTTATTTTTTTCTACCAAAAAAAAAAAAAGAAAAAGATGCTAAATAAACAATGAGGGTAGAGAATTTTCTTCAAAAATGTCCATATCTTTGTAATAGTGTTATACTGTTTCTCCCAAAACCAAGATGACAGATTTCATTATCCTCTCAGATCCTCACTTTTAAAAATATTTAATAGTCATTCTGCCTATGGTATCATATTCTGATCTCATTTCCCCCTGCTTTTCAGTCTCTAATAAAAGTTTCCACTCAATCCATATGTAAAACCATCTTGTAATAAGGGAATTTTATGTCACTGGGAGAAAGATTTCTGTTGTGCTCTGTTAAGTAGCATGGTAGGTGAAGCAGCATTTGTCAAGCTTTTACAAGGGTCTCTGCTTCAGTGCTTCCAAATAAATTGCTTCAGGAGTCTTCAGATCCATCACATCCTTTGATTATGTCCCTTCATTGTGAAAATAACTTTCATTTATGGATGTCTTAAATCAGGCACCGTTTTCATGAAATATTCTTTCTCTATAGTTCATATTTCTTCTTTCTGCCTTTTAATATACCTATTTGGTTAGCCAAAGAAGGAATGTAATTCAGGGGGAGTGGGAAGGAAGGCAGACAGGAGAGGGCACAAAATTAGTTCTGAAGTGTTGCACAACCTAGCAAGTGTCAGTACAGGCAGCAGCATTATACTCGACAAATGGACATTTTATAAGAAATACCACTTAGGTTTTAGTAGTGCTGCAGTGACCAGCCAGTTGAGGCAGGCATGATACTGATGAACAGTGATTCATAGGTGAGACTGAGTGCAAAAGCCTCATGTATCTATACTTCATGGAACTCTCCAGGTTAGAGTTTTCTTTTTTCTCTAGTTCTCAAATTATTGAAAATAACATTGGCCCTCTCCTTCTAAAGAAGAGATGTGCTTTTTACTGAAAAAAAAAAAATACTGGGAAACATTTTTCTGGCCATTTCACTTTTTTTTTCATGGATGACCTCAATTCATTCAGAATAACCTGCAACTTCAAACTACCACATAAACACCCAATACTTAGTCTTTGGAAGTTGGAACATTTCAGCTCAATATATGCCGAATATCACTAAGCTTGCTGCTATACATAATTTTTGTTGTTTTTCAATTTTAGGATCACTTATTAGCTGGGGGCTAAGAAGGAAAAAAACATGCATTATCTTGAAAAGACAAGAACATGATTGACAAACAAGAACTGGCCCCCAAGCTAGTTCCAGTCAATTTCTCAAACAAAAGATCCATTCTCAATCTTTCTTCCCACATGAAACAGAGCGAACTAAGGGATTCTTATATAATCCAAAGTCTGAAGGACCATTGGAAGCCAGAATTGAGATGTTAACTCCATCAGGTAAGGGATAAATCTAACAGTTCTCCACTTGGATTAAAAGGAAACTACAGATGTAAAAGAAAATTTTCAAGGTACCAATTCTGACATTCTATTCCTGGCTAATCAGTATGACACATTTTCTATGGTTCTTTGGGTCTTCAGAAATCCTTACCTTTTTGCCTTTATTATCAATATTCCTTCCCCACACTTTAGTTATGTATATACCATGTGACCCTAACTTAACATCTTAATGTGTATGATATTTCAAACCTTATCAAGTAACTAGAAACAACCAAATACGTCTTCAGACACTGAGAAAAATCTGCTTCCATTTTTTGTAGGTTAAATAATCCCCAACCCAATAACATTTTTCACAGAGAATATTATTTTTTAAATACATTGGTTGGTCTCTTAGAGAATCTTAAAAATGTCTACATATATATAAGCTAGTGGAGCCCGTAAGAGTCTAACTAGTTTCTGACTAGTGAATATTAATACAACTTATTCTTCTTAATATTCTAATGTAGAAATACACAGTTGAAAGAGTCTTATCTCCTACTGATCTTCAGTATCCCACAGGTACAAAAGTAGGCTTGTAGCAACCCTTCCGTGAATTTCAACCACGTGGAGAAGAAACCATAAACTCCCACGACTACCACCCCCTTATGAGGAAACTCATAAGCCCTTCCTGCTCCTTATTCCATGAATTACCAAGGAAACTGCGTGTCACATAAATATACTTGGTATTTGAGAGGTATTCCTTGAAGACCTACTCGTCCATTTGTTTTGAACAAGGTCTTTTCACTGACACACAGCTAAGTAACATAGCAAACTCTAATCAACAGTTCCCTGAATTCATAGAAGATCCTTGCAATCGGGGAATGTACAATGCCAACAACATGGGAAAATTTGGTGCGAGCAATGATCCCTCCTAGCAAGTAACCTGTTACTCAAAAGTGCCTGAGATTGTTCAGGGATCAGATAATACTTATATGCTGAATGTCTTACAAGCCTCTTAAGAAATCTATCATCCTGAGAAAGATCAAGCCAGGGATACAGTGATTCTCCAATTACAAAGCCTCAGTGCTCTCTTCATGCTCAGGGGCTTTCATTCCCCTCTTCTTCCTCCCATGCCAAAGTCCCAGCTCCTTTGAAGTCCAGGCTCCAGTGCAGGGTTATCAGCCATTCACGCCTCCATTTGGTATCACATGGCACACAGGGAGGGGGAGCTTTAGATACTAAAGCTAGAGTACGAAGGGGATGGAAAAAATCCTCACAGTTGTCTGGGCTTCAGATTTCTTACTGAAAACCAGTAGGAATTTATGTACTACAAAGGTGACTCTATTACCAACATATTTCCTATTTTTTATACTGAATACTGTCTGTATCTGTCCTAGCTTAAAGCTCACTTAAAAAACACTAGCATAGCCAGGCTTCTGGAAGAGAATAGAAATAGAAGTGGGAATGAGGAGAGTCATTCCAACATAAGTTAAAAAGTAAATTGTGGGCTTCCCAGGTGGCGCAGTGGATGAGAGTCCGCCTGACGATGCAGGGGACACGGGTTCGTGCCCTCGTCCGGGAAGATCCCACGTGCCGCGGAGCGGCTGGGCCCGTGAGCCATGGCCACTGGGCCTGCGTGTCCGGAGCCTGTGCTCCGTAACGGGAGAGGCCACGACAGTGAGAGGCCCGTGTACCGCAAAAAAGAAAAAAAAAAAAAAAAGTAAATTGTAATATTCATTTATCCACATCCAAAAACATTTTTATTTTTACCTTAGACAATTCTGAATACATACAAAAGTTGAGAGAATAGTATAATAATCCTTATACACCCATCGCCCAGTTTCAACAATTATCAAGCTCAAATTGTTTTGAAACAAATTCCAATTGTTATATCATTTCATGCATAAATATGTCAGTATGTACCTCTAAAAACAACATAACATCATGACTGTTTAAAACGTATCTACAATAACATTATATAAAACATTAGCAATAATTTGTTAGTACCATCAAATATCCAATTAGTCTTCAAATTTCTCCGACTGTCTCATAATTTTTTTTACAATGTGTTTGCTCAAATTAGGATCAAAATGTACTGCACTTGGCTGATACATCTCTTAAGACTTCTTGAATCACAAGTTCTCCACTCCATATTTTTTCATTATAATGTGTTTGTGGAAAGAATGAGAATATTTGTCCTGTGTTTTTGGCCCAGTCTAGATTTTGCTAATTTTATCCCTGTAGTCATTTAGCATGATTCTCCATCCCATGTATATTGATTAGCTTCAGGTTCTTTTTTTTTTGGCAAGAATACCTTAGAAGTAGTTTATGTACCTTTATTAGAAGGCACTTAATGGCTGACTGTCTCTATTTTGTGATGGTACAATGCACTGTAATCATTACCTACATTTTTTTAATTCATTGGGGGAAACTCTAAAAGATTTAGGCAAGTTCTAACCTGTATATCCTCGAAATAAGAACTGAGGACTCAAAGATGAATAAGACGTGGTCTTGCTCTGTAAAATCTTATAATTTAAGGTGTGGGAAATAAGAAACAGGCATAGAAACCAGCTGTTATAACGCCAGGCAGGCTCTGCCAATACCAGATAAGTCTATAGCGTGAGGCTGTCTTATAGAACAAGAGACACCGGCCAGGCATCAGAGGAAAGCATCCCAGGTCAAATCAACACCAGAAAAGAGTTGTGCAGAAAAGATCATTGGGAGTATATGGGGAAACCCAGCCTCTCTGACCATCAATACTTTTTTTTCAGTTATACAATGAGAAAGCTGATTTAAAACCTCTCTAAATTCCTTCTACCTCTTAAGTTCTAGCAAACCATATATTTAACCTGTAATATAGCCAAAATACTCACATATTTGTAGCAAAAGGATAATTAGAAAATCATATAACAAAATTCAGTATGAAATAGTTTGCTATCCACTTCTCCAATAAAAATTTCAGAGAAAGATAAGCCAGTGGTTAAGATATTTGAGGCACTTCCGCAAAGGATTTCTTGCTAACTTCAGAATATGATCACTCCAGTTCTTCACTGAGTTAAATTTAACACTGAAATATGATTTCCAAGCACCCAGTGGATTGTGGTCAGGGGTATAAATTAGAATAATAACGTTTTGAGGAGGAAATTTGGAAACATCTGGTAATAATATAAATTTACATACATTTCTGGCAATGTAATTTAAGCAATAAATTCTATATAACTACTCACACAAACATGCAAAGAGGACAATTGTAGCCTTATTTGTGATACTGGTAAACTGAAAACAATTACACCCATCAATAGAGGACTGATTTTTTTTTAAGATAATGATTTGTTGTCAAAAAGAATAAGCTAGATCTCTAACTACCTATATGAACATCACTGCACAATTTCAAGTGAAATTAAGCAGTATGCTGAATGTCCTGTTTAATTCTTATTTTTTATTCTTATTTTAGAAAGTATCTTTCTACTTGTATATCTGTATGTATGTATGTATATTCATGTTTTTAGCAGAAAATGTCTGCAAGTATAAAACCAAAGTTTTATCAGTATTTACTTTTAGAAAGTAAATGCTATTATTTCTATATTATTTGTATGCTTTACCTGTACATATTGTTTTTCAAATTAGAAAAAGGGCAATAATTTTTTTTAACCAATGCTTTTCTTTCCCCAAATATAGTTCCTTTGTCTCCTCTCTCCCTCTCTTCTGCTTTGAGCTCCCCATCATATTAAGCATGTTCTATCTTACCACAAACTCTAAACAAGTAAATAATAAAACCCTTCCTTGACTTACATGCTCCTCTGGCTTTTGCCCTGCCTCCCTCCTTCCCCTCGTAAACACATCCAATTTTGAGGCCATTCCCACGGCTGTCCTTCCACACCTCCCCTTCACTTTTCCACCCAACATCACTGGGTTTCTATCCCCATCACTCCACTGAAATTTCCTTGATAACAGTCATCAATGGCTTTCTGATGGTCAAATAGTATGGGCCATGTGGGATCTTCATCTTGGACCTCCCAGCTACACTGAACACTTCAGCACTGTATTCCCAAGATTTCCATGAATTTCCTCCCTGAGGTTCTGTGACACCATCCTCTTGGCATAATTTCTATGTCTGTGCCAGCACACCCAGAAGTATCCTCTCATGAATCCTCTTATTTGAGTTACTCCCCAAATTTTCTTTCCTTTGTCCTATTCCTCTTGATTCCATCCTCTCTCATACCCTCAGGTACTTTGATCTGCTTTTCATGCTCTCTCTTATGTATCTTCCACATCTCCCTCCATCACCTCAAGTCATATCACCAACATGCTCATGTCACTCCATAAACACACATACACACTCACACACACACGCACACACTCCTCCTATGCCCTCTGTTCTCTACCTCCACACTGTGATTTTTCAATTTTTCTTCTTTCTGTCAAAGCCAAGGTTCTTGAAGGAGGGTACAGCACTTGCTATTTCATCATCGCTCATTCCTTCTTCAGCCCAAAGGTGGATTTGTTAAACAGCAAATGAAGCTGTATGTCAGGCACCCTCATTGCATGAACCCATTCCAAGGCCTTATACATGGTTTTGAATTCATAATTGTGTGTTCTTTTTCTTATAAAGAACCCCCAAATTGTACAGCAGAAGGCCACCCATAATTTGGATCTGTTCCTGACTCAGGACATTAAAAACTAGCTTCTAATCTAACCATTCCTCTGAAATTACTATGACAAAGATCACAATTTAATCCCTAATTGATAAATCTACAGGTAACTCCTAGTCTGTCTGACCTCTTTGTGATTTTGTTGCAGTTAACCAACCTCTCCTTCTTAAAACTGCCCTTTTATTTTAATTTTCATCCTTCCCTGTGTCTTTATACATCACTTGCCTCTTCTCATTCTCCTTCTCTTTGCTTGCCCACCCCTACAATGAATTAATCATCAATCCTATTAAGCATGCCTCTGAAATTTTTCTCTTCTATTCACTGTCACCTTCATTCAGGCTTGCTCTTAGCTTCTACTCTCATAAGATCAGTCCCTATAGTTATGCCATCTCTCTGCCTTCACCCACCCCCACCATTAAAATCCTTAAAGGTGGCCCATAGCTTGAGGATGAAATCCAAATTTTATAGTGTACGAAGTCTCCATGGCACGTTCTTGCCTTTTCCAGGCTCATCTCAAAACACGGCTCAATGGTTCTAGCCAAAATACTCGCTCTTCCCAGAAGGCACATCTGTGCTTTGTACCTACTGCGTCCTGTACCTAAAGAACAATTTCTCATTCCCTCCTATTCCCCTACCCATCATTCTATCTAACTCCTAATCAACATTTAAAATTCAGCTTAAGAATCACTCCCTGACCACCCTCTGTTAAATTAAGCTGGTAGTACTTATCTGTGCTACAAAACTTCCTGTTTTCTATTGCAGTACTTATCATACACCTTGTAATTGTTGGCTTAGTCATTCCCCAACTAGGCAGGATCCCTTAAGAACAAGGAATATACTTAAATCATCTTGTATACTTAGCCCCCAAAATAATTGACACAATAGGCTCTCAACATGTATTTGTGGAATAAACTACTAAATAAATTAATGAATGTTTAATATGCTTCAATAGAATTAGATTGGGAGTCTTTTTCCCTCTATATTTTTCTGCTTAAAGCATCTTTTAAAATTTAATTATAAGTTGAATGCCCTGTTCTCTGTCTCAAATGAAGCTACTGGTTTGATTCTTTTTGAATATTTTATGTTCTTAAAATCTTTCTTTTCATCAGTCTAATCAATATGTATTCAGTGCCACATGGTACATGTACTAGGGTCTTTGGGGTTCCATAAAGAAGCAGACAATGAAAGATATTCTCACCAATCAGGTTAATATCACCTGTGATGATCAGTCACACTCTCAAGCTTGAAGAGAATTTATTCATGTCAAAAGAATCAGAGGTAGCACAAGGAAGTGAAATATCTATGGAGATCTAATTTCAACAAATAGCATTACAAAGATTGACAGTGAACAACAAAGTTAGGTTATTGGAGTAAGAGATCTGAAAGCCTGAATTCATGACCCCTGAACCTCAGTTGTTTTTTATCTAGAAATTGAAAAGATAATTCCTTAGTCTGCTGTTGACTTCACCCCTCTCCCCCCACCTCACTGTGAACACGTATCTAGGACACCCTGAAAAGCATCACACACCGGAGATGTTACAGGAGAAGGGACACAGAGATAGGCAAGAGAAGAGAAGGTACATTTGATGATACCAGGATATTAACAAAGTATATGTTATACATAGGAAACATAGCTGGGATAAGGTAAATTTGAATCATGCTCCAAAATGAAGCAGACAGTTGATGAATACTCTCTTCCTTCTCTACCGCTAGGAAGTAAAGTTATCATATGACTATGAAGATTCATGGGAGAGGGAGCTTTGGAGTGTTTTGCTCTCTAATGCTCACTTTCTCTTTCTTTTTCAAAGGGGATTTGGTTCATGCGGAAACTAGATCTCTACAGAACATAGATTGGTCCAGATTGGAGTCCAGAAAAAGGGAAAAGCAGCAAGTAACAGTGTACTAGGACTTACTCTGCATTCTTCCAGGTCTTAGGCTCAAAGGATAAAATTAAGAGAACTTGTAGGTTTTCTTCTAGGTTGGCCTGCCTAGTTAACTTGAATAGGAAAACAGGCAAAATTTCAGAGGTGGTATTCTGAGCTATAGTAAATATTATTCATTTTAAGAAAATTCTACTAAAGAAATAGTCTACATATATTCATTTATGCCTTCAACAAATACTAAATGCCTGCTCTGAACCAGGCACTGTCCTAGTCACTGAGAATACAGAATGGGCAAAATATACAAAAGCCCTGTCTCCACTGAGCTCACACTGCAATGCAAGCAGCCTGGCAATCAACTAAATAAGTAAAAGTTTAAAAGTGCCAGGTGAGATAAGTTCTATGGAGAAAAATAATGCAGAGAGGGTAGATGGGGAAGGCGGGCAGAGATGGTCATTTAAATAAAACTGGTTCTAGAAGGCTTCACAGAGAAGATGACATTTGACAAAGACCTGGAGGAGATGAGGGAATGAGTCATGGGCAATCTGGGAAAAGAGGGATGATCCCTGGGCCTACCTGGGAGATTAACTTTCCAGGAAAAGAGAACAACCGGTGTCAAGCTCCTGGGAAAGAAGAGTTTTAGAGGAACAAGGATATAACTCAGTAGGAGGAAATACATGAAATGTTCTGAGTCACACGTTAATTGTAGAAACTGAGTGACAGGTACACAGAGGTTCAGTTTGCTATTATCTTTGCTTTTATACATATTTGAAATTTTCCATTTTAAAATTTTAAAAATAGAATAAGCTGGATCATTTTCTGAAATGAAAAACATCCTAGTTCAAAATAAATGTTGGGCACTTCAAATATGATGTAAAAACAATGACTTTTAAAGAAAATCTCCATCCATTCATATTTGTGATGATCAAGGATTTCCATGCCTATTTTTAAGCATTTTAGTCATGGAAAAGGCACTGGGCTGGGAGAGCAGAAGCAGGCATTCTAGGTTTCTCTTTGCCACTAACTGACATTGTGACCCTGAACTAGTGAACATAAGGACCATGCACTTCTGTCTCCTTCTCTAAAATAATAAAGGAGTCAGACCAGATGGTCACGAAGATTTCTTCCAAATCTAAGACGTAATCTTTGTGATGGTTGATTTGCATTAATTTTCATTTTAGTGACTGCCGTGAAGCAAACACATGCTACTAAAGGATAAAAAAAAAAATTGTACCAATCCAGAATCCCGAGAGATCCAAAAAGCTGCCTGAGAATTAGGCAATTCCATTATTTCAATTCCAGACTCTTTTTACTACAAGATAAATTACAAAATGTAGAGAATAATCTCTTTAGCAGAGGTCTAAAAACTTTTTTAGTAAAGGGCCAGATAGAAAATATTTTAGGCTTTGTTGCCCATAAAGTCTTTGTTGCAACTTCTCAAGTCTGCCGTTGTGATGCAAAAGTGACCACATGGAATATAGAAATGAGTTGGGGATTGGGGGGGGGCAGTCTCAAAAACTTTATTTACAAACCAGGCAATAGGCAGCATTTGTCTCACAGGCTAGAGTTTGCCAATCCTAGATATTAATATAAGGATCTTAATATAAGCATCTTAATAGAATCAGATAATAATATAGAGTTAGTAAGTCATATTCATCTGCTTCACATTTAACGCTCGCTTTCCTTTAGCCTAACAGTGACTAACAATGAGATCTAATGCTGTCTATTCTTATATCCTAAGTCAGTCCAGTCTTTTCTCGATCCACTGCTTCCACTCCAGTGCAAGCCCTAACATCTCTTGCTTGGATTACTACAGCATGCTTTAGTTTTTGCCCTGTTGCAATCTATTCTCTACCCAGCAGCCAGAAAGATTTCCTGAATGAAGGAATCAGATGATTTCAATGCCTGCTTAAAAATTAAAACCCTTCATGGCTTCTGGGACCCCTTACCACGGCCTCTCAGGCCCTCCATGATCTGCCCTCTCTCCAACTTGAGCCCAAGTCACTCTTCCTCTCACTTTCAATGCTCCAAGTTGTCTTTCTGTGTCTTGAACACACTAAGCTCATTCCTGTCTCAAGGTGTCTGCATTTATCAGACCCTCTGACTGGAATGCCTCCTTTACAGAGCATCATGTGGCTGCTTCTTGTTCAACATTTATGTCTCACTTCAAATATCACCTCCTTGAAGAGGCCTTCTCTGACCACATATCCTTCCCCTCATCATTTCACAAACTATTGCACTTTTATATTTCTTCCGAAAACTTATCAGCATTTGGGATGATACTACCTATGTATCCATTCACGTGTTTATTGTCTGTCAATTCCAATATATTGTGAGTTCTGTAATAGCAATGATTTTATCTCATTCATCTCTGTATCCCCAGCACCTAGAACAGTGCTTGACATTTAATAGGCACTCAATATGAATGGAATACATGAATAAACTATTCTTCGATATTTTGTGTTTTTAAGAGCCCATTTTTTTTCTTAAAATGGAATTATGCTGTATACTTGGTGTTTCTTAACTGTTGTAACAAATGGCCCCCAAATGGTTCTGACACAGTAAAAGTATATTTTTGCTCATATACAAAACTGAGCAGAGAGACAGCTTTACAGTCCCCTTCATCTGGTCATTCAGAAGCCCAGGATAGCAGAATCTCTGCCATCTTAAATAGGTGGCTTTCCAGGTTGTCCTGAGGTCTCTCTACTTGAGCCAGCCTGACGATAAAGAGTATTAAAAAATAATAATAAATTCCAGTGGATATTTGGGGGAATAAACTTGTAGGCACATGTCACCTCTGTTCATATTTTATTGACTTGAATTCAGGCATACTGCTACACCTACATGCAAGGATTTCTGGGAATGTACTTGCTGCCTGGGCCGACCCTCCCAAGTGAGAACTACCCTACTGGAATGGGAGCATAGATTACTGCTGGACGGCTAACCACCTCTGCCAGAGTTCCCATTTATAAACTACAGCATCTCCACTTTCACCTGCCAGCCAGCTTATTTTTAACATCTTTATTGGAGTATAATTGCTTTACATTGTTGTGTCAGTTGCTGCTGTATAACAAAGTGAATCAGCTATACATATATATATATATCCCCATATGCTCTCCCTCTTGTCTCTCCCTCTCACCCTCCCTATCCTACCCCTCGAGGTGGTAATAAAGCACTAAGCTGATCTCCCTGTGCTATGTGGCTGCTTCCCACTAGCTATCTATTTTACATTTGTTAGTGCATATATGTCCATGCTGCTCTCTCCCTTCATCCCAGGTTAAACCTCCCCCTCCCCACGTCCTCAAGTCCATTCTCTACATCTGTGGCTTTATTCCAGTCCTGCCCCTAGGTTCTTCAGAAAAGTTTTTTTTTTTTTTTTGGATTCGATATATATGTGTCAGCATATTGTATTTGTTTTCCTCTTTCTTACGTCACTCTGCATGACAGACTCTAGGTCCAGTCACCTCACTACAAATAACTCAATTTCCTCTCTTTTTATGGATGAAGCATATTCTCTTGTATATATGTGCCATATCTTCATCCATTCATCTGTCAATGGACACTTAGGTTGCTTCCATGTCCTGGCTATTGTAAAGAATGCTGCAGTGAACATTGTGGTACATGACTCTTTTTGAATTATGGTTTTCTCAGGGTATATGACCAGTAGTGGGTTTGATGGGTGGTCATACACTAGTTCTATTTTTAGTTTTTTAAGGAACCTCCATACTGTTCTCCATAGTGGCTGTATCAATTTACATTCCCATCAACAGTGCAAGAGAGTTCCCTTTTCTCCACACCCTCTCCAGCATATACTGTTGTAGATTTTTTGATGATGGCCATTCTGACTGGAGTGAGGTGATACCTCATTGTAGTTTTGATTTGCATTTCCCTAATGATTAGTGATGTTGAGCATTCTTACATGTATTTGTTGGCAATCTGCATATCTTCTTTGGAGAAAAGTCTGTTTAGGTCTGCCCATTTTTGGATTGGGTTGTTTTTTTGATATTAAGCTGCTTGTATACTTTGGAGATTAATCCTTTGTCATTCGTTTCATTTGCAAATATTTTCTCCCATTCTGAGGGTTGTCTTTCGCTCTTGTTTATGGTTTCCTTTGCTGTGCAAAAGCTTTTAAGTTTCATTAGATCCCATTTGTTTATTTTTATTTCCATTTCTCTAGGAGATGGGTCAAAAAGGATCTTGCTGTGATTTATGTCATAGAATGTTCTGCGTATGTTTTCCTCTAAGAGTTTTATAATGTCTGGCCTTACATTTCTGTCTTTAATCCATTTTGAGTTTATCTTTGTGTATGGTGTTAGAGAGTGTTCTAATTTCACTCTTTTACATATAGCAGTCCAGTTTTCCCAGCACCACTTATTGAAGAGGCTGGCTTTTCTCCATTGTATATTCTTCCCTCCTTTATTAAAGATAAGGTGACCATATGTGTGTGGGTATATCTCTGGGCTTTCTATCATGTTCCATTGATCTATATTTCTGTTTTTGTGCCAGTACCATACTGGCTTGATTACTGTAGCTTTGTAGTATAGTCTGAAGTCAGGGAGCCTGATTCCTCCAGCTCCGTTTTTCTTTCTCAAGATTCCTTTGGCTATTCGCGGTCTTTGGTGTTTCCATGCAAATTGTGAAATTTTTTGTTCTAGTTCTCTGAAAAATGCCAGTGGTAGTTTCATAGGGATTGCATTGAATCTGTAGATTGCTTTGGGTAGTATAGTCATTTTCACAATGTTGATTCTTCCAATCCAAGGGCATGGTGTATCTCTCCATCTCTTTGTATCATCTTTAATTTCTTTCATCAGTGTCTTAAAGTTTTCTGCATACAGGTCTTTTATTTCCATAGGTAGTTTATTCCTAGGTATTTTATTCTTTTTGTTGCAATGGTAAATGGGAGTGTTTCCTTAATTTCTCTTTCAGATTTTTCATCACTAGTGCATAGGAATGCAAGAGATTTCTGTGCATTCATTTTGTATCCTGCTACTTTACCAGATTCATTGATTAGCTCTAGTATATTTCTGGTAGCATCTTTAGGATTCTCTATGTATAGTATCATGTCATCTGCAAACAGTGACAGCTTTACTTCTTCTTTTCCGATTTGAATTCCTTTCATTTCTTTTTCGGCTCTGATGGCTGTGGCTAAACCTTCCAAAACTATGTTGAATAAGAGTGGTGAGAGTGGACAACCTTGTCTTGTTCCTGATCTTAGAGGAAATGTTTTCAGTTTTTCACCATTGAGGATGATGTTGGCTGTGGGTTTGTCATATATGGCCTTTATTATGTTGAGGTAAGTTCCCTCCATGCCTACTTTCTGGAGAGTTTTTATCATAAATGGATGTTGAATTTTGTTAAAAGCTTTTTCTCCATCTGTGATGATCATATGGTTATTATTCTTCAATTTGTTAATATTGTGTATCTCATCGATTGATTTGTGTATATTGAAGAATCTGTGCATTCCTGGAAAAAACCCCACTTGATCATGGTGTATGATCCTTTTAATGTGCTGTTGGATTCTGTTTGCTAGTATTTTGTTGAGGATTTTTGCATCTATGCTCATCAGTGATATTGGCCTGTAGTTTTCTTTCTTTGTGACATCTTTGTCTGGTTTTGGTATCAGGATGATGGTGGCCCCATAGTATGAGTTTGGGAGTGTTCCTCCCTCTGCTATATTTTGGAAGAGTTTGAGAAGGATAGGTGTTAGCTCTTCTCTAAATGATAGAATTCGCCTGTGAATCCATCTGGTCCTGAGCTTTGGTTTGCTGGAAGATTTCTAATCACATTTTCAATTTCAATGCCTGTGATTGGTCTGTTTATATTTTCTATTTTTTCCTGGTTCAGTCTCAGAAGCTTGTGCTTTTCTAAGAATTTAGCCATTTTTTCCAGGTTGTCCATTTTATTGGCATATAGTTGCTTGTAGTAATCTCTCATGATCCTTTGTATTTCTGCAGCATCAGTTGTTACTTCTCCTTTTTCATTTCTAATTCTATTGAGTTTTCTCCCTTTTTTTCTTGATGAGTCTGGCTAATGGTTTATCAATTTTGTTTATCTTTTCAAAGAAACAGCTTTTAGTTTTATTGATCTTTGCAATCATTTCCTTCATTTGTTTTTCATTTATTTCTGATCTGATCTTTATGATTTCTTTCCTTCTGCTAACTCTGGGGGTTTTTGTTTTTCTTTCTCTAATTGCTTTAGGTTTAAGTTTAGGTTGTTTATTTGAGATGTTTCTTGTTTCTTGAGATAGTATTGTATTGCTATAAACTTCCCTTTTACAACTGCTTTTGCTGCATCCCATAGGTTTTGGGATGTCGTGTTTTCATTGTCATTCGTGTCTAGGTATTTTTTGATTTCCTCTTTGATTTCTTCAGTGACGTCTTGGTTTTTTAGTAGCGTATTGTTTAACCTCCATGTGTTTGTATTTTTTACAGTTTTATTCCTATAATTGATATCTAGTCTCATAGCATTGTGGTGGTCAGAAAAGATACGTGATATGATTTCAATTTACTTAAATTTACCAAGGCTTGATTTGTGACCCAAGGTATGATCTATCCTGGAGAATGTTCCATGAGCACTTGAGAAAAAAGTGTATTCTGTTGTTTTTGGATGCATTCTCCTAAAAATATCAATTAAGTCCATCTTGTTTAAGATATCATTTAAAGCTTGTGTTTCCTTATTTACTTTCATTTTGGATGCTCTGTCCATTGGTGAAAGTGGGGTGTTAAAGTCCCCTACACTATTGTGTTACTGTCGACTTCCCCTTTTATGGCTGTTAGTATTTGCCTTATGTATTAAGGTGCTCCTATGTTGGGTGCATAAATATTACAAATGTTATATCTTCTTCTTGGATCGATCGCTTGATCATTATGTAGTGTCCTTCTTTGTCTCTTGTAATAGTCTTTGTTTTAAAGTCTATTTTGTCTGATATGAGAATTGCTACTCCAGCTTTCTTTTGATTTCCATTTGCATGGAATATCTTTTTCCATCCCCTCATTTTCAGTCTGTATGTGTCCCTAGGTCTGAAGTGGGTCTCTTGTAGACAGCATATATACGGGTCTTGTTTTTGTTTACATTCAGCCAGTCTATGTCTTTTGGTGGGAGCATTTAATCCATTTACATTTAAAGTAATTATCAATATGTATGTTACTATTACCATTTTCTTAATTGTTTTGGGTTTGTTATTGTAGGTCTTTTCCTTCGCTGTTTCCTGCCTAGAGAAGTTCCTTTAGCATTTGTTGTAAAGCTGGTTTGGTGGTGCTGAATTCTCTTAGCTTTTGCTTATTTGTAAAGGTTTTAATTTCTCCGTCGAATCTGAATGAGATCCTTGCTGGGTAAAGTAATCTTGGTTGCTGTTTTTTCCCTTTCATCACTTTAAATATGTCCTGCCAGTCCCTTATGGCTTGCAGAGTTTCTGCTGAAAGATCAGCTTTTAATATTATAGGGATTCCCTTGTATGTTATTTGTTGCTTTTCCCTTGCTGCTTTTAGTATTTTTTCTTTGTTTAATTTTTGATAGTTTGATTAACATGTGTCTTGGCATGTTTCTCCTTGGATTTATCCTGTATGGACTCTGCGCTTCCTGGACTTGATTGACTATTTCCTTTCCCATATTAGGGAAGTTTTCAACTATAATCTTTTCAAATATTTTCTCAGTCCCTTTCTTTCTCTCTTCTTCTGGGACCCCTATAATTGGAATATTGGTGCATTTAATGTTGTCTCAGGAGGTCTCTGAGACTGTCCTCAATTCTTTTTATTCTTTTTTCTTTATTCTGCTGTGTGGTAGTTATTTCCATTATTTTATCTTCCAGGTCACTTATCTGTTCTTCTACCTCAATTATTTTGCTATTGATTCCTTCTAGAGAATTTTTAATTTCGTTTATTGTGTTGTTCATCATTGTTTGTTTGCTCTTTAGTTTTTCCTGTTCTTTGTTAAACGTTTCTTGTATTTTCTCCATTCTATTTCCAAGATTTTGGATCATCTTTATTATCATTACTCTGGATTCTTTTTCAGGTAGGCTGCCTATTTCCTCTGCATTTGTTTGGTCTGGTGGGTTTTTACCTTACTCCTTCATCTGCTGCGTATTTCTCTGTCTTCTCATTTTCCTTAACTTACTGTGTTTGGGGTCTCTTTTTGCAGGCTGCAGGTTCCTAGTTCCTGTTGTTTTTGGTGTCTGCCCCCAGTGGGTAATGTTGGTTCAGTGGGTTGTGTAGGCTTCCGGGTGGAGGGGACTGGTGTCTGTGTTCTGGTGGATGAGGCTGGATCTTGTCTGGTGGGAAGGACCATGTCCAGTGGTGTGTTTTGGGGTGTCTATGAAGTTAGTGTGACTTTAGGGAGCCTCTCTGGTAATGGTTGGGGCTGTGTTCCTGTTTTGCTAGTTGTTTGGCATGGGGTGTCCAGCACTAGAGCTTGCTAGTTGTTGAGTGGAGCTGGGTCTCAGCCTTGAGAAAGAGATCTCTTGGAGAGTTCCTGCCGATTGACATTACGTGGGCCCGGGAGGTCTCTGGTGGTCTAATGTCCTGCACTTGGCTCTCCCACCTTGGAGGCTCAGGACTGACACCCGCCTGGAGCACCAAGACCCTGTCAGTCACACAGCTAATTCATGACATGGAAATTGGTGGGAAATTACTGCTACTCTAGAATATAACTGGTGCAGTTCTTAGAATGTAGAGTCAGGATTTTTCTGCATAAAATTCTTCAGTGTAATGCAAATTCCATTGCTGTCTGAAGAAGGAGGCAGTAGGTCTTTGTTCAGGACTTGTCTTGTGTGGCAGCAAGATGAGTAGATCTCCACAACTGCCAGGATCTTAGCTTATGTAGAGGTCTGAACTGGGTTCACTAGCATATACTGTACAGATGGTCTTAGCACACGTTGTTCTCTCACGGCTGCATCCAAGAAAATAGCTCCCACTGTAGAAATGTTACCGACCCCCCCAAGTCGTGCCCCACCAAGGGTCCACCTGCCTGGTGTCACTGGAGCCAATAGAATGAGACTGAGTTCAGTTCAGAAGCAAAGGAAAGCTTTGTTTTTTGATCAAAGAATGGAGAGGCATGTGCTCATGCTCTAGAGTATATGCTCTCTGCCGGGCTCCGTGGGTGGGGCTGCTTTATTTGCCCCAGCCAGCTTTAAATGTGGTAGCTATAGAGGTAATGCCATAGAATGAGAGTACACATACAAGCAATTTTCAAAAAGTCCACAGCAATTTAAACTTAAAAAAATAAAAAAAAATGTTTGACATAAATCTCTATCCTTACAACTAATTTTTACATTTTTACCTTTTCTATACCTGGACTCAAGTGCTTCCTAGGTCTTACCTGACTTTGCCTAAAATTCCTTCAGTGCTATGTCCCAGACCCCCAAATTTTATCTTCCATGTTTCATTTTCCCTGACCAGCTAAGAAGTCATCCACGTGATTCTCTAGGTTCATTGTCTCTCCCACCTCCCCAATGTGGTTTTCTACAACTTTCTCAAGATTTAATCTGGAAAAGTCACAATTTGTACTTAAAATGGTCACAAAATAGCTATGATATATGTATATAAATTATCCAAATGTTCTTTAAAATGTCTCTCAGGAAAATGTATAGTTTTATATTACTCTTTTTTATTATCTGCATTTTTTAAATAT
Source organism: Grampus griseus (assembly GCF_964374135.1). NCBI lineage: Eukaryota > Metazoa > Chordata > Mammalia > Artiodactyla > Delphinidae > Grampus > Grampus griseus. The sequence goes on from NC_139003.1 coordinate 16,755,625, forward strand.
TCTGCATATATTTTATAAGCAAAAACATACGGTAACTTTCAATCAACTTTAAAGCCCTAGTGTCACCTCTCTCTACTTCCCCTTATGCAATTCACAATGCCTTATTTGAGGTTTTCCTGCTTTTGCTATATTTCTAAAGAAACTTCACTTCTTGAAAGAGAAGAAATTAGCTTCTGAAATTCTGCATCTTGTATCTTCCTTTAATCATGTAACATGCTTGCCTGGCTTTAGTATAAAGAAAGATAGATTTGTTTTAACATCTTTATTGGAGTATGATTGCTTTACAATGGTGTGTTAGTTTCTGCTTCATAACAAAGTGAGTCAGCTATACATATACATATATCCCCATATCTCCTCCCTCTTGCGTCTCCCTCCCACCCTCCCTATCCCACCCCTAAGAAAGGTAGATTTTTATAGCTACAAAATCCAACATAGAATGGGACATTGAATAAGATTTTAGCTTGTCTCTTTATATCACTAATAGGATTTTATCTATACATGAACAATTCAGAAACCTCATTTTAAGTAGCAGTGTCAACCTCCTCTCTCTAATTTTCTCAGAACTGCCAAAAAGAAGCAAGACTGAAAAAACTTACTTAGCTTTTCCCTTTCCCTCCATTTTAGGGATCATGGCTATTACCAAACATTAGGCAATAGAGAGAAAGAAAAAGCCAAAGGATAAATAATCTAACAAATGGACAATTGGTTTCTGAATGATGAAGGAGGATTTACACTATGTGGCATTTGATATCACATGGTCTTCAAGTTGAACAACTAATTATTGAACAGCTAGAAACTATTTCTCTCTGTCTCTCCCCAGACCTTATAAACAGTAGGCAAATGAGTCCCTAGATTCAAAACTGCATTTGGTCTTAGTTCATCCTCCAAAAATAGGCCTTTGTTACCCTTCCTAAATTGAAGAATCTCAATGTGTAAACAAAAGTAAAATGTCATTCTGATGTCTTTTCAGGTGACCCATAGAGACTGGTTGAACAGTTCAAACCCATGTAGTACAGGGCCCCTTCCACATTTTAGTACCATGGAGGCAAAAGTACGGCTCCCTCTCCTTGACCTCTTCCCATTCACAGCTCTCCAAACCAAATCAACATCCTTCCACCCAGAAGTTTTATATATATACACACCCATGCACACTTGCATGGACTTTTTCATATAGCATGACATGACTGGAGTTATTTATGGCCACAGAAGACTAGATCTGGGTGCACTGCCAAGGTTTCCATTCATCAAAATGGCAGCATGATGGTGCTAGGTTAAACCTCTTGCTCATAGTTTAACCCGTTAGAGATCATGGATCCTTAGAGAATCTGATGAAAGCTGTAGATCCTGTCCTCATAAGATATCTGTAGTTATGCACACACGCGCGTGCGCGCGCGCACACACACACACACACACTCAATATGATACTCGATTCAGAGTGTTCGCAAACTTCCTTGAGGCCCATAAATCCCCAACTTTAGAATTCTGAATCCCAAATTTAAGAAGCAATAGTTCCAGCTGTGTGACGAAATCAGTATCAGGCCATAATCTAGTCTCTTCCTTAAGGAACCAACCCCACCACTTTTTTCTTCAATTTCGTTTTAGACATTAGATATTTAGACACTTGATTTATCTCATTCTTCCCCTTTCCTGTTTCTCTCAATACCCATGTATGTATTCTTCTCACTGACTCTCTGTTCTCAACATCTTAATCTCTTTTGCAGTGTTTGTCTCTATCTGTAGCTCTCTTCACCCCCCACCCCACATATACACACAAAGATGGATGTCATTTGTGAGTTCTATCATAAGTCTGATTTAAGAACATGATACTTGTTTTAACACCATAGGCTGCACCTCCAGAATTGCTCTACTCTGTACTCATTCAATTAATTCTAATTTTTCCAGATCATTTACATTCTTTCTATTGTTTTACTCTTGCTGAATAACAATCACTCCATCTGGACTGTCATAGTTTAGTGAATGTGAAGTTCCGAAAGTAAAAGTTCTTCACTAACACAAATTAGGTATTTTTTCGGTCTTCACATCGTGGCATGGCATAGCATGCTCCAGTGCACTGACTGCTATTTGAATCCTCAAGCATATTTAAACATGTCTACCTAAAAGTGACATGTACAATAATACATGAATCAGATTTCCTGTACTGATTTCTTTATTTTCTCTCCCCAGCAATGAAACATCACTGTGTGGTTATGCATGTGGAACCACAGCCTGCACATTTCTATGTAAAATATAAAAAGGAACTTGCTCATGTGCACACATACACAGAAACACACACACACACACTCACACACACACAGACCTGTGATAAGTCTGTAGAAGTGGGAGATTAGAGTGAGTTGAATGACTACAGAAAGGAATTATTGATTCCAGTTGACTAAATCAACATAAAGCATGGGAACTCACCTTAAGAACCAAACGAAACTTCATCACTGTAAAGAATATCATCATCCTGTAGTGCCTTCATGGACATTCCTATTCTCTTTCTCTCTCTCTTTCCTCACTCTGTACATCTACATGTGTACAGTGCCCCTCATCCATAATCTGTATGTCCAATCACCCAGTGGTAACTGTGATTTGACTGTTACTAAGCTAATGTAGTTATAAATCTCATTTTCATGTATTAACTGCAACCACACTATGAGATAGCTATTTTTTCCCTGTCTTAGTGATGACTTGGCTATGCCATATTCCTCTGCCTATGGCCACGGCAGCCCCTCTCCAAGGCTATAGCTCTCCACGTGTTGTGGTAACCATTTCTTCCAGTTGCCCCCTCAAGCCTAAGGGAAGTAAAGGAGCTTCTAATTTTGCTAGTCCTAGATGCTTCCTCATTCCCTGTTCAATCTCTCAACCCTGCCTGTTCATCTTCATTAATAAAGAGCCCCTTCATTAAACTCTTCTCATTAACCAAGTTAAAGAAGCACAGGCTTTATTCAACAGCACAAAGGTAAACACTAAGAAAAATGATACATTTAACTAAAAGATGGGTAGAGAAGATAGAGAGGAAGGATAGGAAATGAAGAAATACCCTAATCTTATCATTGCTTCCAGTAAGCAGTCAATGGAGACCATCTAAAACCAAGCATTACAGCTCTTTTATAAAGTTATACTTGTAACGATCATTTCTTTAACAACAAAAAACGATACAAAAAACAAGACTGGTCAAACAGGCAATTCAGCGAAGTTTTTAAAACAGAAAGAATAGGGACCTCCCTGGTAGTGCAGTGGTTAAGAATCCGCCTGCCAATGCAGGGGACACGGATTCGATCCCTGGTCCGGAAAGATCCCACGTGCCGCAGAGCAACTAAGCCCGTGCGCCACAATTACTGAGCCTGTGCTCTAGAGCCCACGAGCCACAACTACTGAAGTCCACACACCTAGAGCCTGTGCTCCGCAACAAGAGAAGCCACCGCAATGAGAAGCCTGTGCACTGCAATGAAGAGTAGCCCCCACTGGCTTCAACTAGACAAAGCCCAGGCACAGCAACGAAGACCCAACACAGCCAAAAATAAATAATTTTTTTAAAAAAACAGAATAACTTAATAAGACAAAACTAAGATCAAAAGTATTTGTGATATGAGAATGTATTAACATACATTGACATTTATGACAGCATAAAGAGATGTTTATACTGAATTACAAAGCCTTCTGTTAGCCTGTGACAATTACAAGGCCAGCCCAGATTCAGGGATGGGGGAGTCACTTTACTGACAAGAACTGCAGGTCCCATGGTAAATCGTGTGGCCAGAGTCAAAAGGGAACCGCTCTGACCACTGGAGTGGGCCAGGACCACTGCCCCTTCAATCAGCCATGTTACTCATTCACCAAACTGCTTTCCAAAAGACTGGAAACAATTTACCTTTACCTCAACAATGTATCAGAATTGGGACTTCCCTGATGGCACAGTGGTTAAGAATCCGCCTGCCAATGCAAAAGACATGAGTTCGAGCCCTGGTCCAGGAAGTTCCTACATGCTGCGGAGCAACTAAGCCCGCGAGACAAAACTACTGAGCCTGCGCTCTAAAGCCCACGAGCCACAACTACAGAGCCTGCATGCCACAACTACTGAAGCCCACATGCCCTAGAAACCATGCTCCGCAACAACAGAAACCACTGCAATGAGAATCCTGCACACCACAATGAAGAGTAGCCCCTGCTCTCCACAACTAGAGAAAAGAAAGCCCGCATGCAGCAAGAAAGACCCAACACAGCCAAAAATTAATTAATTAATTTAATTGATTTAATTAATAAAACAAAAAAACAATGTTTCAGATTTCACCACACAGGCTGTTTTGTTTTCTTTGGAGATTGTTTGGTGTTTTTTTTTTTAATAGGCTTGTATTCCTAATCTTCGCTTACTTCTCTTCTGCACTTTTATTGTAAGGTATATTTCTAAGAATTTTATCCTTTCACTGATTTCTGAATATTAATTCGTGCCTATCTATACTACTAAATTCTCTTATTGTTTGAGTGATTTTTCAGTATGAATTTTTCCAAGCATATGCTCATATGATCAGAGAACAATTTTACATCTCCTTGCCAACTTTTTACCTCAAATCCAATATCATATCCTGTAGTTTAATTGTGTAAACTACTAACCCCAAAACATAGTTAAATAATAGTGGTGTTAGTGGACACATTTGCTCTATTGCTTACTTTAATGAAAATGCTTCTAATATTTAAGTAAAAACTTGCTGCGCTTCCCTGGTGGCACAGTGGTTGAGAGTCTGCCTGCCGATGCAGGGGACACAGGTTTGTGCCCCGGTCCGGGAAGATCCCACATGCCGCGGAGCGGCTGGGCCCGTGAGCCATGGCCGCTGAGCCTGCGCGTCCGGAGCCTGTGCTCCGCAATGGGAGAGGCCACAACAGTGAGAGGCCTGCGTACCGCAAAAAAAAAAAAAAAAAACTTGCTGGCTTTAAGATAAGGATATTTTATCTTAAAGGGTTTAAAAACCTTTCATACCCAGTAATCTAGTAGTTCCTAAGGTATAGGCCTGTAATGTGGTTTAGAATAATTCATAGATAGCAACTATTAGCAAAAACAATTGGAAAATAATCTGCTTCTTGAAATGAACTCTAAGAAAATAAAGTCAGCTGTATAAAAGAGTTGTATATAAAGATTTTTAGCCCTGTGCATATCATAGTAGGACAATCTAGTGCCATGAACTAGAGGTATGATTCAGTGAACCAGTGTTAATTGTGCCACCAACTAGAGGGAATATGACAGTCATTAAGACATACATTTAAGAAATATATAGTGAGATTATTAAATAAAAAATATAAATTATATTGTTAAGCATAAATATGTAAAAGTACATATAGAAAAACAACATATGAAAAATCATGTAGCTTTAGCTTTAACTAATAGAACTATAATGTTTAATCTTTTTTTGTACTTCTCTGTATTTTAAAACTTTTCTTTAATGAGAATATATTGCTTTTATACTAGAAAGTAAACAGTAAAATTTGTTGAATGCAGGGAATTTGGTATCAATAAGGAGGCCAAGCATAAACTACTCCAACACTCTGAAGTTACTTTAATTTTAGATTTAAGCAAAAGAAGTGCAACCAATTGTTGACAAATGATATATGCAGTTAATTGTCAGTTAATTAGTTGGGCTTATTTTTTTCAAAATTACTTGGCAAGAGCTGCAACAGAATTAGTCATACTAACCAGATATTTTGGGCATTCATATGCTCAGCTGCAGAGCAAGGCTGTAGAAGGTGATTCTTTTACTCTAGAAACCAGAGCAACAGTTACAATGGGTGCCTGGTTGTGTCCATTTGATTGTAGGCGGAAGAGTGACGTCAAGTCTTCACATTTACATTTTCTTCCCCAAATACGTAAACATGCTCTTACTCTTCTTCTTCCTTTCCCACCCTTACACTTTATAATTATCTAATGTGAGCTTCATATTTCTGTTCTGTTTTGCAGTCAGATTTATCTTTGAAGGGCAATTAATCATGGCAAGGGAAATGGTGATGCAGGAAAGACTTACCAGACAGAGGGAGTTTCTCACAATTCATTTGAGTCCACTCCTTTTTCTTTTGTCCTCTCTGGGTTTTATTGCCTTTAGAGCAGGTTGCACCTATGCAATGAAAATCATTCCATTTAAAGATGGTGTCCAATGGCAGAAGAATGGATAAAGAAGATGTGGTACATATATACAGTGGAATATTAGCCATCAAAAGGAACGAAATTGGGTCATTTGTAGAGATGTGGATGGATCTAGAGTCTGTCATACAGAGTGAAGTAAGCCAGAAAGAAAAAAACAAATATTGTATATTAATTCATATATGTGGAATCTAGAAAAATGGTACAGATGAACCTATTTGCAGGGCAGGAATAGAGACGTAGACATACAGAACAGACATGTGGACAAAGTAGGGGAAGGGGAGGGTGGGACTAATTGGGAGATTAGGTTTAACATACATACACCACCGTGTGAAAAATAGATAGCTAGTGGGAACCTGCTGTGTAGCACAGGGAGCTCAGCTCTGCTCTGTGATGACCTAGATGGGTGGGATGGGGTGGGGACTGGGAGGGAGGTCCAAGAGGGAGGGGATATAGGTGTACATATAGCTGATTCACTTCATTGTACAGCAGAAACTAACACAACATTGTAAAACAATTATACTCCAATAAAAAAGTTTAAAAAATAAAATAAAGATGACTAAAAATAATTATTCAATCAAAATATCCTGCTCAAGTGTCTATCACCTTTCAGTTTTGTGTCTGTCATTTTTGTCTTTTATACTAACATCTTTCAAGTTTTTCTCTGATAAAATTTCTAGGTCTTATGCTCCAATTCTCATTTGCACATTGTTTTTCACATTGGCAGCTTGCCTTTCCATTGTTTTTCAACTGAATACTTTTATAAATTAGTCAGAGCTTTACATATTAACAACCTGACAGCTCTTTCTTTGTGTACTATCTCGCTGACATGAATATAATTTTGATTTGATGTTGAAGGACAAATCTGTACCATTGGTGAATTTCCCAATGTACTTCATAACAGGAGTATCACTCAAAGGTAGCCATGAAGTTTCCCATGCGATTGATTCTGTGTCGGTAGAATTCAGCCACAGACCCAGGCAGGACTAGGATACTTGATAATTATTTAATGAAAACATGTAACATTTAAATGCCATTTACAGCACACTTTCACATTCATACCTTATTCTATCTTTCAAATGACCTTGAGACTGAGGTATCATTGTTGCTAATAGCATATGAGAGCCAAAGAGCCTGAGAAGGAAAGAGGTTGAGTAGCTGCTTTCCAAAGCCAGTCAATTAACAAATGGCAGAAAAGACATTATTTTTCAATCAAATTCTTATCATCATGGCTGGGCAGTAACACCTGCTCCTGCAAAGTAAACCTATTAAATTTTAATAGCAACAATATGATCCTACTACTGTGTTTATGTTGAAGCAAGGCTACTGACTGGTCTACCGTTAATATATTTTATTCATTCTTGTATCTTGTATATGTGCTGTCTTTGTATAAATGAAACCAAGCTATACGCATACATTATTATATATTTCTTTTCCATTTAAATTATAGCATGCTCTCTGCAAACATCATTTTAAAAGTCTCCATAATTGCTCATCTCAATTATTTAACCATCTCCTTAATCATTTAAGCCTTACTGTTAATCATATAAATGCATGTGTGTGTTTCCAGGATCATTTCTATGCATGAGGCATTTCACCTTATTTCCTTAGATAAATTTCTATCAGTGAGTGGAAAAGTACTACTACTTTTTAGGTTTTTAATACACTTCAGAAAATTGCTTTCCAAAGGGCTGTGTGATTTACATTCCCACAGCAGTTTATGAAAACATACTCTTGCAATTATCGTTATTCACATTTTTTAAAATTCAGGTAAGTTCATAGTCCAAACATGTTATTTTGCTGTTTCAATTGACATTTTATGACTTGTTACTTAATATTTTCTCATATGTATATAGCATTTTGCCATTTGTATTTTCACTATTTAAGTTGTTTGGTGACTACTTATTTTTTGGAAGCTTAGTGTGTCTTAATTTAAGTGCACAATTTATTACGTGTGCCTTGTATGTTTGCTTATCAAACATTTTAATCCTGACTCTGTAATATGTATTATAAATGTTCTCCAAATCTGTAGTCTGTTTAACAAATTTGTCTTTTAATTTTGAGCAACAGATTTTTTTAAAAACATTTAATTGTAGTGAAATCTACTACCATTGCCAAGGTAATTTCTTTCATTGCTTTTCAAAAGAGAAGATGTCCACGCAGAGGGTTGATAAATATTTATTTATATTTTTCTGGTTTTTCATGGTTTGGAGTTTTATTAACCCTATTACTTTAAAACTTTCATTGAATATATTCTAGTGCTATTGAAAAAAACTTGCCTTGGTTAATTATTTAATAATTGATATTGATTAATCAACAGTCTTAGTATGATTTATTGAGTGATACACATGTCTCTCATTGATTTGTGATGTTTAATCATCATATAATTGTCATTTATATAAAAGAGTCTCTTTTGGTCCATTTATTTTGTCATTTTTGTTTAGCATAATGCCATTTTTATAGTTTAAATTATTACAGCATACAAAGAATTTAATATCTGAAGAATCTATTCCCTGTTTAATACTTTTATTTCCACATGTTCTTATCTGTTCAACCTTATGGAAAAATGTTCATTCCACACTTATTTACGTTTTCAAGATCTAAGAAAATCCATAAAAATAAATCAGTTTGTGAATTACATAATTCTTCTCTGTTTGGGAAACCTCTTATATTTCTTAGGAAGTTTTGTAGGATTCTTCATTAGATATTGCTAATATCTGTGACTTTTTTCTCAAGAATATGGGGAAAAATACACATACTTGCTCTGGGACTCTTCAGTATATTTTATTTTTAAATTTAAAGTCTTTTACCATGAAAGTAATACACAAATTTATTTGAAAAATACAAACTACAAAAAACATTTTTTTTTCTCAATCTCACCTACAAATGTGACCATTATTAAGCATTTTTAGGTATCTTACCACAAATTTTCTACATAATGCCTGATGTCTATATACACACAAACCCACATGCACACAGATATACATACATATATATGTATATACACATTTTGGAAATATTGCATACACAGTGTTTTCATTTTGATTTTTTCATGTTGTATTATGCCTTGGCAATATTTTTATAATTCATTAAACATTTCTATTAGTTGATATTGAGTCGTTTCTTTTTCATTTTTGTGCACATATGTGAGAAATTCATAAATTTTAAATACGGACTAGTTGGGTGAAAGGACAGGTGTTATATTTTTTACATTTTGAAATACTTTACCAATCTACCTTTCAAAGAGGATAGATATGCCAGTTCTGTACCCCAGAAAATAGTGTAGGAAAAATACTCTAGTCCCATATTCTCTACAATAATGTGTATTACAAATATTATATCTAATTATTTGTTTGCATTTCTTAACAGGAGTATATGTATTTCCCCAAGAGTACATTAAAAATTATACATATATCACTTTGAAAATACGCATTTGCTATGCAATGCTTTCTCAGTTCTAGCACAAGAGTATTTTTAGACTGTATGGTTCTCTTATCAATCTAAATTTACTTTAAATTATTACTTTAAGAAACTGGCCATGGTCCCTATAAGCTATTTCATATTTTAATGTTTTTGTGACACCAATATATAATATTAAAAATTAGTAAGAGGTATTTATGAACAATTTATCTTTGTACTTTTATCACCCTTTTGAAAAAGCTTTAATAAAATATTTTTAGAGTAAATCATTAACTTCATACATCATGGGCAAGAGTTCTCAAGTTGTCCTGATCTTTTTCTTTTTTAAAAAGAGTGGATGGGGGCTTCCCTGGTGGCGCAGTGGTTGAGAGTCTGCCTGCCAATGCAGGGGACACGAGTTCGTGCCCTGGTCTGGGAAGATCCCACATGCTGCAGAGCGGCTGGGCCTGTGAGCCATGGCCACTGAGCCTGCGCATCCGGAGCCTGTGCTCCGCAATGGGAGAGGCCACAACAGTGAGAGGCCCGTATAAAAAAAAAAAAAAAAAAAAAGAGTGGATGGTAAGAAGCCAGAAGATATGAATACAAACTCTTTGAAAGATGTACAAATCTGCTGGGGTTTTCTCTCAGTGTTAAAATACTTGGTCCTGGCTTTCAGTCATTGTAAGGAAGCTGATGAACAAATGAAGGGCTCCTTACTAAAAGGTTAAAATTTATGGCCAGCCTCAGACAACGAATGCATCCATAAAAGGCTAAAAGTTATGGCCAGCCTCAGACAACGAATGCATCCATAAAAGGCTAAAAGTTATGGCCAGCCTCAGACAACGAATGCATCCAAACACCCAGTGGCCAGAGGAGAGGTGGGCCGTAACAGGGAGGGTGACTGCCTTCAGCAAAACACAGCAAACTCGTGATTTGTTTTCCCATGCAGTATTTTTATTACTTCAATTTCTACGGAGAAAAAGGAAGAACATGGCTCGTTTGAGTTCAATTATATCATCTCAAAAGGGTGTCTTAGGGCTTCCCTGGTGGCGCAGTGGTTGAGAGTCCGCCTGCCGATGCAGGGGACACGGGTTCGTGCCCCGGTCCGGGAAGATCCCACATGCCGCGGAGCGGCTGGGTCCGTGAGCCATGGCCGCTGAGCCTGCGCGTCCAGAGCCTGTGCTCCGCAACGGGAGAGGCCACAACAGTGAGAGGCCCGCGTACAGCAAAAAAAAAAAAAAAAAAAAAGGGTGTCTTAGGTGGTTTTGATGTTTATGAAATAATGATTAAATTTTGTCTTTGTTTAAGCTAACATAACAAAATACCACAGACCAGTTGGCTTAAACAACAAAAATTTATTTTCTCACAGTTCTAGGAGGCTAGAAGTCCAAGATCAGTGCCAAGGTGCCAGTTTCTGGTGAGGATTCTCTTCCTGACTTGTGAACAGCCAACTTCTCTTTTTTGTCCTCACATGGTGAGGAGAGAGAGAGAAAATTCTCTGGTATCTCCTCTTATAAGGGCACCAATTCCATCATGAGGACCCTACCCCATGACCTCATCCAAACCTAATTATCTCCCAAAGCCTCGCTCTCCAAAATCTATCAAGCAAATTGGGGAAGAGGGGAGGACACAATTCAGTCTATAGCATTCTGGACCCTGATCTCCCAAAATTCATGTCCTTCTCACATGCATAACACATTTACTCCAACCCAACAGCCCAAAAGTCTTAATTTGTTCCAACATCAACTCTCAAGTCTAATGTCTAAAATCTTATCTAAATATCATCTAAGTCAAACATGTGGAGATTAAAGGTACAATTGATCCTGAGGCAAAATATATCTCTAGCTGTGAACTACTAAAAGCAGACAAGCTATGTGCTTCCAAAATACAATGACGGCAGGTTGTGCATTTCTAAGAATTTGTCCATTTCTTCCAGGTTGTCCATTTTATTGGCATACAGTTGCTTGTAGTAATCTCTCATGGTCTTTTGTATTTCTGCAGTGTCAGTTGTTACTTCTCCTTTTTCATTTCTAATTCTATTGATTTGAGTCTTCTCCCTTTTTTTCTTGATGAGTCTGGCTAATGGTTTATCAATTTTGTTTATCCTCTCAAAGAACCAGCTTTCAGTTTTATTGATCTTTGCTATTGTTTCCTTCATTTCTTTTTCATTTATTTCTGACCTGATTTTTATTATTTCTTTCCTTCTGCTAACTTTGGGGTTTTTTTGTTCTTCTTTCTCTAATTGCTTTAGGTGCAAGGTTAGGTTGTTTATTCGAGATGTTTCCTGTTTTTTAAGGTAGGATTGTATTGCTATAAACTTCCTCTTAGAACTGCTTTTGCTACATCCCATAGGTTTTGGGTCGTCGTGTCTCCATTGTCATTTTCTAGGTATTTTTTGATTTTCTCTTTGATTTCTTCAGTGATCACTTCGTTATTAAGTAGTGTATTGTTTAGCCTCCGTGTGTATTTTTTACAGATCTTTTCCTGTAATTGATATCTAGTCTCATAGCGTTGTGGTCGGAAAAGATACTTGATACTGCTGGAGAGCGTGTGGAGAAAAGGGAACACTCTTGCACTGCTGGTGGGAATGTGAACTGGTACAGCCACTATGGAGAACAGTATGGAGGTTCCTTAAAAAACTACAAATAGAACTACCATATGACCCAGCAATCCCACTACTGGGCATATACCCTGAGAAAACCATAATTCAAAAAGACTCATGTACCAAAATGTTCATTGCAGCTCTATTTACAATAGCCAGGAGATGGAAACAACCTAAGCGTCCATCTTCGGATGAATGGATAAAGAAGATGTGGCACATATATACAATGGAATATTACTCAGCCATAAAAAGAAACGAATTTGAGCTATTTGTAATGAGGTGGATAGACCTAGAGTCTGTCATACAGAGTGAAATTAAGTCAGAAAGAGAAAGACAAATACCGTATGCTAACACATATATATGGAATTTAAGAAAAAAAAATGTCATGAAGAACCTAGGGGTAAGACAGGAATAAAGACACAGACCTACTAGAGAATGGACTTGAGGATATGGGGAGGGGGAAGGGGAAGCTGTGACAAAGTGAGAGAGTGGCATGGACATATATACACTACCAAATGTAAAATAGACAGCTAGTGGGAAGCAGCCGCATAGCACAGGGAGATCAGCTCGGTGCTTTGTGACCACCTAGAGGGGTGGGATAGGGAGGGAGGGAGACGCAAGAGGGAAGAGATATGGGAACATATGTATATGTATACCTGATTCACTTTGTTATAAAGCAGAAACTAACACACCATTGTAAAGCAATTATACTCCAATAAAGATGTAAAAAAAAAATACAATGATGGAACGAACATATGATAGATATTTCCACTCAAAAAGGGAGCTATCAGGGACTTCCCTGGTGGTACAGTGGTTAAGAATCTGCCTGCCAGTGCAGGGGACACGGGTTTGATCCCTGGTCCGGGAAGATCCCACATGCCGCAGAGCAACTAAGCCCGTGCGCCACAACTACTGAGTCCACGTGCCACAACTACTGAAGCCCGCACACCTAGAGCCTGTGTTCTGCAACAAGAGAAGCCACCGCAATGAGAAGCCCACGCACCGCAATGAAGAGTAGCCCCCGCTCGCCCCAACTAGAGAAAGCCTGCGTGCAGCAACAAAGACCAAATACAGCCAAAAATAAATAATTTTTTTTTTTTTAAAGGGGGAGCAATCAGAAGGAAGAAAGAGGTGATGGGCCCCAAGCAAGTTCAAACATAGCAAGGCAAATTCCATTAGATCTTAAGGTTTGAATATAATCCTCTTTGGCTCCATGTCTTGCCTTCTGGCCCCACTGGGGTGGCAGTGTCACCCCCACGGATCCAGTACCAAAAATCTGTATTAGTGAAGGTTCCCAGAGAAAGAGAACCTGTAGGATATCTATATCTATATCTATATATGTATAAGTCAGCCAGATGGAGACCCAGGCGAGTTCATGGTATAGTTATAGTTCAAGTCCTAGTCCTAGTCCAAGTCAAAATGCCTGAGAACTGGGAAAGTCAACAGTGCTCAGTCTCAAAGTTGTCAGGCTCAAAATCCAAGAAGAAGCAATTTTTCAGTTCAAGTCCAAAAGCAGGAAAAGACCAATGTCCCAGCTTACACTGTCAGGCAGACTTTTATTCTGGCTTTTTGTTCTACTCAGGTAATCAACTGATTAGATGAGGCCCACACACATTAGAGAGAGCAATAGGCTTTACTCAGTCTACCAATTCAGATATTAGTATCATCCAGATACACCCTACAAAGACATACTCAGAATAATGGGTGGCCAAATGTCTGGGCACCCCATGGCCCAGTCAAGTTAACACATAAAATTAACCATCACAATGCTCTCCTTGATTTGTGGATTTCCTTTGACTACAAAGAGTGAATTCAGACAAGTATTATGTCTATTTGATGAAATTCACCTTATAAATGCCTGGCTCTGGTTCATACCTTCTGTCCTCGTGAACAGCATAATCTGCTTGCCAGGGGTAAAATGCTCAACATATGGATGTTTTAAAATCTCTAGCAAAATGTTTCAATTTTATGCCCTGGAGAAACAGCTGTAATTTGTTAGTTTATACACTATAGTTTATATAGTGTTATGGGAAAATGTTACATAAGTTGATATTTCAGGTAAACATTCCCATCTTTTTATTGACCTTCAAAGGAAAAATTTCTCCTCTACCCTCTTTAGGTCTCTGACTGGGCCTAAGAATTAAACTGACATAAGACAGATTAACAGGAGAAAAGCATAGAAATTTTATTTAGTGATTTTTACATGTCCATGGGAGACTTCACAAGAAAGATGAAGACCCAAAGAAACAGAGCCGAACACTTACATGCTAGGTGAGACAAAGAGTGGTAAACAATGAAAAGGTGACAAGAAGAAGGGTTCGGGCTGGGCAGTTAGTTGTGGAAAAGTAACTAGGAAGATTAGGGTTAGTTTAATAAGGTCTGTTTCTATAGATTTCTCTAACTGACTCCCTGTCTCTGCTGATGAGAATGTTTTCCTTCCTCCTGGTACAGGCTGAGTACCTGCTTTTAAGAAGAAAAAGGAAGGTCAAAGTGCCCCTCTTGCATCTGCTATTTTTCAAAATAATCAATATATTAGAATAGCATATCTTGGCATGGCTTGATGTAAACCCCTACAATTTCCATCAATACCTAGCCACAAAAGAAAGCTCAACTACAGGGCTTCCCTGGTGGCACAGTGGTTGAGAGTCCGCCTGCCAATGCAGGGGACATGGGTTCGTGCCCCAGTCCGGGAAAATCCCACATGCCGTGGAGCGGCTGGGCCCGTGAGCCATGACCGCTGAGCCTGCGCTCTGCAATGGGAGAGGCCACAACAATGAGAGGCCCGCGTACCGCAAAAAAAAAAAAAAAAAAAGAAAGAAAGCTCAACTACAAAACATCATTAAAATCAAAATTCACCGGTTTACAACATTAAGTCAAATATTAAACTGAGAATATTAATCACTTTATACTAGAAATGGTAGCAGTTTGGTGTTGTGGCTTTCCACAGATCTGTCCTAGGAATCAGACAATCTGGGTTCAAAATACTGTCCCTGAAAAAGTTCCTTGCCTTATCTGATCTCACCTTCCTTGACTCTGAAATGGAGATAAGTGAGAAGTAAATGAGACAATGTATAGGAAAGTCTTCTGTACATTCTGTTTTTAAAAATGCATTATTATAAAGTTTTAAGGATATTTTATTTTATAGAAGTTTTGAAATTATCTTGCAAAGTTTTTGTTTCTAATGTCCTTATTTACCATTTGTTGTTCTCCTTGTATATACAGATTAGATAATTTCCCAACACAGTTGCAAGTCTCTGTAAAGGTTTCATCTATTCATCCATTAATCCATCAATTCATTAAATACATATACACATACACATACACACACATTCACACACACACAATAAGAGGGAAAGAAAGTATTAGCAAGTATTATGAACAAAAATAAACATGATCCCTACCCTTGAGCAGCTTACAATCTAGTGGAGAAGGAAGATGTTAACCAAATAACCAAATAAATGTAAAATTGCAATGCAGTGATGACATACAAGGATTTCACCTAGCCAGAGAGATTCAGGAAGAACTTCTCTTGGAAAGGGACAATGGAACCAAGATTTATTTGACAGATGAATAGAAATTAACAAAGGAAAACCTGGAGAGAAGAATTGTTTAGTCTCAGTCAAAAACCTGAGGATGGAGCATGGACAGTACACAAGAGAGAAATTCAGCCAGTAGATTTGGAATGAAGAAAGCTTGAATGAGGGGATGAAATCAGGTTGAGAGGTCATTAAGCGCCTTTTAAAATTTCATTTTGGTAACTGAAGGAAGAATTCTGATAATGAATTCAGTTGAGTAGGTTTGAAAAGTACTGAAGTTAAAAAAAATTTCAGGCTTATATCCAGAGAAACCAGGAGACAAAAAAAAGGAACTGGAACTTGCAGGTGCGGAAAGGTGAGCTAGAGTTCTGGAGATCAGGAAGCCCTCAGAAACACTGCAGAAGAGAGTTAGCTGGGGGGCTGCCTGGGGGTTTCTGTCCTACTTTACGTTGTCAAACCACTATAGGATACCCTTGGCCTGGAGGAGTTTTTAGAGCCATAGAGAGGTCAGAGGACTGCAAAAAAGCCCTGTTACTGCAACAACTGCTTTGTCGTAGACCTTGAACCAGCACACACTATATCCAGAGAAGGTCCCTAATCCCTAAATCCACAAGTTAGGAGAAAGTCCTGTGGTTTCTCAGGTGTCTCACTTCCTCTTGAATTATGTTTATTTCAATTGTCACACTTTTCCTGCTTAGGCGTTCAGACCACAAGTTAATTCTTTTTTTTTTTAACTTTACTAGAATATTGTCTCTCAGTGAATGACAATTTTTTTTTAAAAAAGAAACTAATATTATATACCTTCTAAAAATGATTGCTTTTCACAAACAACAAAAATCAACAAATGGGACTACATCAAGCTCAAAAGCTCTGGCATAGCAAAAGAAAAAACAAAATGAAAAGACAGCCTACAGAATGAGAGAACATTTTTACAAATCATATATCTAATAAGGGGTTAATATGTAAAGACCTAACACAACTTAATAACCAAAACCAATCTGATTTCAAAATAGGCAGAACTAAATGGACATTTTTCCAAAGATGATATCAAAATGGCCCTTGGGCACGTGAAAAGATGTTCAACATCACTAATCATCAGGGAAATGCAAATAAAAACCACAGTGAGCTTATCACCTCACATCTGTTAGAATGGCTGTCATCAAGAAGACAAGAGACAGTAGGAGCTGGTGAAGAGGTAGTGAAAATGAACCCTTATCCACTGTTGGTGGGTAATGTAAATTGGTCCAACCACAATATGGAGGTTCCTCAAAAAATCAAGAATAGACCTACCTTACGATCCACAATTCCACTTCTGTGAACATATTCAAAGGAAATGATAACTGGAATTCAACCATATATGCACCCCTATGTTTATGGCAGCACTATTCACAATAGCCAAGATATGGAAACAACTCAAATGCTCATCAAAGGTTGAATGGATAAAAAAGATGTGGTAGATATACACCATGGAATATTATTCAACCATGAGAAAGGAGGATATCCTGCCATTTGCAACAACATGGATGGACCTTGAGGGCATTATGCTGAATGAGATAAGCCAGACATAGAAAGACAAATACTGTATGATAACACTTATATGTGGAATCTTAAAAAGGCAAAAATGTAAAAAAAGAAAAAAAAAATTTAGAGCAAAATGGTAGTTACGAGGTGATGGGGTGGGTAAGATTAGGGGATACGAAGTTGTAAAAAATACTAAAATAGCCATAGAAATTTAATGTACAGTTTATTGAACATAGACAATATTGTACTGTATGTTATATCATAAATATTGTTACAATGGCAACCATATTACAGTTTTTAAATGTTTCAAAGTAACACAAAGCCTTAGATTTATACAATGTTATATGTCCAATTTATCCAATAAAAAAAATAAATAACAAATAAATAAAAACCATTGCTTTTGCAAGAGGAAAACAGAGCAGCCCTGAGAGGTAGCTGCTGAGGGTCATCCAGTGCCACCACTAGCTGGGTCTTGGAGCATGGGCAGGCCAGACTCACATTTCAGCCAAATTACTGGTGACTTCTTGTTGTGCATCTTCAGCGGTTCTGAGCAAGGCCAAAGATGGATACCTTATTGCCCCTCTATAAGGATGTGACTAGGCTAAGGATGCCTGCAAAACTGAGGTATTTATGTCCTCTCTATTCTTCCTAGAAATTATCACAAATTCTTAAAATATTGAATGTACAGAAACTGTCTTTTTTGCCTGTCAGAGAGGTAGTTTTAAATTGACTATTATTGCTTTGACCTAATTGACCTCAGTATTTAATCTAGAAAATACCACAATATTTAATCTAGAGAATACTACCTCAGCAAAATGAAATAAACAGAATCAAGAAAGAGAAAGCAAAGTAAAAGAGAAGGAAGCAAAGACCAAAGCAGCACACTAAAAAAAAAGTTCTCAGATCAAAGGCTCAGAGAGTAAGATTTATTGGGGGCACAATATAGCTAGTCAGAAGAGACTATTTCAAGTGGACAAATTAAATCATCTAACATGTAAGTGAAGTCACAAGCCCTAATTAATGTCTAAATTAAAATTGCACATATCAACCATTCCCATCCAGGTAGACAATCTGTGGTTTTACTTTTAAATTGAAATAGCTGGACAGAAACATCATCGGAAAGAATAACATGATAATTATACAGTAACACACTATAATTTGAAATAGGATATTGATCACTGGGGGGTGATGCACATTTGTTAATGCACTAATGCATCAACATACAAAAGTGGGATGATAGATCTGGAGTAATTATACAGAAACTGACAGCACATTTATCACTGTTTGTGGTTATTTCATAGCACTGGCATTTCCATGAATTATGGCATGTCATCTCACATGTATACAAATGTTAAATCATTTATGGCAACAATTGATCATTAACTATAGCATATGCTAAAGGGTGACACCTATAAGACATTCAATTAAAGGAATGAATTTGGTGGTTAGATTGTGCAATTAATTTGACAGGCATGCTGCAAGTTTTAAAGGTGACTCATATTTCATTCATTTTTTTGTTCCCATCTATAAAATGTTACTAAGATAAATAAGCATGCTGAGAGTATGAACTATTTTTCAATCCAGAAATAGACTATGTTGTAATACCTGTGTTGGGGAATACTGACTACCTAATCTCTGGGAGGAAAAGATCTATCACCTCACTGGCCAAGAGATTTGCTATTCTAGTTTCTGAGCAGCTAGTAAGATTGGTTACTAATTACTCTAGGACTGAAGTAAAGAAAAATAAAATGATGGGGAAAAAAGAGTAACATAAAAAATAAAAATAGGTTTATGCAAAGAACAATCAAACAAAATAGACAATGATCTAAGAAAGAACAGGGGAAAAGAAAAAGAGAATTAAATTTGTAAACAAAAGTCTCATTCAAATTTGATTTAATTCAACAAATATTTAAGGAGCATATACTAAGGACCAATCACCTCGACTATCTTTGCCAAAATCAAGTCTTCACTAAAAGGTTCTTTGACTCATTTCTTCCTTTTCATTTATACCACCGCCACTTAAGTTCAAGAACTTAATTTCTTTTTCCAGAATTTTCTTAAGTGGGTCATATAAATTTGCTGTCTCTCAACTCTTGCATTTTCTATGTATCAATGCCAGATTAATATCTCTAAAACTGTCTTTGAAAACATTATTCCTCATTTCAAAAGCTCTCAGTTGCCTACGGGAAAAATTCAACTGGATTCAACTTTTTGTATTGATGGGAAGAATGGTGTAAATGGGGTCAGTAGTTGTAAAGTGGCTCTCAAAAACAAAAAGCCCAAATTTTTACATTAGCTGATTTCCATGGTGTGAATATTTCCACCATAGCTGACTTCAAACTATCATCTGATGTCACTGAACCAGCTGGAATTCTGAGACCAAGTAGTGTACAGTGCAGGGCTGCCAACAGGAATAAATTATTCATTTTATCCTACAGATTGGATGTCAAATGCTTCCCCAAAAGTTGTTAGGCTCAAAACAATTGCACATAGTAAATGCACGTCATAAATAAAACAAAAATTATAAATAACTAAATAAAATGATATAAAATCCCTTACTTTGAAATAAAGAGGGTTTACAACTTTTATTTTCCCCCACTAAGTGCTAAACAAATATTTAAGAAACAAAAGTAAAGAAGAACCACCTGGATGGTCATATGTCTCTGTGGAGTCCTAGGTCACATTCAAAGGCCAAAAAATATTTTTGCATACTCAACCCCTCTGGAGATATTCCACTCCTCTTCAGTTCTCTCCCAGGTGATTCTGGAAATTGTGAACAGCTTCCAGTGTGTTCTGTGAATTGGCCCTCTTGCCTGCCATACAGTATAAGCCATTTCATGGCCCTGCTTGGCCCTGCTCTCTATGGATCCAGTCCCCCGTCTCTGCCAAGACCAAAAGCAGGAAGTCTGTTGCTGGCACTCTCCAAAAGCACAGCCTCCACACCTGCCCTACTAAGACACTGCAGAGTGCCCATGCCTGCCAACATCTCCACAAGGCTGCCAGTGCCCTACGTCAAGGACTGACATTTGAGCAGAGGGCAACTGTGTCTGATGTCTCAGTCTTGTTATCTGTGCTCAATTCCTTGTCTCTTTTCCTAACCAAAGCTGCTGGCATTGTCTTGTTGCTGTGAAATTTTTGGCATGAACGTTGTAGATGCTTTGCCTTCTCAGTGGTCCAACCCTGTTAATATTTTCTTTGTTTTCCATTGCTGCCCTCTCCTGCAAGCTTTTGACACCAGTCTGTGAGGCTAGTCAGAAGATGTCTAAGTGGAGGAAACCATGTTTCCACAGAATCACCCATACAACCGATAAACCTGCCTGTGCCCTTCCATTTCCCCTTAGTTGGAGGTTTGCCCAACCAGTGTAAACAGGGGCTCAGGTTTCTGATTTGGCCTGAGGATGGGGACTGGCAAGGCTTTCTGGGCTGCTAGAGAGCTGGAGGGAGGTATCATTCAGGGTTCCCTGGCACTGAGTCTTCTTCCCCCCCCCCCCCGTAGGAGGTGGCCATGCAGATGCTGAACCAGCAAAGCCAAATCAGCATAAGCTCTCCCTTACAATTGTTAGCACCAATGTTTTGGAATAGAAGCACAGGCAGAATGTAGAATAATTTGGCTTCTTTATGAATTCTGGTGTACATTTCCTGTACTAAAATTGTCACAGGCAACTATGTACCCCAGATGAGACTCTAGACAAAGGAAACACTGCACACAAATATACTGCCTTGACTCCTGCTTCCATCAGTATTACAGGCAAAATAAAACAAGAACTTACAGCGCGTTGCTGCGTGGTCTCTTCCCATCATCCGATCCACAGCAGCTGTGTTATGAGAAGGCTGCAGCACCCCCGCAAAGGCAGAATCGGGAATCAAGGGGACATTCCAAAGCATCAATTCCAAGCGTATAAGCACAAGCTAAACCAAGTCCAGAGTCACAGCCTTGTAAGCAGCCAGTGGGATAACCAGCTCAAGGCCCTAGGCAGTTCCTCTGAACTCCTGGCTCAGCCATGCAACCCCTCTAACGGGGAACTGTCCTTCAAACTGGTCGCCACAGACATGTGCTGCTCACGAAACGTCCATGCACCTTCCCCCACGCCTTGCAAACGGGGACCACTTAGCCGACTCTGGCCAATGGACAGTGATGGAAAGGACTTGTGTCTCATCTCAGCCAAAGCATGTAAGAGCTAACGAACAGCCCTCCAGCTTCCTCAACCTCTGCCGCGGTGACTGCAGAGGACACACACTGAGATGTTCTTGCTTCCTGGTGTCTGGGTAGAAGAGGGACATTGTGGCGCCCAGCCCCACCACTGTGGGACTTTGAGTGAACAAACCTTTGTAAAGTCATTAAGATTTGAGGACTCATTTTTCACAACATTATATCCAATCAAAGTGTCACCGGCAAAGCCCACTGGGGTCCCCGGGGAAAATCAGATGGAATCTAGGTGATGAGGTCTGACCTCTTCCTTTGTGCTTAGCCTCGTTTCACTTGCCTGTAGGGGGTCTGTGTGCAGAGGGCTCGCACCCGCACCTCGGACCGGCGTTCCCAGTGTGAAGGGCTGCGCGACACCTCAGCTCCGTCAGCTCCACGCAGAAGCGCGGCGCACGCACCTCAGCGCAAGATGGCGGGTGGCGGGCCGTGCGCAGAGACGCTGCGCCCGGCACTGCTATCTGGAGCGTGAATAGCGCAGCTGCGCCAGCCCCGCGAGAGCTCCGCCCTCTCCCTGCGGACCAGGTCCCTATAAAGCAGCTGCGCCAACCATCTGCGTGTGTAGGCTGCGGGGGACAGAGAGCGTGTGCGCTAGAGCTGCGCAGCTCATACGTCTGCATTGTTTGATCAAAGAATACTGCTTTTCTTTGCTTATGAACTAACTTGGTCTTATTCTATTGGCTTGAACGACACTGGGCAGAAGGATCCTGTCAAGGCCTGACTCGAAAGGGTCACTAACAAAACCTCCTTTTACATCAGAAGATCTTGCCAGTGTCTGCTAATGAACCCATTTCCTTGGCTTGTCTATTCTTTACTTAAGATTCCATCCCTACTTTCTAGTTGATCCTTTGATCTTCCCTTATTTCCTGGGCCATCTGTACTCAGAGTATGAACTTGACTCCCCTTGATGAAACCAAGGGACTCAGGAGGACCAGGAGAGAGCCCCCAAGGCACTGTGTGCAGAGGTAGAGAACATTTTTTTAGGAAGTGTGGTTCCTCTTCTACACCTAAGCATTCCCAGAGAGAACTCTGATTTCAAACCAGAACCTTCATTATATATTTGGAAAAAAAAAACACATTATTTCTGTGTAAAAACTACATTCACAATGACCAACTCTTTGCCAAGCTACATTTGACCACTTTTGCAGAGATAGAACCTCAGATAGAGTATCACAAAATTCTTACCTCTGTGTAACCACCACTAGAATCAGCATTATTATAATAGGAACTAATTGACACTGTTAATACCCCAGCATTTAGAAACAGGAAATGGAATGTTCCCACTTCTACCTAAATGTCATGTGTAAGTTATACTGGACAGATACCTGCGATGAGAAGAAAATAATTATGGATAAAAAAATACCCTGTACTACTCTCTCACCATTTGAAAGGCATATAAAAATATTTATGAGATACATTAAAGAGCTTATTTTTCTAGTGTCCAACTCTAAATGACCATATCCAGTGTTCTCTAGAGTATATTTTTATAACAGTATCAATTTATTATAAAGGTCAATATTTTTTTCTCTTTCAAATTCTTTCAAGTGGATTTTTAAAGTCCATTTTCTAAAGTATTTAAAATTCTAATAAACCACTGCAAAATTACCAGGAAAGTCCTATGGGATTTTTTTCTAAAAACATACCATTTGATGCAACATGAACCTGAGTTACAGTAAAACATCATTAAGAAAAGGTCAGCTCTGAAAAACAAAGAACGAAGAAAAAAACATCAGGCATCTTAGAAACACTAGGGTCAACAGAGTTTATTCATGCAGTCTTTCAGAGTATAAAGCTTGAAGTTCTTAAGTGTTCGTTTTCCAAGGAGATGAAAACACCCATTTTGTGCTAAAGCCGATCTGGTATTCTCTCTTTCTCCCATCATTTTAATGAATAGTCACTTGGTTTGATTTCTTCCTTGGATGCTGTGTCTCTCGAACGTGTAAGGAGATTTTCATTGTCAAGACCACTTCTTAGTGATCTTTGCAACCACAAATTCTATTCTGGTATTGAGTGCTCCAATACAGAGATTTGTTGGATGAATAAATGAGTCTTTTCTGGGCCCTTAAAACAGGTATAAAAGTGAAAAATACTGTCAATTAGGTCACTTGTCTGCAAAGGACCACTAACTGGTTTGATGTTTTTTCCAATGAGTTTTCCAAACAGACTAGCTATTCCATTAATGAGCTGGCTTGGGTAGAGTTTTCACCTGACACTTCATCCTCAACTTTCTACCAAGAATGGGTCAGGGTCAAGGGATAGAACATTCTATTTGTAGGCTGTGCCTGGGTGTAGAGCGCTCTCTGCAATGAGCCTGGCTAAGTGTGTCCTTTATTCTTGGCCAGCTTTCGTTGATGCCACACTTGGTAGATGGTTCCTCTTGCAGCAGCCTTCCCAACCCAGAAGAACTCTAGATTTTGAGGTCATTGCTTTCTTGTTCTTGCTCCTCCCTGGCTTGTTTGCTTTCTCACAGAGGCATGATACTCCTGCGTGCACTTAGGAGGAAAGGGGCAATGCTCACATATTTTGAGAACACAGATCTATTTCTAGCTTGGATTAAAGCTGCCCTGCCTATAACCCAGACAAGATCACTATTCACATTGCAGTTTGGGCCCAAAGCCCCAGCTAATTACCTAGGTTTCCTTGTCCTGGTTTTATCCTTCATGCACATTTTTTTTTCTCAGAAGCCTCACAGAAGTAGCAGCTATTGTATAATAGTGTGTACAAACCTCTGGGATTCTGTCATTTCTCTTTTTATCTAGAAAATTCTATTTCCACAACACTCCCCTTAACATAGCTTAGATCTGCTTCACTTCTGACAACTTAGCAGCATTGCTTCATATCTACACAAACCAACAAAAACAGTTATAAAGAAGCATAACAGTTGAAGATCTTAGTCACCATTTTGACTGTCCCAGCCCCTTGTTAAAAAGAAAAGGGAATATTACAAGTCAAAATATGGTAATTTTAGTATTTATTCATTATAAGTTTTACAATAGATAAGATACCTGGAAATTTTTATCTAGTTTAAAAATATGAGAAATAGTGTTTGTCATATTTTTTTTTACTATATGCAGGTCAATATTGTCCATGATGGAAGATCAGCCTGAAAGACACTGTCACACCTATCTCAGCAAGGAGACATGGGGGAATTATTTTTTTTAACCTCTGCTTAGCATACCCTCTGAATGGCCATGGTAATGTTTCAGTATTGTTTCTGAATTGACAGCACCTGGTCAATGACCAATTAGGAGTACCTAAATGGCAATTGCTAAATCACCATGGCCAGATAAACACACACAGAAAGGTCCTTTTCGGGCATTTTACACTGCAAAGACCCTCTTAGCACTGGAAAGTAGATTTGTGTAGAAAGGCCCCTGAGCCTACTTTGGCCGACTGTGGGGTCAATAGGAAACACACTTAAGCAATGGAGAAAAGAGCAGCAGATTCTCAAGGGGAGATCGTTGCAGCAAAATCCTGTCTCTTCTCTCCATCTGCAGAAGCCAACAGCAATTGTACCTTCCATCTGTAGCCTAAAATCTACTTCCCTGTTGCCACTTTGTAAAGGTACTAGGTATGGAACCAATCCCAATCCTTTAAATAGAGAGTTGGGAGAATGAGTGGGTTGGTACATGGGAATTAGATCAGAACACGGATTCTAACCCAGAGTCTGCCACTTACCATCTGTGTTACCACAGGTGAACTGCCTAACCTCCTAAGCTTCAGTCGTTTCATACATAAAATGGGTACACTCTGGATCTCTTAACTAGCTTTCAGAGATGTTATAAGGATTAAAGCTCTGATTCTCAAGCTTTAGCATGCATCAGAATCACTTGAAGGACTTGTTATAACATAGAGGGCTGGGCCCCAGAGTTTCTGATTTAGTAGGTTTGGGCTGGTGGTTGGGCAAGAATTTGCATTTCTGACAAGTTTCCAGATGCCACTGATGCTGCTGGTCCGAAGGTCACAGGCTGAGAACCACTGAATTAAAGGAAAAGAGATAGACCTTCTGTATAAGACAAACCCCAGCATCTGTGCTTCAAGTCCTATCTTTCCCTGCCTTCTCAAATTTCTATCATTCTAAAAATCCCTGTCCCCTTCCCAGTGAATCATCACTGTTTCCTCAGAGCTAGCCCTTAGGCTGACCCCATGTTAGGCATTCGATTTAAAAAAAAAAAAAATCAGTGAAATGAAGTAATATATTTTAAAGTGTTTAGAAATAGTAAATCAGTATATATACATGGGGACACGTGTTAATCATTGAGTAGACTATTCTGAAACAAAGATAGCCAAAAGTAGAGTGAGCCACGTGGGGCAATCATGACCCATGAGGTCCTTCAAGTATCCAACTGTCTTCCAATTTGTTGCTCCACCATCTTTTGGGAGTGTTGTCTTCATCTACATGGTTAAAAACAGTTCACCACTACGCCCGTAAAAACAGTTCACAACTATGACCATATTCCAGGCCCACTGCAAAGGGAAGAAGAAATTTGGGCAAGGGAGAGGACCCATCCCTTCAGACATCCACTGGTCTACATTTTGACACATTACCAACTATAGCTGCAAGGGAGGCTGAGAAATGTAATCTTCATATGGTCATTCATGTGTCCACTTATTACTAAAAGATAAAAAGAAAAATGTATACTAACAGTAGAAATATCCATAGGAGATCTTTTTGGCCACCCAAGTATCTAGGTAAACCCATCATCCTGCACATAAAACACTCTCAACTCTCCTCCCACAAATTTACACCCTAAAGATGCATCTTGTTCTGGCCTCCAGCTCAAAGGCCAGGATCTCTGACTTGTGCACAAGAATATGAAAAAGAAATTCCAAGAAGCGCAGCTCATATTTAAGAATATTATCTTGAACTTGCACATTTCACTTTTCACATTCCATTGGCCCAAATGTAGTCAAGCTCTCCTACAAAGAAGGCCAGAAAATACAGTTTCCAGCTGGGGGGTGGGGGTCATGTATTCTGCTATTCTGCTAACTCCTAGGTTTTTTGTTTTGCTTTGTTTGCAGTACGCAGGCCTCTCACTGCTGTGGCCTCTCCCGTTGCGGAGCACAGGCTCCGGACGCGCAGGCTCAGCGGCCATGGCTCACGGGCCCAGCCGCTCCGCGGCATGTGGGATCTTCCCGGACCAGGGCACGAACCCGTGTCCCTGGCATCGGCAGGCAGACTCTCAACCACTGCACCACCAGGGAAGCCCTAACTCCTAGGTTTTTGACTGAATTGTTCTTATAAAGCAATTTGAAGAAGACCTAATTTCCAAAAGGAAACTTAATTGCAGTTAATTTCTGTACAGATATGTAACATTCATTTTTTATCTCTCACGTTGCCTTGCTCATTATGGATGTTTAATAACTCTTTGCTGAATTGTCATTTTCTAAATATAAAAATTAATAGCAGGAAACTGGGTGTGTAGACCAGAACAGTGTCATACTTTTGAAATAATTCACCAATTAGTTTAATATGTCCAATGTGTCACATTATTTCTTGATCATTATGTAGATAAAACAACCAGTTAAGTTAGTTAAATTTTTAACACGATCAGATTTTTAGTGAGTACTATTGTGAATAGAGTCTTTCAAGATATATAAGAAGGGGAAAAAAGGTGTTGTAATACCATTAACTCTACTAATGCCACTTTTGCAATTCAAATTAAAAAAACAGAAGGGCCAGAATTTATTTGTTTTCTCATGATCTGCCACATAAATACACACAGACAATATCTACCAGTAGGCAGAAATAGTTATCAATTATTAAACATCCATGCTGATTTGCGTGTTATTTTCTATGCCTCCCAATAATTCTACAAAGGTGGTCCTTTGTCCTTATTCTTAAAATAACAAATTAAAATTCAGAGAGCTTAAAAAATAATAATAATACAATAAAATTCAGAGGCACTGATATCCCATGTGTTTTGTAACATCAAGAACTGATTTGCTGAGTGTTTAATGATTGAGTGGATAGTATAATAGGTGCAGCCTCACCTAAGCACACATTTGGGGCAATAAAGACTTGTATAAAATAAGCCATTTTTCTCTTATTTAATTGTATGATGCATAGGTCTGACAACTTTGATTATTATTGAGAAAGAGTTCTGTCATGGTATTATGCTTCCCAGATTTTAATTCTACTTTTCTTTATAACTGGGGACATTTACATGAAAACAAGACTTTGTTTCCAAAGAGGTTAGCTGTTTACGTATTGCCTGAAGTCACGATTCTCCCTTTGGGTATGACAATTACTTCCATTATAACCAGTTGAGAAATGAAATATAAAAGCAAAATTGTTTCTAAATTAATGGCTTTTAAAAGTTTTCCAGGGAGCTGTCAGACAACTCTAAACATTTTTATGTTCCGTATCAATTTCCAAAATAGAAAAATGGTAAAACTATACTGAAAGGAAAGTAAATGGGAACCACTGTAAATAAATTAAATTTTGCCATCTAGACAGAAACAGATTTCTAAATTACAGAATAGAATTTAAAGTAGGATTTATGGTAATAATTGTAGCAGATATTGTTTTACACAAGCAAGGGTCTGTTTCCGACTTGGACAGCACCTCCAACTGAGATGTCCTTTCACATGAGGTCGTTATCATCGAGGCCATAGGTCCCATGACTAAGCTGATGTGAGATGAAGATTTACATACTCAACACACAAAGGAATCACAATTGATCAAAGTATACTCACACGAGCGTACACACACACTTGCACCTTCGTGATCGAGGCTCCTCTGCCTTACAACTGTAGAGGACTAAGTGTCCTCTGCCTTTCGTAAAGTACCTAATGTTCAGAGTGGGTGGCATTTAATAGTTCTCAAGGGATATTATTTGGAGAATGGGAATGCTCTTGAACCATTTACAATCATTAGGGCTGAGTGCATACGTATGCTTTGTACCCGAGCCCACACTTCAGAGATCACTTTGTCACGACTGACCTCACCCCAGTCTAAGCATGTGTGTACACCTTCAAATTCTGTTGTTGTCGTTGCTATAAGTAATAATCCTGTGCGTGTTTAATGAATGGGGAATTGTGAATGCTAATGCTATGAGAGCCAGATCAACAAGAAAACAGATCAATGAATAGAGAACAGATAGGATGCAGGTGTTGAAGAAAAAGAAACTAGCAGGGATCTGGGTTAACCAAGAACTGATATATGATCCTGGCACTGTGGTCTATGCACCCTGTCCTAGACTCACAGATCAGAAGGCTCCCAAAGAGCCTGAATGTGAAGGTACAGAACCTAAAGCTCAATAGGAAAAGGCATAAGGTTAAGGATAATTATTAACTCAATGGAGGTGTAGGTGATTCATATTTTATGTTTAATAATTATACTAACAATCATAATCTTTATGAATTGACGATGAGTTGTGACAAGCTAAACAATGATTTATGGTGATAAATAAATTATGCAAAAATTGGAACAGAATTCTGAAAGAATGACTGGCATGTATAAAAACCAGAAGCGGGAGTAAATTTCAAGCTCTGAGCCTCCGCCATAAACCATGACAGAGGAAGGATTTTGTGTCCTCAGTGCTTGGCATAGCCTCTGACACATGCTGTCTCCAGTAATCTTGGTGACATACATAAGCAGGCTGAGTATGTGATCACTCGCATGACTCATGAGAAATAGTGTCACTTACAGAGTTGAGAAATCAGAATAAGTTCTCCTTTTCTTGAAAGTGGAACCTGACAGACCAGCAGTGAAAATGGGAAAATACTAAAAGCACCCCTCGTGTTTTTGAATCTCCTATTGGCCCAACTTGGAATTCTCAGCTAGGGATGTGGCTCCAGGAGACATTTGACATTGTTGTGACTGGAATAGGGGGTAGGGTGCATTTAGTGGGTAGAGGACAAGGATGCTGCTAAGTGTTCTGCAATGCACAGGACAACCCTCCCCCCACCCCCCGAAGAAGTATCAAGCCCAAAATGTCAATAGTGCCAGGTTTGGGAAATACTGACTCAATTTGACTCAAATGCACTCCTCTGCTCTTTCTAGCAAACTCCTATCCATCCTTCAAAGTCCAGCTCACCTGTTTCCTCTTACCTGGAGCTTAATTGAACTACTCTTCTCCATACCTCTTAAGAGAATTAACTGCCTCTTCACCTGGGATTCCTTTTCCCAAAGTACATTTTACCTATCTCTAGCACTGAACTTATCACACAGCATTGTTATTTGTAATTGTAGTTATGTATCACTTCAGCTAAACTGAAATATAAAAATAGCTACTATGAATTAAGCATAGGTCATATAAATAGAAAGTAGCAGAACTAACATCCAAACTAGAGGTCAATCCCACTGTGATATGTGCCCTTCAAGTACAAAGATAAAAAGTATCAGGGGGAGAGTAACCACCTTTGCACTTTTGAATCAGAGAAGGTGGAAAGATTCACGGCCAGTCTGTAGACCCACCCACTAAGATGAGCAGGGATAAGGGAAACAAGCCTATATGTGAAGACTGACAGTGGATGCCCTGGGGATAGTCAAGCAGAGTGTCCAAGTGGTATAGAAATATTTGGTCAAAATCCAAGCAAACAAGAATAAGTAAGTATAAATGATGTAGTCATTAAATAAATGAATGGAATGAAAAGATGGATAAACATGATTGTAGTCAAGTGTCCTAGCATGTACCACAAACCCCACAATAGGCCATCTAGGGGGTGATGCTCACTCTGAAGTGCAGGGAGACAGAATATCTAGGGATGGGAAGCCTGTCCTCACTCTGTGATTCAAGAACAGGTTCTGAAGAGTGTCTGGGAGAAGTGATGCAAGGCCCTGGACCAGGCGGAGGCAGCAGTGCAGGCTGCTCACCAAAGCAGACCTAATGATGTGAGCCGAGGGATGGGTGACAGGACAAGGGGGCAGGCACTGAGTCTGGGAAACAATGGGAGACCTGGTAGCAATTTTGAATGAAATGCCAGGGAGGGAGAGTAATCGGGAATCGCCTGATAATTAAGCTGAAGGCTGGGATGCTGGAACCACCTGGATCCATGTGAGGCCATGCAGTGGGAACCGGGAGCAGGGCTGAGCCCACAGGGGACTCTGGCTCTGTGAGACAGAGATGATAAAACCTGCAGCCAGGTCAGGCCGATGAGAATCTTGCCTCTGGACTGGAAGTTGTATGATCAGTCTTGGTTTCCAAGTCAGAGCCCTCAAATCATTTAGAGAAAAATATTATATTACAGATAGATACAGATTATATTATAGACAAAAAATTGAAGAGCATGAGAGGAAAAATTAATTAAATGTGGGAAGATGTTAACACTTCCCCAAATGCAATAAATTTTTTGTACTCTTTGGGAAAATTTTCTCAAAATTTGAAATTACTTCAAAGTCCTCTGAGACCTCCTCCCACGCGGGATGGGAAGGGTGCTGTCCTCTGTAAGCTTTCAGCCAGGATGGGCACTTCATGAGCATCTCACCCAGTGGGTTGACAAGATTGATGGCGTGGTGGCTCAGTGGTGGTCCCGCCATCTGAGAGGATCTGAAATTCTCTCCCTGTCTGGCTATTTCCTCAGAACCATGCAGGCAACAGACTCCCATTTCTATTATAACGACACAAGTTGTTCCCATTAAATTACGTGATGGACACTGCATTAACCAGAAGGCTATTTACCCAGAGAAAAACAAAACCATCCAGTGGTCCTCACCAAATAATCCCTTCCCTAATCTCCCAGCAAGAATCTTCCTCAAAATCTTTTCTTTAAATTCCTACTGTGAATTAGCTCTGTGAGCTTGAAAATACAGAGTGTGAACAATTCCATTCCATGTGACATTAGGGGCACTTCCAAGGTAAGAACCTCTCTGTGCCCATGCGTTTCTAAGCACAGTAAACAAGCTGGCCTCCTATACAGAGGACCAAGTCTGTCTATTTCTCATATGGCCTAGAAACTCCACTTGTATTAGGATATTAGCTGTGGATGCTCTTTTGCTAATTCTCTCATCTGATATGTTTCCAGCCAACTCTAAGTAGAAAGGAGGAAAAAGCTGATTACACATAGCCAGTAGCTAGAATCATTTAAGCTCAATTAATAGGGTATATAAATAACTTTGTCCTTCCTAAAAACAAAGAAAAGGGATTGTGAGGTTAGCAAACAACCAGAGGAATGGCCTATTTCCCTCTTCAGGTTAGGTTGTCAGAACTTGAAGAAATCTCAAATTAGTTTCAGGGAAAATGTAACAACCCAGTGTCATATGCTACATGCAGAATGGATGCAATAAAGGCCTATTAACTAAAATTCCAATAGAACCCTTTACCAACACACTTGTCAGTCCTTCTTTCTGTAGCTACTAATATTGTATTATTTAGTTTTAATGTGATTTTTTAATCCAGTGGATTAGATCTTAGGCTTTGTTGAAGCCATTGATTTTCCTACTTTGAATAATTTGTAAACCCTAAAATAAAAGAGGATTTCAGGATTTCTCATGGAAATACCAGATGTCCTTGAACCTGACACCATTCAATTGATTGATTTTAAGAAGCCCTATTATTTTATGTACCAACCAGAAAGAAAATCCCTGCCGATTAAACGATGACACATGTAAAATCACTTTGAATTTTACCACATGGAAATTAAGGAAGTTCTTTTAGGTGTATTTAACACAGATGTTTATTACTGTTGTACATACATATAAATAAAGCACACATGAAATATACTGGTTCACGTATATTCCTAAAACTTCTTTGCGTTCAGAGTCTGGTTCTTTTGTGATGACCTTTGAACTCAGAATTATTAATGTCCACATTTTTCCATAGAGTACCGCTGATGCAGTATTTCTTTTTTTTATTTTTTCATTTTTTTTATTTAACATCTTTATTGGAGTATAATTGCTTTACAGTGGTGTGTTAGTTTCTACTTTATAACAAAGTGAATCAGTTATGCATATACATATGTTCCCATATCTCTTCCCTCTTGCATCTCCCTCCCTCCCACCCTCCCTATCCCACCCCTCTAGGTGGTCACAAAACGCCGAGCTGATCTCCCTGTGCTATGCGGCTGCTTCCCACTAACTATCTATTTTAGGTTTGGTAGTGTATATATGTCCATGCCATTCTCTCACTTTGTCACAGCTTACCCTTCCCCCTCCCCATATCCTCAAGTCCATTCTCTAGTAGGTCTGTGTCTTTATTCCCATCTTACCCCTAGGTTCTTCATGACCTTTTTTTTTTTCTTCCATATATATGTGTTAGCATATGGTATTTGTTTTTCTCTTTCTGACTTACTTCACTCTGTATGACAGACTCTAGGTCCATCCACCTCACTACAAATAACTCAATTTCGTTTTCTTTTTATGGCTGAGTAATATTCCATTGTATATATGTGCCACATCTTCTTTATCCCTTCATCTGATGATGGACACTTAGGTTGCTTCCATCTCCTGGCTATTGTAAATAGAGCTGCAGTGAACTACCATATGACCCAGCAATCCCACTACTGGGCATATACCCTGAGAAAACCATAATTCAAGAAGAGTCATGTACCAAAATGTTTACTGCAGCTCGGTGCTTTGTGACCACCTAGAGGGGTGGGTTAGGGAGGGTGGGAGTGAGACACAAGAGGGAGGGGATATGGGGATATACGTATGCGTATAGCTGACTCACTTTATTATATAGCAGCAACTAACACACGAAGTGAGAGAGTAGCATTGACATATATACACTACCAAATGTAAAATAGATTACTAGTGGGAAGCAGCCGCATAGCACAGGTAGATCAGCTTGGTGCTTTTTGTCCCCCTAGAGGGGTGGGGTAGGGAGGGTGGGAGGGAGACACGAGGGAGGGCATATGGGGATATATGTATACATATAGCTGACTCACTTTGTTATACAGCAGAAACTAACACACCATTGTAAAGCAATTATACTTCAATAAAGATGTTAAGATTAAAAAAAATCCTCCTAGAGTAAACACACGGAGAACTCATATCTAAATCCTGCAAGGCTGGCTAAGTTCTAATTTTATCCTCTTCTACTACCTACACTACTTTTTAAAGTGGGGTCAGGGGTATTATTTTAGTTTATGTGCAAACTGTAATTCCAATATGAAATCAAGTGAAGCCATTTAAAAATCAAAGTTGATGTTAACAAGATGATCTATTTCATCACCCCCAAAAGAAGCTAATGAATCACTGTGAATTTATTGTGGTAGAAAGACAGTGACTGCTGGCAATTATACTGATGAGCAGAAATCCTCACAAGTGGGTACTTTAAAGCAATTATTTTCCATTTGGTTCTAAAAAAGCCTCTGAGTACAATTAAGCTTTGATTACCTGGCATCTGAAAATATACGTTCTCAGAGGGGTATTTGCGATGATTATTTTAGTGGAAAGAAAGTAAACAGCTAAATTTGTGAAAGCTCAGTTGTGAGCCTCTTTAAAGTTTCAAATATGAATCGTGCAAAAGATGGAGTTCTGACTTAATAGACTAGTCCAGTACTATTACATGATGTTCCCAACTAGAAAGAGTCAAGAATTGATTGGGCTCCTGAGGGTCAAAAAGCTGTTTGAAATGCATTCTCTCAAGAGCAAACGTCTTCAAACTCAAAAGCCAATGGCATTTTTGCTCACAGACTCTCCAACCCCAAGCCCAAAACTTATTACTCCATTTTTTTCTTCTTGGCCCCAGGTTCATGAAGAATGTTGTATCAAAAATTGACAGACAGCAGAGGTCGCTGGAACAATCATTGATTCCTCCAAGAGAGGGAGGCCAAAGGCCATCCAAAGAGGGAATCAGGTAGAGAGAGCATTTATTTTTCACGTATAGAAAGGCTGGGTGTTCTTATAAAGGGGTATTATGCCCCTTTCTGTCTAATTCAAATTCATTGGTGTACAGTAGAAGCCAAAAGGCCACTTTTAAAAAGGAGCGAGGAATGTGGACCAACCCAAGGTTAAAGACCGTAAGAAACAAGTATTCAAATTTGTAAACTCAGCTTATTACTCCAGGTCCGGAGATGGTGAACACAAATACAGATGAACATGATCAACGTTTTCACTTGACTTCTCCCAAAATGGGGGAAATATTAAGGAAAATGCTGATGATGGAGTTCAATAGCTGAGATGAAGACAAGAAAAGGGGAGGTGTACTGGATTGTGTAACCAGTAGTTACCAAAACCAGAATCAACATTTTCATAACCATTCATATTTGCCAGGCACATCATGGTTTAATGCAGTGCCAACAAGACCATTTGGCCTGTGATGCTGGACCTACAAAAGGGGTCACTTGCCCAAGTTCCCACAATGAACAAATTGTGGAGCTTGGACTAGCTACCAAGTGTTTATTTCCCTGTACTTCATTGTCAATATGAAAACAATATGTGTTCATTTTGGAGAAAGTAGAAAAAATACTGAAACTATTTAAAAAAATCAAACTGCAATTCATAGAGAAATTGTTAACATGCTTTAATTTCTCGATATTTCTACATATTGCTTTGCCTACTTAATACCACTCTGTGTTTCTCTTTAAAATGTTTTTATAAGCATTTTCCATATTCTTAAAAACTACACATGAACATCCTGTGTAATATCTGCACAGTATTTAAAAAATACTATTTCTTACTTTCCAGTTCCTTATGGCTGAGCATTTAGAAAGTTTTAATTTTTCACTGCTATAAATTATCTTACAAAAACATCAGCAATAGAATTTCTGGCCTTAAAGACATGAACAACTTTCAAACTCTACACATATTCCCAAATTACCTTCTTGAACAGCTAAAATAATTTGTACTCTCAGCAGTGTCTGAAGTGCCCACCACATGATACTTGCCAACATTGGGAATTCCCTTTAAGAACAATTTTGTATATTTAATTAATGCAATTTATATCTCATTTTTATTTGTAAGCTTTGACTATGACATAACCCAAATACTTTTCTAACGCCTACTAATTATTGCATTTTTTCTTTGGTGAAGTAAGCATACATGGTCTTTGTCCATTTATTTATAGGAACCTCAGGTTTTTTTCTCATTGATTTTTAAGACCATGTCCATCATGCTTAGTGCTGGAACCCTAGCATTGTATGGGATGAAATAAAAATTAATTGAATTACTTCTTTATAAATCAATATTATTAAGTATTTTTATATTAGTCACAATGATTTTTCTTTGCCATCTTTTAGTTTAATGTGCACAGTTTAAACTTTTGAAAGTAGTTGAACCTGTATTTTCTTTTGCAAATTCTTCCATTTGTTTTAAGTATAAAAGGTCTTACCAAAAGTAGAGCTCAGATAAACTCTCAGAGTTTCCTTCTAGGAATTTTATGGCTTGATATTTATAAGTTAATAATGAACTGGAATTTATTTTAGTATGGGATAAGAGTTGAAGACAACATTTTTATTTAAAAGTAAATGACCTAAACCCACTTATTAAATAACCCTTCTCTTTCCTAAAGATTTCTTAATATATCATTTTCATATGTCTAATTCATATATGCACCAAAACATCTTTTGTAGTATTGTTCTGTTTCTTTGATTCTTCTGAAGATGTTTATGATTGTATCACATTGAATAATGTGATACAGCTTTACACTGATTTAATATCTTACAGCAATAATTTAACTCAATCATCTTTTCACATTAAATAATATATTCTTATCTGTATATATTCCCACATAATTTTAAAAATATATTTAAATAGGGCTTCCCTGGTGGCGCAGTGGTTGAGAGTCCACCTGCCGATGCAGGGGACACGGGTTTGTGCCCCGGTCCGGGAAGATCCCACATGCCGCTGAGCAGCTGGGCCCGTGAGCCATGGCCGCTGAGCCTGTGCGTCTGCAGCCTGTGCTCCGCAATGGGAGAGGCCACAACAGTGAGAGGCACGTGTGCCGCAAAAAAAAAAAAATATATATATATATATATATATAAATAAATAATAAAAGTTAAAATTTTTATTAGAGAAATATATGCACATATTTTTTAAAAGATGGAAACAAGGAATATGCACAGTCATCTCCCAATTCACCCTTTCCACCCCTATTCTTTGTTCCTACAAGAAACTAGATTTCAGTCTTTTAAGAGTTTATGTTTTAAATTCATCCGGTAATTACCTCCAAGACTCTAAATAATACGCTAATATATTTTAAAATTTATCTATTTCAAACATTACCTTCTTCCAACTAAACAAGACAAGATTTGAGTACATAGTTCTGTAAATCCCTCCCTGATTCTTTCTGCTATACTTAATCCACTATTACACTTCATCTCTGTTACCTTTGGAACTTTAAATCAAGTATTTTAATATTTATTTCTTATTCAAACAATTAGAGATTTTCTCTGGATTTCTTACTTCACACAGTAAAGTGTTTATTGTCCCTGTCTATTTCATCACCGATCTTTTCTGCCACTACTTCCCAACTTCTTTCATCCACACATTTATTTTAGATTGCCTCGTTTGATAAAATTTGTGTTCTTGTCCTACAACCATAGTTGCATAGATTTTTCACTAACTTTATACTGTGATTCCATAATACTCACTATGACTGTTCCAACAATTCTTCTCCTACCCAGATAAAAAGTCAAGAATGTTTCCCCCTAAAGCTTTCACTCGCTAAAATAAGGCAGTGAGTGCTTTCTCACTAGGGCAAGTGGACTCAAAAGGACCACTCAGAGAGCTAATGAGTGAGCCCTGTATGTAGGTAGACTAGTGAGCTGGCGTCTGACTTCTACCTAGAAATCCTACAGAGGAAGAGATGGGGTCGCTGGCTGCTTTGATGGAGAAATAAATGAAACTTGGCTGTGCTGGAACTAGTCAGCATTCTCAGAGTTTGTTGGGGAATAAGTACATCCTGTAGACAAGAAACAGAGAAAGTGAGAGACTGCAGAAAAAGAGAAGAAGAACCAGGTATGGTTTGACGCAAAGGGCCTAAGGAAGAGCCAAGTAACCAGTGGAAACAGAGATGCATTTGCCAATCTCTAGAGAACTTCAGCTGGGTAATCCCAGCAATGGAGAGAGTCTCTGAAGAATCCATTAAAAAGCATCCCTCAGGAGGAAAAGTGAGCTTCCATCCCTGGCCAGGTCTAGAGAACACAGGAGCTTGATCACAAAGGTACCAAAAGTTTCATGCCCTTTTCCTCTCCTCCCTCCACTTTTCTGATCTTTGAGAGGTAGAAACTAGTCAAGAAAAGGGAGAAAAACTACATTACAGGAAGAAATAGAAGAGGCCTTAACTTTAAAGCAAAACAAAATTTTGAATATTATATGAGATTGAACTTTTAAATACTGAGACTTGAATGGATAAAGAAGATGTGGCACATATATACAATGGAATATTACTCAGTCATAAAAAGAAACGAAATCGAGTTATTTGTAGTGAGGTGGATGGACCTACAGTTTGTCATACAGAGTGAAGTAAGTCAGAAAGAGAAAATCAAATACCGTATGCTAACACATATATATGGAATCTAAAAAAAAAAAAAAATGGTTTGAAGAACCTAGGGGCAGAACAGGCATAAAGATGCAGACGTGGAGAATGGACTTGAGGATATGGGGAGGGGGAAGGGTAAGCTGGGACAAAGTGAGACAGTGGCATGGACATATATACACTACCAAACGTAAAATAGATAGCTAGTGGGAAGCAGCTGCATAGCACAGGGAGATCAGCTCGGTGCTTTGTGACTACCTAGAGGGGTGGAATAGGGAGGGTGGGAGGGAGGCTCAAGAGGGACAGGATATGGGGAGATATGTATATGTATAGCTGATTCACTCTGTTATACAGCAGCAACAAACACAACAATGTAAAGCAATTATACTCCAATAAAGATGTTAAAAAAAGAGGTAAAATAAAAAGAAAATACTGAGACTACAATTTATAGTGAGCAAAACTTTCAGCACTCCATAAAAGTTACCACAACCTTCCAGACTTTCCATCCAGGAAGGGGAAAAACTAACTCTAAAGACCAATTGCAATAGAAAGAGAAAAAAAAAAGTTATTTTACCATTACTTTTCTGCTCATTTAAAGCAACAATTGTTTAAAGGTTAAAACTCAGATGAGGAGGAGGAACGAAGATGGCGGAGTAGAAGGACGTGCTCTCACTCCCTCTTCTGAGAACACCAGAATCACAACTAGCTGCTGAACAATCATAAACAGGAAGACACTGGAACTCACCACAAAAGATAACCCACATCCAAAGACAAAGGAGAAGCCACAATGAGATGGCAGGAGGGGCGCAATCACAGTAAAGTCAAATCCCGTAACTGCTGGGTGGGTGACTCACACACTGGAGAACACTTATACCACAGAAGTCCACACACTGGAGTGAAGGTTCTGAGCCCCACGTCAGGCTTCCCAACCTGGGGGTCCAGCAACAGGAGGAGGAATTCCTAGAGAATCAGACTTTGAAGCCTAGTGGGATTTGATTGCAGGACTTTGACAGGACTGGGGGAAATAGAGACTCCACTCTTGGAAGGCACACAAACTAGTGTGAGCACTGGGACACAGGGGAAGGAGCAGTGACCCCAGAGAAAACTGAACCAGACCTACCTGCTAGTGTTGGAGGGTCTCCTGCAGAGGCAGGGGGTGGCTATGGCTCACCTTGGGGACAAGGACACTGGCAGCAGAAGTTCTGGGAAGTACTCCTTGGTGTGAGCCCTCCCAGAGTCTGTCATTAGACCCACCAAAGAGCCCAGGTAGGCTCCAGAGTTGGGTTGCTTCAGGCTAAACAACCAAGAGGGAGAGAGCCCAGCCCCACCCATCAGCAGTCAAGGAGATTAAAGTTTTACTGAGTTCTGTCCACCAGAGCAACAGCCAGCTCTACCCACCACCAGTCCCTCCCATCAGGAAACTTACACAATCCTCTTAGATAGCTTCATCCTCCAGAGGGCAGACAGCAGAAGCAAGAAGAGCTACAATCCTGCAGCCTGTGGAACAAAAACCACATTCACAGAAAGACAGACAAGATGAAAAGGCAGAGGGCTACGTACCAGATGAAGGAACAAGATAAAATCCCAGAAAAACAACTGAATGAAGTGGAGATAGGCAACCTTCCAGAAAAGAATTCAGAATAATGATAGTGAAGATGATCCAGGACCTTGGAAACAGAATGGAGGCAGAGATAGAGAAGATGCAAGAAATGTTTAACAAAGACCTAGAAGAATTAAAAAACAAACAAACAGAGATGAACAATACAATAACTGAAATGAAAACTACACTAGAAGCAATCAATAGCAGAATAACTTCTTCTGAGTCAGAAGAACGGATAATTGACCTTGAAGACAGAATGGTGGAATTCACTGCTGCGGAACAGAAGAAAAAGGAATGAAAAGAAATGAAGACAGCCTAAGAGACCTCTGGGACAACATTAAACACAACAACATTCACATTATAGGGGTCTCAGAAGGAGAAGAGAGAGAGAAAGGACCCAAGAAAATATCTGAAGAGTTTAGAGTTGAAAACTTCCCTAACATGGGAAATGAAATAGCCACCCAAGTCCAGGAAGCACAGCAAGTCCCATACAGGATAAACCCAAGGAGAAACACGCTGAGACACATACTAATCAAATTACCAAAATTAAAGACAAAGAAAAATTATTGAAAGCAGCAAGGGAAAAATGACAAATAACATAAAAGGGAACTCCCATAAGGTTAACAGCTGATTTCTCAGCAGAAATTATACAAGCCAGAAGGGAGTGGACTGATATACTTAAAGTGATGAAAGGAAACAACCTACAACCAAGATTAATTTACCCAGCAAAATCTAATTAAGATTCGATGGAGAAATTAAAAGCTTTACAGACAAGCAAAAGCTAAGAGAATTCAGCACCAGCAAACCAGCTCAACAAATGCTAAAGGAACTTCTCTAAGTGGG
This sequence comes from Grampus griseus, assembly GCF_964374135.1. Classification (NCBI taxonomy): domain Eukaryota; kingdom Metazoa; phylum Chordata; class Mammalia; order Artiodactyla; family Delphinidae; genus Grampus; species Grampus griseus. The sequence goes on from NC_139003.1 coordinate 16,795,821, forward strand.
ACACACAGAGAAGAAAAGGACCTACAAAAAGAAACCCAAAACAATTAAGAAAATGGTGAAAGGAGCATACATATCGATAATTACCTTAAACGTGAATGATTAAATGCTCCAATCAAAAGACACAGGCTTGCTGAATGGATACAAAAGCAAGAGCCATATATACACTGTCTACAAGAGACCCACTTCAGACCTAGAGACACATACAGACTGAAACTGAGGTGATGGAAAAAGATACTCCATGCAAATGGAATCAAAAGAAAGCTGGAGTAGCAACACTCATATCAGATAAAATAGATATTAAAATAAAGAATGTTACAAGAGACAAGGAAGAACACTACATAATGATCAAGGGATCAATCCAAGAAGAAGATATAACAATTATAAATATATATGCACCCAACATAGGAGCATCTCAATACATAAGGCAACGGCTAACAGCTATACAAGAGGAAATCGACAGTAACACAATAATAGTGGGGGACTTTAACACCTCACTTACACCAATGGACAGATCATCCAAAATGAAAATAAATACGGCAACAGAAGCTTTAAATGACACAATAGACCAGATAGATTTAATTGATATTTATAGGACATTCCAACCCAAAACAGAAGATTACACTATCTTCTCAAGTGCGCACAGAACATTCTCCAGGATTGATCACATCTTGGGTCACAAATCAAGTCTCAGTAAATTTAAGAAAATTGAAATCATATCAAGCATCTTTTCTGACCACAACACTATGAGATTAGAGATCAATTACAGGGAAAAAAATGTAAAAAACACAAACACACGGAGGCTAAACAATACGTTACTAAATAACCAAGAGATCACTGAAGAAATCAAAGAGGAAATCAAAAAATACCTAGAGACTAATGACAATGAAAACACGATGATCCAACACCTATGGGATGCAGCAAAAGCAGGGAAGTTTATAGCTATACAAGCCTACCTCAAGAAACAAGAAAAATCTCAAACAATTTAACCTTACACCTGAAAGAACTAGAGAAAGAAGAACAAACAAAACCCAAAGTCAGCAGAAGGAAAGAAATCATAAAGACCAGAGCAGAAATAAATGAAACAGAAACAAAGAAAACAATAGCAAAAATCAATAACACTAAAAGCTGGTTCTTTGAGAAGATAAACAAAATTGATAAACCATTAGTGAGGCTCATCAAGAAAAAGAGGAAGAGGACTCAAATCAATACAATTAGAAATGAAAAAGGAGAAGTTACAATAGACACCTCAGAAATACAAAGCATCCTAAGAGACTACAAGCAACTCTATGCCAATAAAAAGGACAACCTGGAAGAAATGGACAAATTCTTAGAAAGGTATAACCTTCCAAGACTAAACCAGAAAATATGAACAGACCAATCACAAGTAATGAAACTGAAACTGTGATTAAAAATCTTCCAACAGGGCTTCCCTGGTGGCACAGTGGTTGAGAGTCCGCCTGCCAATGCAGGGGACACGGGTTTGTGTCCCGGTCCGGGAAGATTCCACATGCCGCGGAGCGGCTGGGCCCGTGAGCCATGGCTGCTGAGCCTGCGCTTCCGGAGCTTGTGCTCCGCAACGGGAGAGGCCACAACAGTGAGAGGTCCACGTACCACAAAAAAAAAAATCCTCCAACAAACAAAAGTCCAGGACCAGATGGCTTCACAGGTGAATTCTATCAAACATTTAGAGATGAGCTAACACCCATCCTTTTCACACTCTTCCAAAAAATTGCAGAGGAAGCAACACTCTCAAACTCGTTCTATGAGGCCACCATCACCCTGATACCAAAACCAGACAAAGATACTACAAAAAAAAGAAAATTACAGATCAATACCACTGATGAATATAGATGCAAAAATTCTCAACAAAATACTAGCAAACAGAATCCAACAACACATTAAAAGGATCATACACCATGATCAGGTGGGATTTATCCCAGGGATGCAAGGATTCTTCAATATGCCCAAATCAATCAATGTGATACACCATATTAGCAAACTGAAGAATAAAAACCGTATGATCATCTCAATAGATGCAGAAAAGGCTTTTGACAAAATTCAACACCCATTTATGATAAAAATTCTCCAGAAAGTGGGCATAGAGAGAACCTACCTCAACACAATAAAGGTCATATACGACAAACCCACAGCAAACTCATTCTCAATGGTGAAAAACTGAAAGCATTTCCTCTAAGATCAGGAACAAGACAAGGATGTCCACTCTCACCACTATTATTCAACATAGTTTTGGAAGTCCTAGCCATGGCAATCAGAGAAAAAAAAGAAATAAAAGGAATCCAAATTGGAAAAGAAGAAGTAAAACTGTCACTGTTTGCAGATGACATGATACTATACATAGAGAATCCTAAAAATGCCACCAGAAAACTACTAGAGATAATCAATGAATTTGGTAAAGTTGCAGGATACAAAATTAATGCACAGAAATCTCTTGCATTCTTATACACTAATGATAATCTGAAAGAGAAATTAAGAAACACTCTCATTTACATTGCAACAAAAAGAATAAAATACCTAGGGATAAACCTACCTAGGGAGACAAAAGACCTGTATGCAGAAAACTATAAGACACTGATGAAAGAAATTAAAGATGATACAAACAGATGGAGAGATATACCATGTTCTTAGATTAGAAGAATCAATATTGTGAAAATGACTATACTACCCAAAGCAATCTACAGATTCAATGCAATCCCTATCAAATTACCAATGGCATTTTTTACGGAACTAGAACAAAAAATCTTAAAATTTGTATGGAGACACAATAGACCCCGAATAGCCAAAGCAGTCTTGAGGGAAAAAAAAGGGAGCTGGAGGAATCAGACTCCCTGACTTCAGACTATACTACAAAGCTACAGTAATCAAGACAATACGGTACTAGCACAGAAACAGAAACATAGATCAATGGAACAAGATAGAAAGCCCAGAGATAAACTCACACACCTATGGTCAACTAATCTATGACAAAGGAGGCAAGCATATACAATGGAGAAAAGACAGCCTCTTCAATAAGTGGTGCTAGGAAAATTGGACAGCTACATGTAAAAGAATGAAATTAGAATGCTCCCTAACACCATACACATAAATAAACTCAAAATGGATTAAAGACCTAAATGTAAGATTGGTCACTATAAAACTCTTAGAGGAAAACATAGAAAGAACATTCTTTGACATAAATCACAGGAAGATCTTTTTTGGTCCACCTTCTAGAGTAATGGAAATAAAAACAAACAAATGGGACCTAATGAAACTTAAAGGCTTTTGCAGAGCAAAGGAAACTACAAATGAGACGAAAAGACAACCCTCAAAATGGGAGAAAATATTTGCAAACGAATCAATGGAAAAAGGATTAATCTCCAAACTGTATAAACAACTCATGCAGCTCAATATTAAAGAAACAAACAACCCAATCTAAAAATGGTCAAAGACCTAAATAGACATTTCTCCAAAGAAGACATACAGATGGCCAAGAAGCACATGAAAAGCTGCTCAACATCCCTAATTATTAAAGAAATGCAAATCAAAACTACAATGAGGTATCACCTCACACCAGTTAGAATGGGCATCATCAGAAGATCTACAAACAACAAATGCTGGAGACAGTATGGAGAAAAGGGAACCCTATTGCATTGTTGGTGGGAATGTAAATTGATACAGCCACTAAGGAGAACAGTATGGAGTTTCCTTAAAAAACTAAAAATAGAATTACCATATGATCCAGCTATCCCACTACTGGGCATATACCCTGAGAAAACCATAATTCAAAAAGACACATGCACCCCAATGTTCATTGCAGCACTATTTACAATAGCCAGGTCATGGAAGCAACCTAAATGCCCATCGACAGACGAATGGATAAAGAAGATGAGGTACATATATACAATGGAATATTACTCACCCATAAAAAGGAATGAAATTGGGTCATTTGTTGAGACGTGGATGGATCTAGAGACTGTCATAAAGAGTGAAGTCAGAAAGAGAAAAACAAATATTGTATATTAACTCATATATGTGGAACCTAGAAAAATGGTACAGATGAATCGATTTGCAGGGCAGAAGTTGAGACACAGATGTAGAGAACAAACGTATGGACACCAAGGTGGAAAGTGGTGGGGTGGTGTGGGTGCGGGTGGGGGTGGGGGTGGGATGAATTGCGAGATTGGGATTGACATGTATAAAACTGATGACTAATAAGAACCTGCTGTATAAAAAAATAAATAAAATTAAATTAAAAAATTTAAAAAAAAAACTCAGATGAGAGGTTGGGATAAATGACTTTTCAAACCAATTTTAACCCTACAGTTCTGATTCTCATTTTTTAATTTATCTTTTATTGGTATCTACATTAACTCAAGAGTATAGATAGGACTATATACAAAAAATAAAGGTAATTTTTAAAGGTTGCATGCAAATATATTTTAATTGAATCATAATTATTTCCTCAGTTTCCATTGAAATTACTTTAGCTTCACGTCTAAAATTTTTTGGATAACCAAGGATTCCCAATTTCTATATCCTTTGAAAAAAATTTGAGTCAGGTAAAAACCAATACTAAAAATTTACTAGAGAAGCTAATTTTTTTAAGTCCTCATGGTGTTTCCATTTTAATACAAATATTTGGCCCACTTATTTCTTTCATAATCTTTTATAAAAGGACCCTATACAGAGATTTTTTGATCCACATAGAATTGTTCATGTCCATTATTTCTCTCAATCAATAGAGTCTACAGGAAAGTATACTATATGATGTGGCCACACTTGCTGAGTATCACTAGTGAATAAATGACCATTTGTTGGTTGGAGTCACCCTGGCAGTAAAATGACAATCAAAAATACCATTTTCTTTTTATGTTTCTAAAGTTTATAGATGTTTATAGAATCATTATCCTCCGGCCTTCTGAATAGCCCTTTTTTATCCTACACTTAACAGTTTGTTTATACTTTCTGCTTTTCAAAAGGGATTTAAAGCATCTTAAAATAAAATGTATGTATACAACAAAGGTCTGGGGAAAAAATAATGTATCAAAGATATAAGGAGGAGTAGGAGAAAGCAAAAATGCTAAACATAAGGTTTGATATAATTATTCTGATTTCCTATTCAATTTTGCTCTGAGTTTCCTCAAGGCAAGAAGAAGAACAACAAAAAAAACCCCAAGTTAAATACTTGTAGTTATTTGCTTGATGAAAGCAAACCAATTTTAAGAGAGAAAAAGAGACAGAGACAGAAAGAGAGAGAGAGATATAGAGAAAATGAGCACATGCATTTCTTCCCTGGCTATAAATTTTGAATGGACTTCCCAGATGAGACTGTATACAGAAAATAATAGGCAATGTGTCTTTGACCAAAATTATCTACCAAATACAGACAAAACCAAAGATATAACATTTGAATTTGATTTAGTGAAGGTGGTTGTTCAGGGGATAAGATAATGTGAAAGTTATGTAATATTCTAGTGCTCTGCCTTGATTCAAGGATAGAGCTGTCGATTTAGCCAGAGAAGTGAGTGGATATCATGTTTCTCAGACAATCTTATTTATAAGGCACTGATCTCCATAGGGTTTTAAGCAGGTGTTGGTGAGCAGATGGTCTGAGATCAAGCACTTCAGCAAGAGTCTATGAGGGCAGCATCGTTTGTCACAGGAGAACCACCTGTTCAATATCACATTGGTGGGTGGTGATGCCACTGCAACTGGTCCAGGGACCATGCCTTGAAATAGACGGCCTGGGTGGCAAGTGTCCACCTTTTTCATAAATGGAAGCTCTACCATCTTCCATGCATCTCTGAAAATATATTGATTTCTTTCTAAGCTCTAAGTCAATAGAGCTGCATTAGTCTGACAAAAACAACACGTTTCCAACAGTATCCTGTGAAAAGGCTTGTAACTTCAAGCCCCTCAGAATGAAAAGCCTTCTTTCCAGAAGGAAGTTTATGTGTATTCAAACTTTAAAAGCATAAGCATAAACTATAAATTTTTTTCATGTGTGCTGGTCTTTCCCTAAGTTAAAAAAAAAAAAGCTCTTTAGCTCCTTGGTATTTCAGTATTTCAAAGCTTTTAAAGTCAAGCCCCTAAGGTAACCTGCTTTCTTTTTTTAAGAAAAGAATTCATTTGTTTTAAAGTGTTTTGATCATGCTGGTATATTTTAAAAGTCAATTAAATGTAATCCAAACATCTCAAGAGAGAGGAAGAGTTATTTCTTTTTTATCTAAAACCACAGAAACAAAGCCCTTAGTAAATGCATTTTCATGCTGTGCTGGTAATAGTTAGCATCCAGGCTAACTACTTAAATGTCATCCAGCAAAGTGCAAATCCAGTGTGTAGTTTGGAGGAACAAATGTTTGAAAATCTAATACACCCAGATTAATGGCGAGTCATAGTTATGTACAATGATGTTCTTATGCCAAGAAAGGGTGCTAGCCAGATGAACTTGCAAAATAACTTATAAAACTTGATTGGAGAGTTTCTTGTCTAAAAATGCAATGTATAACCTATTAGGACTCTCTTAAAAAATTAATCAAAGTCCAGAAAAGTGTTTTATACTAAACTCTGAAAGAAGTTCACAATCATGTCTTGACAGCTGAATAAAAATAAGATAAAACCAAATTGTTTACCAGCTCTAATATGCCCTCAGCTGTCTAAATAGTCCCAGCAGGGAGAGGAAAGTAAAAATGCAAGCTCACCAAGCAGGGATATCCTAACAAATGAAGACCATTGGACCAATTAAATCTGTTAAGCATTTTATTCTATGAAAGTAAAAATCTCCCTGTAAACAAAAAATCATTTCCCCCCAGTCAGTCTCTTCTCTCACCATCTTTGCTTCTGTAACCTGACTTAATATCGGCGGCATCTTTTACAAATCTATCTCCCACTTAAGGAATGCCCAATCAGGTGCGGAATCCCTATTCAATGCACTGCAATATATACTAACACAGAATCAAAATTCATTACAAAACATATCTGTACATCAAATAGCAACCTGGGGGAATAACTACAAACATCAGGAATGCCACTATGCAGAAGAAAATCCATAAATATGTGGGGAAAATGAACAGACTGAAATTAGATATATAAGATACTGATAGTTTTTATAATCTAGGACTATAGATTATCTTTTACTTTCCAAAAAAATTCTATAATGAGAATGTATTGACTTTTGTATAAAAGAGAATATCTTAAAGATTAAGATACAATATAGTTGGGGAAAGAAAAACAAAAATGCACAGAATGTATCAAGGGAAAAATTCAAAAGCGGTATATCAACATGTGAAAAGAATATGCTGTCAAATAAATTTAAAACTGTTAAGAAACAACCAGAGAGCTGAAGTTGGTTCAGGGTGGCTTCCTGAAGGAAGTGACTTTCTGGGCTCTAGGAAACAAAGTTATCTTGCAGCAGAGCATGATAAATTTATGAGGATATCAGAAACACTGGAACAGATGTCATAGGAGCTGGTAAGAATGCCGAGTCTGCAATACAGACAATTGCCTACATATTGCAAGAGTATTTAGGGGGAAAAAAATGACATTTTTTTCCAAAAGGAATTGGGTGGCAGGAAAAGCTTTGTGCTAGAAGTTAAATGACCTGGATTTTTGTGCTGGTCTTGCCACTTTCATGACTTTAGGTAATTCACATGAATTCTCAGAGTCTCAATTTCCTCATCTGAAAAATAAGGACAATAATTATACAGTCTCCCACCTTCCTTTGTTACTGTAAAGGTCAAATGATATGATGTTTCTGAATATGAAAATGTAAAGTGCTACTTTTGTGAAAAGGATTTTTATGAAGGACAGGTTAATATGCATCTGTCAAAATTTCCCTGTGGCCCAGTCTTCACCGCTAGACTCTCCATACACTCTCCAAAATGCACCTCATTCATACCCATGGCTTTGATCGCCATCTATATCCTGATGGCTCTCAAAGCAATATTTCTAACTCAGCTCTGACTACTTATTAGATATTTCCACATAATGATCCAAGTGCACTTAAAATCAATGTGTCCAAAGCGAACTTACTCTCCTTCCTCTAAATTCCGCTCCATACATGGTATGTTCTATCTGAGCAAAATCCAAAGTCGACATGAGCCCTGTCTTAGGTCAGGCTCCAGGGAAGCAGACTCTGAGATAAATATTCATGTGTAGTGACAGAGAGAGGGGCGTGCTCCCAGGAGAAAGCTCTAAGGGAGTAAGATGAAAGCAGAATGGGAAAACGTGGCAATCAAGCAACAGTGTGATTTCACCAAAACTTCTAGCCTCAGCCTGATTGCACGGGGAAGCCCTGGAATGTATGTTACATCTCCAGTTCATGCCACCTCAAGGCTGGGCAGCGGAGCTTTCATTATCCTGTGCAGTCAGTCCCTCAGGGTCGGGCTGGGGAAACATAAATTCTCAGGTACTTTCAGCCTCCGCACAAGTGAGTAAAGGGCTCCAGGAGCCATGGAGTCATCTCCCAAAGAGGCAAAAGAGCACAGAAGTCTGGGGAGGGAGCAGAGATCTGAGAGGATGTGAGTACAGTCAGTGTCGTTGGCATCCTCTGAGTTACCTGACCCAGAAATCTGAGGCACTCACTCTTGAGTCCTCATGCTCATTTATTCTGTGCATTGCTTCAGTCACTAAGTCCTACAGAGATCCAGGATTCCTCTCAAAGTGATTCTGACCACTCCTTTGCTCTCCTTTATCACATCTAGCTTGAACAACTAAGGACAGCCTCCTACCTGGTCACCATGCCTCCTCTCAAAGAACAGGCCAACTGATATTTCACAACACAGGCTACATAGATTTGATTTGTACCTCCCTATTTAAAATCTTTCAATATCTCCCCATAATTTTTAAGATGAAATTAGAACTTCTTAGCTTCCCACACCCACCAGCGATTCATGCTTTGGACTCTGTCTTGCCAGCTCATCAGTTATGACTTTTTGGTCTCAGGACAACTTACACCCTAAAAATTTAGGTAAGACTCCAAAGGCTTTGGACTATGTGGATTACAACTACTAATATTTACTGTATTCAAAATTGAAACTTAGAAAAAATTAGAATATGTATTTATTTAATTTGATATGACGTGGTGAATTGGAGGCCTCCCTCGGTGCAAAGCCCACATACACTCTGCTCACAAGATGCAGGGATGGACGCCTCTGCATCCACTTCTACGAGGACTGGACTCCTCCGTCCTCATCCCTGCGTCGGGGAGAGGATTATGTGTCCTTCCTCTTTTCATCTCCCTCTTTCTGGACCAAGAACATGTGCAGATCCAGGAGCCCGACATACTTCCAAAAGCACACATGCTTGTATTGTATCAAGGCCTCTTACACCAATCATGACTCGACAGCCCTCTTCCAATTCCTAACCCTGAATCAACACATTATATCCTTTGGTGTAATTTACCTCTGCTCCTACTCAAATCACTCCATCGTCTCTTTAGATGTCATCCCTAATGCCCTAGATTTCCAGTCTGACTTATGTCAGTGGTCTCCCCTGCCACTTCCACCCTAGAGGCTCAATTAGCACCCTGTGCATGCTTTTCTTGCAAAGCATGGGAAACTTTTTACTCTAATCATTAATTTTCTTGTTTATTTTTCCCACTCCACTGGCCTTTGAGACCAGAAACTGTGGTTTAGCTGAGTTTTCAATCCTTCTATGAGCCAACCCATCCCTGTATGTGGCAAGTAGGGGGCAGTTGACAGATATTTGCTGATAAATGCTTGCTAAATGTTAGTTGATAAATGTCATATGGTAGTAGGTCAGATTGGAATCAGCATTAGGTAAAGGGTTAAATTGTAAAAAAAATTGAGAAGGGAAGCAGAAAGCACTTCAACAAGGAGGATTCACTTGTCTGTTGGAAAAGGGATGAACCAGAAGAAAGAAAACCAATTAAAAGACTAATGAGATAGTAGGTACAAGAAATATTAGAGGCCTAAAGGAGGTTAGTGAAAATGGAGAAGAGAAAAAACAATTGAGATGGACCTAGGAGGTAGATTAGATAGGACCTCATTCTTAAATGTGGCAGTTAAAAGAAATAGAAGAATGAAGACTTAACACAAGTTTTCAAGGTAAAAAAAATGCGGTATTATTTGCTCATGAGTTTTGGGTTATTAGAAAGAACATAAGCATTTGAGAGCTTGATTTAAAATCTGGTTTCCCCATTTAAAAGATACATGGTATTGGAGAAATTTCTTGAACTAAGTTATAATCTTTTTCGTGAAAAATGTCAAAAAAGTAAAAGTTATAACTAAACCTCATAACTTGTGAAGCTAGATATTACATAACTAACAGTTATCACAGTGCCAGATACCTAATAAATTATGCTAATATGTTTCCTTGCTATTTGTTCTTTTACCCTATTTCATTTTTTCGCAATTTCTTTGATGTCTGCATGCTTCTGAACTGGAGCTAGAGAATATTCTCGGTAGAGAATACTGTTAAAAACCTGAGTGTCTTTCAGAAATACTTGATGGTGCATTTACATGAACACAAAATAAAATGAGGGGCTTTGTTAAATTATAGGTGACCATGTGCCTCCAATCCTTTAATACATATTCTTACTTTCTCTTCTTTTCCCCCTGATAAGAACTGCTTACATTTCAAACTGGACCATGAAGTATTCATTGAGGTGAAGACCCTAGCTACATCAAGGAAACAGCAGAGTTGCCCTTCCAGATGTTAATGAGGACAAGAGGAGTAACATCTACTTTTTTTTATTGGTTTATTGCTTTTTTCCCCCAAGGATAAGAGTAAGGCTCAAGGTGCTAAAGGGAGTGTTCCATCCCCCCAGAGCAATATCTTTCCATTGCCCTGTCATAGGCTCTGTCTGGCCCCTCATGAATCATTTACAGTTGGTCGTCCTTCTCACATCCCAACAACAGAAAATAACCCACAGGGTTGTATAAGCATGTTGTCTGTCCTTTTCCAACTCTCATTTATCTTTCCTTGTTCCATCTTCTCTCACACACTCAGTCTCCCACACCTACCAAAATAGCTACCTCTCCATTCTCAAGAGATTAAACTTCTGCTATGCACAAATGTACACGTCCTCATGTGTTTCTATATCTGAGGATGTGGATACCTATCCTAAAAAATGATTTCATTTTTTAAATCTTTACATCAATAATAAACATGGAGATAGAGTTCTTCCCTTTATCACATTTTGAACTGCTCTTTCTCATTATCAGTTCTTTATGTAGTTCTGACTTTCTCAAACACCATTTTAATTTCAAGATCTAAAGAGAGGAAGCAAGTCATTTTTTCCAGTGTAGAACACGGATCCCCTTTCGTGTCCACAGAAGGTGTGCCTAGAGAATGATCCTTGCCTGTAATTACTTTTACCGAGTATGTTTAACGGTGTCAATAATTTAGCTTTTGAAGGCAGCCAAGCTCCTTCCCAGATTGCTGGGTGTTTAGCCAAATGAGTGGTACAACCCATGTTGGCGTGTCCCTGAAAAAGACATGACTTTGGACATCAAAGCACTATATACATACCATGGCTATAAGAAATGAATAGCTATTACCCAATTCCAGAACAGTCTTGTTTGTCAAACGTAGTGATATGTATATGAAAGTAAGTAACTCTCCAAGCCTTACTTCAAAAATATTCATTCTCTGAAATATATCACATTTGAAAGGCTCTCATGAAATTCAAGTACTTATATCTATTACTAACTGAAAGAAATAAAGGTTGTAACAACTAAGAGGACTTCAATTTAGTAAATTATTTTAGTTTCTAGCAGAAGTTTAACTGTGGTTTTAATAATTTGACCCGGGCTTCCCTGGTGGCGCAGTGGTTGAGAATCTGCCTGCTAATGCAGGGGACACGGGTTCGAGCCCTGGTCTGGGAGGATCCCACATGCCACGGAGCAACTAGGCCCATGAGCCACAACTACCAAGCCTGCAGGTCTGGAGCCTGTGCTCCGCAACAAGAGAGACCGCGATAGTGAGAGGGCCGCGCACCGTGATGAAGAGTGGCCCCCGCTTGCCACACCTAGAGAAAGCCCTCACACAGAAACGAAGACCCAACACAGCAAAAATAAATAAATAAACTCCTACCCCCAACATCTAAAAAAAATATAAATAAATAAATATAATTTGACCAGTATTTATTTCCTACTTATTTAGTGTAAGTTAGATTACATATAAGATTCAAGCATTCTCCATTATTTAAATGGTATTAATTTAAAAGAAAGGACTGAAAAAACATTTTGCATTTAGTATACCAAAAAATGGAGCAGAAGAAGCAAGGACATCTTACAAGAATATGTTATGGTCATAGTTCTTTATAGTATATAGATCTTTCCTTATGACACTCAGTTGGTCTAGAACTTAAGAACGAAAAATAGGAAGCTTCCTATATTCCTATATTTATCTTACTTTTCAAATCAACTGCACCTTCAAATCTCTTCCAGAGTGATTATACAAAATCCAATTTGAAGATATTCCTGGGAATAAAGAGAGTTTAGCATTAAACAAACAAACCCTATGGCTTAAATTATAAATGCCCTAAAACTAATCTAATCACAAAGTTGAAAGAGACCTATAGGAAAATTATCTTTCCAAGAAGTAAATGATGTATAAGCTTTTGTAGTTTGGGTGCTACTTACCACTTTCCAAAGAGACTAAATAAACAAAGAATGAAGAGAAAATTTTAAATTCCACATTTTAAAAATGAGTTAGAGGGTTTTATTGACATCAATGTGATGATCTAAAAAGCTCCCCTGAGAACTGGATAGCTAAACAAACAAGACACTGTTAGAATGAAAAAGGAGGGGAATTTGGGATAGCAAACATTAGTGTCTTTGAGTATATAATGACAGTTTCAAATATCTAAAGAACCAACATATGGATGAAATGTTACAATTGTTTAGATCATTAGAAGGGGTTAAACTAAGCCCTATGAAAAGTTAAAAACGACTGTCATTTACTATGAAGGAGACAAATTATTTAAAGTATTTTTCTGTACTTAAAAAAGAAATATTGAATTAATCAAAATTTTTTAGAAGTCACCTATAATCCCACTACTAAGAGATAAACCACTGTTAACCCTGATTCATCTCCTTTCGGGAATCCCACAGCACATATTGCTTTGGAACCAGAGTTTTTACTTAAAACCATAGTGAACATCTTTACTTGTAAATAAGTATATTGGTATACCCATTACATCTTACATAATGGATACACAGTATTTCTTTGTATGCAACCACCACTGTTTACTTACCAATATTTTTGGAATCTTAATTTTTTCGAATTTTATACTGTTAAAAACAAGTATGCAATTGAAAAACGCTTATACATATATTTTGTTCTTCTGTCTACATCTATCAGTAAGATGAACTTCTAACAATTCCATTTCTGCTAGATCACAGTCTATGCATGTTATTTAACTTTGTCACATTGCTAAATTGCCAACCAGAAATATTATATCACTTATATTTCTACCATGAGAGTGATCATTTTCCTACCTCATTATTAAAACTAAGTATTAATGTTCTTTATTCTTTGTCAATTTGACAGATAAAAAGTTAGTACCTCATTGTTTTTAAGTGTGGCTCTTTGAGTATCAATCAACAAGAATATATGTATGGAGGCTTCCCTGGTGGCACAGTGGTTAAAAATCTGCCTGCCAATGCAGGGGACACGGGTTAGAGCCCTGGTCCAGGAAGATCCCACATGCTGCAGAGCAACTAAGCCCATGCACCACAACTACTGAGCCTGCGCTCTAGAGTCCACGAGCTGCAACTACTGAGCCTGCGTATCACAACTACTGAAGCCCGCATGCCTAGAGCCCACGCTCTGCAACAAGAGAAGCCACTGCAATGAGACGCCCGTGCACTGTGACAAAGAGTAGCCCCCGCCTGCCACAATTAGAGAAAGCCTGCATGCAGCAACGAAGACCCAACACAACCAAAAATAAATTAATTAATTTTTTTAAAAAAAGAATATATGTATGTATAATTTCTACCATTTATCTTTTTTGTTGTTAATTTTACATGCAGTGCTTTCACTCAAAGATTTTGTTTGCTCATTTTTTTAACCACAAAACTTTCTCCTCTCCCTCTTCCCCTCTCTCTTTCTTTCCTTTTAATTTTATGAATTTTTGCATTTGCAGTCACACCTAGAAAGACTAGACAATATCATTTACAAAAAAGCCTAAAGAAGTTACCAAACTTAAAAAATGCTAAATCACTCATCCAGGAAGTTGTTTAAGATTAGGCTGGATGATTTCTAGCTGAAATTTTGTTGCTGTTGAAGAAGCCTTTATTAGACCACTAAGATTTAATAATTATGTATATAAAAATAATAAAAGTAATTTATAAATGCAATTAAGAGAAAAAGCAAACAGAAGAATCAAAACCAGAAATGGGACAGGGAGTAATGTTGTCGAATAGGAGTTGGTGGAAAACTTTTGGTTTTTATTTTAAAGCCTGTGTATGCTTCAATTTTTTAGACATGTAATTCTTTAATAAAATTAATTATAACAAAATTTAATGAATAAATAAATGAAAATTTAATGAGTAAATAAATAAAATAGAGAAAATACACTTCAAATAGAGAAGAATACATTATTTGGCAGAGGAACTGGCAGGCTAAAAGTTTCCTAGTCTAGCTTAGACTTCTACCTGGTGATCAAAACATCTTTACTTCTCCTGACTGCATCATACTTATAAAATGGCCAAAAGCCTTCCCTGTCCACTAACTATAACCACGTCAGCAATTTTTAGGTTCAGTTTTGCTGGCTATATTAAAAATTCCCACTCTGAAAAAAAAAAAGAAGTCTGAACTAGACCTAAGTACAGTAGTGTCCGATTGCCTCTCTTGGCTGAATTCTGTCGTCACTAAGCATCCCATTGAAGCCTATTTCTCCTGCTCAGGTACCTTCTAATTTATTTCATCTCTACCTTGCTTGAGACAGAGTATTCCTTGAGATGACAACTGTTCTTCATTTTACTCAACACTTCCTTTTTCTGAAATACTACCTTAGTGACCAGGATGACTGGGGCTACTTATCATCCACTTCTGGAGTACCACCTGCACTTGAGTGATTAGGTGGTAGCCTGGACAAGTTCAAAGACCCTGTGTTGAAATGATTCTAACAAGGAGGGAAAGAGGAATAAGTCTGAGACCCTAACCCAGAGTTTCTGTAGGTATAGAGAACTGGAATGCTCTGAGTCAGAGAGGGCATCTGAGAACCCATTCAATAACAGATTGAAATCCTGAGTCATGGCATTGGAACAGAGCCCAAACCTTTCAGCAGTGGGAGAGCTTGCTTTGATCCAGATACCCTCTTTTAGCTTCAAATTATAGCTGGGAAGCCTGGAGAAACTGGAGCAGATGGTTGACTTCATGCATCACTGAAAGGCCTGTAGTCCTCTCACCTATTTGGCAATGCTGTAAAGCAAATAGGACAAACCCCACTTCACCTGCAGTCTCCTTTACAATATATTATATCACTGGGTCAGACCGTGCATCACTGTATGGATAAAATGTAATGTGGTAGAAACAAGAGGGAACCAGGTCACCAAACATTTTCTGTAAATGGTCAGGTAATAAGTAGTTTAGACTTTTCAGGACACATATGTTCTCCTTTGCTTATTTTTTTAAGTTTGTTTTGTCTGTGTATAACTCTTTTAAAATATAACAATCATTCTTAGCTAATGGGAAGTATGAAAACAGACCACAGGCCATAGTTTACCAATCCCCGGTCTAATCACATCAGTTAAAAGGCAAAGGTTGTCAGATTGTATGGAACAAAACAAGACCCTATATATCATGTCTACGAGAAATATACTTTAAATGTAATAATATAGATAGTTTAAAAATAAGATGACTTAAAAAGATATTCCATGTAAATACAAAGCAAAAGAAAGCTGGAGTATCTAGAGTGATATTAGAAAAACTAGACTTAAAAACCATGAAAATTACCAGGATCAAAAATGGATACTACAAAATTATCAAAGGATCAATTCACCAAGAGTGCAAAACAACTTAAAATGTGAATGACCCTAATGACAGAGCATTCAAATACATGAAGCAAAACTGACAGAACTGAAAGAAAAAAATGATAACCCAAGATTATAGATGAAGACTTCAATACTCCTCTCTCAGTAATCAACAACTAGTAAGAGATAAAATCATCAAGAATGAAGAAACCACAAACTTGACCTCATTAACATGTATAGAAAATTCTTTCCTCCCAAAAGAGAGAATACACATTTTTCTCAGGTGCACGTAAAGTACTCACCAAAACAGACCATGTCCCAGGTCATAAAACAAACTTCAACAAATTTAAAAGAACTGAAACTGTACAAAGTACATTCTCTGATCACAATGGAATTAAACTAGAAATTAATCACAAAAAGATATTAGGAAAGTCTTCAAATACTCGTAAATGAAACATTACACTTTAAATAATCTATGGGTCAAATAGGATTTCTCAAGAGAAGTGTATTAATCTATTCAGACTGCTAAAACAAAATACCATAGACTGGGTAGACAACAGACACTTATTCTCATAGTTCAGGAGGCTGAGAAGCCCAAGATTAAGGTGCCCAAAGATTTGGCTCCTGGTGAGAGCCCTCTTCCTGGCCTGCCTTTTCACTCTGTCCTCACATGGTAGAGAGAGAGAGAGCCCTGATCTCTTCCTCTCCTTAGAAGGACACTAATTCCATCTTAGAGGCCCCATTCTCATGACCTTATTTAAACCTAATTACTGGGACTTTCCCAGTGGTCCAATGGTAAAGAATCCACATTCCAATGCAGGGGATGTGGGTTCAATCCCTGGTTGGGGAACTAAGATCCCACATGCCGTGGGGCAACTAAGCCCGTGAGTCACAACTACTGAGCCCATGCTCCTCAACTGGAGAGCCCGTGTGCCACAAACTACAGAGCCCACTTGCTCTGGAGCCCAAGTGCCACAACTACAGAGCCCACACACCCTGGAGCCTGCATGCCACAGCTAGAGAGAAGTCCGCGTGCCGCAACTAAAAAGAAGCCCACACACTGCAATGAAAGATCCCGCATGCTGCAACTAAGATCCGATGCAGCCAAAGATAAATATAAATAAATAAATATTTAAAATTCTAAAAATAAACAATAAACCTAATTACCTCCCTAAGGTCCCACCTCCAAATAACATCACCCTGGGAGGGTTAGAGCTTCAATATATGAATTTGCGAGAGCTACAAACATTCAGTCCATAAGAGGAAGGTAGAAAATATTTAAAACTGAATGAAAATAGAAATATAACATATCAAAATTTGTCCAAGTAACTAAAACAATGTTTGGAAGAGTATTCATAATATTAAATGTATATATTAGTAAAGAAGAAATTTCTGAAATCAATAAAAGAATCTTCTACACTAAGAAACTAGAAAAATAAGAAAAATCAAAACCAAAGCAACCAGAATAAAAGAAGTTTAAAGATAAGAACGGAAATAAATGAAACTGAAAACAGAAAACAATGAACCAATGAAACCAAAAACAGTTTATTTGAACAGATCAATCAATAAACCCAATAAATCTCTAATCCAGCTAATCACACAAATGTAAATTCATCCAATTTTCTGACTGTGGGAAGGATCATTACATCTTTAGACTTTGTGACTTTAGATCTTTGGACTTCATAACTCTACTTCCATCTAATGTCAGAGTACAGACAATGAAGAAACCTTCTTTTAAAAGGGGAAATTTCACCCCCAAAATGTTCAAATTTCAGTATAGCTTTATGGCTGCTTATGATACATGAGCAACAAAGGTCTTCAGTAACACTTCTTTTTAAGACAAAGAGCTGAATCACAAGTTAATCACATGCATATGAAGAGGAATCTGTGGATAAGCCACATCTTAATTCTAGTTGGCGTCTACACTGGAGCTTTCTCTCTGGCCTCCTTCCAAAATCTATAGCTTTGCTTCCCAAAACATGATCTCAACAACTGCACTGCAATAAACTCACCTGAAAAACAATTTAGAAGGAGCTTTCCAATTTCCCTTGATGTGTTTCTAAACTTGTCCTTTTTACAGCTCTTCCAAACCCAGGGCATTTCTGTTTGATGAAAAATCTCTACTCATTCAGCAGCTATGTAGACTTATGCCCTCAAGGAATTTGCAATTAAGTAGGGAGATCACAAAATAAATACACATAAAAAAGCAAGCAATCTAGGACTGTACATGATGCTAAGATTCCTGTGATACCAGCTGTGACTACAGAAGTTTAGAGAAAGGGGAGATGAGTAGATCAGTGAGAAATGGAGTCGCCTTCGCATATCAGATTGTAGCTAGAGGAAGATAAAGGGTGGTCAGAAAACAGGAACCATGTGGTTAAAGGCACAGAAATAAGAATATCCAAGTAGCAGGAAAGAGACTAGTGTGACCAGAGTACAGAACGCATATTTGAGATGAAATGTGGTTTGAGAGACTTGAAACCAAGCAGAGGAGTTCAGGCAGAAAACCATGGGAAATAGGTTCGGTGAAGTGATAGACACGGGGAAGGTAAATGGGGCAGAAGTGTGCATAATGCCTCAGAAGGAAACAGTCTGACACCAGGCAGCCCACCAAGAGCTATACCTGGATGGCACCACTGAAAAGAGGAAGTAAGAGACAGACATACAGTATTTTCAAAGATGGAACCTACTGTACTTAGTGAGTGGGAGCAGGAGATCAAGAAGCATTTGAGTTTCTGGGAGAATGTGAGAGATCATTAAGAAAGCAGCAAAAAAGGGAGAGAAAATAGAGGAACAATCCTGGAAGAGATGATAACAGGATAAAATCCTTGAAAACATTAAGTATGAGGTGATGGCAACACTCTTGAGTGGCAATGGATACACCAGAGGTTAGAGTGCCAGAATAGGACCAGAGACACAAATTTCTGAATTGTCTAAATAGACATGATAGTCAAAGTCACACACACAAAAAATCGATGTTTTAGGGAAAAGTGACAGTGAGAGAGGTAAGCTAAGGCTCATGACTGAAGTTTTCCACGTATCCAATTAGGAAGAAAGGGAAAAGACAAGCTTCCTCTCCTCAGGCGGCAAAGGGGCAGTTGGAGAGAACAGAGAGGTTAAAAAACAAGAACAGAAACAAAAAAACCACAAAACTTTTCAAAAAGCCTCAGTTGGTCCATGGTGTCCAATGCTACAGAGAGGTAAAGGACAATGAGAACACAATGAAGCCAGCTGAACTTGAGAATTAAAAGTTTTGGTCAGTGGTTAAGAGTGTAAGGTGCAGGAAATGGTGGAGCTGTTCAATGAGCATAGAGTTTCAGGTTTGCAAGATGAAGAGTTCTGGAGATGGATGGTGACAATGATTGCATAACCTTATCAATGTACTTAATGTCACTCAGCTGTACACTTAAAAATGTTTCAGATGGTATTTATGTTATTTTACCACAATAAAAAAAAATGAAAGAAAAAAAAGCTTTGGTCATTTTGTATACAAAAAAACTACATCTCACTGTGTATGGTTTGGGGTTTTTTGGGGTTTTTTTGGTCATTTTCAGAGGCACATTCTTTTTTACTACCTGTGGATAAGAAAATAATCAATTCATTATACTGGAATCTCCAGTAGTTCCCAATGATCAACACACAGCTCAATATTTATTCAGATATATTTTTATCAGAGAAAAACTTCCTTTGGAAACAATTGTTTGTGAAGACTTTTGCTACATAAAAGGAAAGACATAGCATATGTTTATCATAAAATCCAGATAATTATACCTTTGGTCTGCAAGCTTCTGGACATGTAGATCATATTCATCCTAGTCTCTAAATGTTAGAGCTCCAGGGAACTTACATCTCTATTCTAATCTCCTCACATTGAAGATGAAGAAACCAAGGACCAAAGAGGCTGAATGATGCACACAGAATCACCCATGAGCTGGGGCAAGAGGTGGAACAGGAACCCGGGTTTTCCCAGGCCTACTCAGTACGCCCTCTACCAGGTAATGCTCTTCCAAAGCAGAGTTTTCCTCATGAATAATTCAGAAAATCTGTGTAGGAGTCTCATGTACGACTTACATTAATAAAAGTCCCTTTGGTGAAAGAAATTTCTTGTTCCAGAAAGAGGACACAGGTTACAACATTTCAAATTAATTGTATTAGGGTATTACTCATTCCAATTTGTCTATCAGTCTATAAATGACTGTAAGGCACAGCTGTAATGCTGTGATCAGAAGACACTCATAAATAGAATTAATCACTTAAATAGATATTTTAATAGAATTATTGCACCATATAAGCTAATATTATTCCTAAAACCAGAAAACTATATGATTTATAACCTGTAAACTGGTTTTGCCCGAAGATCATTTGCAACATTGGAGAGAAAAAAAAGTGAAAAATAAAAGAGATGAGCGTCACCCTAACTGTTTTTCATTTTTTTGTACCTGTTGTTCTCTCACTGACCTATTTCTTGATCATTTTAAAATTACGAATTTATTAAAAGTTGTTCAGCATCGTAAGAGTGCTGTTTTCCGCTATGGATCCACAAATTACTATGCCTTTTATAAAGAGAAAGAGTACTGGTGTTTTTCTTCCATCTCTTAGGTATAACCAATAATAAATAAATGCTTAAGAAATGCAGAGTCCCATTTCCCTGAGCAGGGTCCACCCAGTACCTGAATATGGACCAAACACTTTCCTCACAACCGGATGTTTTGCATCCATGTACGTAGTACCTCCATCTGAGGTTAATGTAGCAAATGAACAGTTTTGGTGAGGGAGGAGGGCATCCTTGCAACCACAACTGAACTGCTGGCATTCTGAGAAGTCGGGCTTAATGTCTTGGCCAAATCATCCTGGCCACTTTTGTAGTTTGCCTTAAACAAAAACAATTGCACTTGGCATTCTTGGGAGGAAGGAAGTAGAATTCTTGAGTTACAGGGTGAGAAAAATCACCTTAAATCATGAACAAAGTACATATTGAATAAAGAAAGGGTACAGAGAAGGCTCTACTTGCCCTCCAAAGTGGATGTTTTTCAAGGAGAAAAAAATTTCCTTTGAGTTATCTAAGATAAAAATTGGGTTTACGAATCTGTCAAATATGGCAGGAAACACCGATTACTAGTTTGTGATAAGTAATAGAATTACCTTCAGTGCTGACAGCTTGAAACTGTGTCATTTAGCTGTGTGATGTCCTTACTGTTATTGTTTACATTGCTGTACACATTTCCTAGATCTCAGTAATTTCCTTGTGAGGTTGTATAATTCTGATAGCTGGTAATCACGGGGCCAGGTTTAGGGTATCGTAGTGAAAGATTTCTTCAGGCACCATCAGCTGAGACTCAGCATAGAGCACTACTTCCACATAAAATGTGTTTTTTTCCTAAAAAACTTCCATTATTAAAATAATAACTTGAATTAGCCTATAAATAAAAAGTCACACTATATTTTAAGAGCCAAATCTTCATAAAAAGACATTATCTCCTTGATGGAAAAACCTTTTTTTGAATCAAAGAAGAAATAATCAAAACTGAAATTTCAGAATATTTTAGAAATTACTGACAATGAGGCTACAATATGGAAACATTTTTGTGAAAGAAATCAGAGGCAAATTCATACTCATAAATGCCTTTATTGTTGAAAAACAAAAACTAAAAATTAATAGAGATAAGCATTTAGCTCCAAAAGACTGGAGAATAAAACAAACCCTCAAATATTAAAATACAGCAGTTAAACCTACAGAGCAATCTAAGACATGTCCATATAATAGAATGTTCTGGAGTATTTTGTTTAATGAGATATCCTCCATATGTACTGATATGGCACATGTCCCAAAGGATGTTAAATGAAGAAGGTTATGAATCACTAATGTGGTCTGTAACCATTTGTTTCTTTTATTTTTCTGGGTGAAATTACATGTTAATTCCTAGATAACCTCTAAATGAAATAAGAAATGGATAAGGGGAGTGGAGAATTAACAGTCAGAAATGGGGAATGGAGAATGACTTCACATTTTACACTTTTTTTTCTCTTTTCACTTTGTATGTTATTTTTTTTTCATGAGAATGCATTATTTATTCAAATAAATTTAAAATAAAAGTGGTCAGGGAAATAGCTTCACCTAGTAGCTCAGTTTTTATTCTCTTCAAAGGTGGAAAGTTTCTTCCTGGTCTTCAGCTCTCCACTTCCAGCTCCTTTCATCTCACTCGGCCTCAAAAATGAGCCCTTCTATCCCTTTACTACACTCCCCACAAAGTAGGAAGGTCCTCCAGGCCATAGAGTTGGCCTCGGCACCGTTTTCTCTCATAATCTCACTTTCCCATCTGGAAGTAATGTCCTGATTATGTAAGCTTCTATGTTTGCAATTTCTACTCTCTCTTTTTCCTTTGATTTCCACCCATACTCTTTCCAATTAAAATCAATATTTTCGAGACGATTGGGGTTGGCAGTGTGAACACAGCCTGAAGGGGTTAGTGCACCACGGCTAACTGGGAGGGAGTCCGGGGAAAAGTCTAGACCTGCCGAAGAGGCAAGAGACTTTTTCTTGCCTCTTTGTTTCCTGGTGCGCAAGGAGAGGGGATTTCAGAGCGCTGCTTAAACGAGTTCCAGATATGGGCGCGAGCCGCGGCTAAAAGCGCAGACCCCAGAGACGGGCATGAGACACTAAGGCTGCTGCTGCCGCCACCAAGAGGCCTGGGTGCGAGCACGGGTCACTATCCACACCTCCCTTCCCGGGAGCCTGTGCAGCCCGCCACTGCCAGGGTCCCATGATCCAGGGACAATCTCCCCAGGAGAACGCACAGCGCGCCTCAGGCTGGTACAATGTCATGCCGCCCTCTGCCGCCGCAGGCTCGCCCCGCATCCGCACCACTGCCTCCCCCTGGCATGACTAAGCCAGTGCCCCTGAAGCAGCTGCTCCTTTAACCCCGTCCTGTCTGAGCGGGGGGGAAAAAAAAGACGCCCTCCGGCGACCTACGCGCAGAGGCGGGGCCAAATCTAAAGCTGAGCCCCGAGAGCTGTGCGAACAAAGAAGAGAAAGGGAAATCTCTCCCAGCAGCCTCAGGAGCAGCGGATTAAAGCTCCACAATCAACTGGATGTACCCTGCATCTGTGGAATACCTGAATAGACAACAAATCATCCCAAATTGAGGAGGTGGACTTTGAGAGCAAGATTTATTATTTTTTTCCCCTTTTCCTCTTTTTGTGAGTGTGTATGTGTATGTGTATGTGTATGCTTCTGAGATTTTGTCTGTATAGCGTTTCTTTCGCCAATTGTCCTAGGGTTCTATCCGTCCGTTTTTTCTTTCTTTCCTTTTTTTAAAATTTTTTTCTTAATAATTATTTTTTATTTTAATTTTATTTTATTTTACCTTATTTTATTTTATTTTATCCTCTTTCTTTCTTTCTTTCTACTTTTTCTCCCTTTTATTCTGAAATGTGTGGAGGAAAGGCTCTTGGTGCTGCAGCCAGGACTCAGTGCTGTGCCTCTGAGGTAGGAAAGCCAACTTCACGACACTGGTCCACAAGAGACCTCCAAGCTCCACGTAATATCAAACAGCGAAAATCTCCCAGAGATCTCCATCTCAACACCAGCACCCAGCTTCACTCAACAACCAGCAAGCTACAGTGCTGGACACCCTATGCCAAACAACTAGCAAGACAGGAACACAACCCCACCCATTAGCAGAGAGGTTGCCTAAAATCATAATAAGTCCACAGACACCCCAAAAGACAACACCAGACGTGGACCTGCCCACCAGAAAGACAAGATCCAGCCTCATCCACCAGAACACAGGCACTAGTCCCCTTCACCAGGAAGCCTACACAACCCACTGAACCAACTTTAGCCACTGGGGACAGACACCAAAAACAACGGGAACTACGAACATGCAGCCTGCAAAAAGGAGACCCCAAACACAGTAAGATAAGCAAAATGAGAAGACAGAAAAACACATAGCAGATGAAGGAGCAAGATAAAAACCCACCAGACCTAACACATGAAGAGGAAATAGGCAGTCTACCTGAAAAACAATTCAGAATAATAAGAGTAAAGATGATACAAAATCTTGGAAATAAAATAGACAAAATGCAAGAAACATTTAACAAGGACCTAGAAGAACTAAAGATGAAACAAGCAACAGTGAACAACACAATAAATGAAATTAAAAATACTCTAGATGGGATCAATAGCAGAATAACTGAGGGAGAAGAACAGATAAGTGACATGGAAGATAAAATAGTGGAAATCACTACTGCAGAGCAGAATAAAGAAAAAGGAATGAAAAGAACTGAGGAGAGTCTTAGAGACCTCTGGGACAACATGAAACGCACCAACATGCGAATTGTACGGTTCCCAGAAGAAAAGAAAAAGAAAGGGACTGAGAAAATATTTGAAGAGGTTATAGTTGAAAACTTCCCTAATATGGGAAAGAAAATAGTTAATCAAGTCCAGGAAGCACAGAGAGTCCCATACAGGATAAATCCAAGGAGAAACATGCCAAGACACATATTAATCAAACTGTCAAAAATTAAATACAAAGAAAACATATTAAAAGCAGCAAGGGAAAAACAACAAATAACACACAAGGGAATCCCCATAAGGTTAACAGCAAATCTTTCAGCAGAAACTCTGCAAGCCAGAAGAGACTGGCAGGATATATTTAAAGTGATGAAGGAGAAAAATCTACAACCAAGATTACTCTACCCAGCAAGGATCTCATTCAGATTTGTTGGAGAAATTAAAACCTTTACAGACAAGCAAAAGCTGAGAGAGTTCAGCACCACCAAACCAGCTTTACAACAAATGCTAAAGGAACTTCTCTAGGCAAGAAACACGAGAAGTAAAAGACCTCCAATAACAAACCCAAAACAATTAAGAAAATGGGAATAGGAACATACATATCGATAATTACCTTAAATGTAAATGGATTAAATGCTCCCACCAAAAGACACAGACTGGCTGAATGGATGCAAAAACAAGACCCATATATATGCTGTCTACAAGTGACCCACTTCAGACCTAGAGAGACATACAGACTGAAAGTGAGGGGATGGAAAAACATATTCCATGCAAATGGAAACCAAAAGAAAGCTGGAGTAGCAATTCTCATATCAGACAAAATAGACTTTAAAATAAAGACTATTAGAAGAGACAAAGAAGGACACTACATAATGATCAAGGGATCAATCCAAGAAGAAGATATAACAATTGTAGATATTTATGCACCCAATATAGGAGCACCTCAATACATAAGGCAAATACTAACATCCATAAAAGAGGAAATCGACAGTACCACATTCATAGTAGGGGACTTTAACACCCCACTTTCACCAATGGACAGATCATCCAAAATGAAAATAAATAAGGAAACACAAGCTTTAAATGATACATTAAACAAGATGGACTTAATTGATTTTTATAGGACATTCCATCCAAAAACAACAGAATACACATTTTTCTCAAGTGCTCATGGAATATTCTCCAGGATAGATCATATCTTGGGTCACAAATCAAGCCTTGGTAAATTCAAGAAAACTGAAATTGTATCAAGTATCTTTTCCAACCACAACGCTATGAGACTAGATATCAATTACAGGAAAAGATCTGTAAGAAATACAAACACATGGAGGCTAAACAACACACTACTTAATAACGAAGTGATCACTGAAGAAATCAAAGAGGAAATCAAAAAATACCTAGAAACAAATGACAATGGAGACACGACGATCCAAAACCTATGGGATGCAGCAAAAGCAGTTCTAAGAGGGAAGTTTATAGCAATACAATCCTACTTAAGAAACAGGAAACATCTTGAATAAACAACCTAACCTTGCACCTAAAGCAATTAGAGAAAGAAGAACAAAGAAACCCCAAAGTTAGCAGAAGGAAAGAAATCATAAAGATCAGATCAGAAACAAATGAAAAAGAAATGAAGGAAACGATAGCAAAGATCAATAAAACTGAAAGCTGGTTCTTTGAGAAGATAAACAATATTGATAAACCATTAGCCAGACTCATCAAGAAAAAGGGAGAAGACTCAAATCAATAGAATTAGAAATGAAAAAGGAGAACTAACAACTGACACTGCAGAAATACAAAAGATCGTTAGAGACTACTACAAGCAACTGTAGGCCAATAAAATGGACAACACTGAAGAAATGGACAAATTCTGAGAAATGCATAACCTGCCAAGACTGAATCAGGAAGACATAGAAAATATGAACAGACCAATCACAAGCACTGAAATTGAAGCTGTGATTAAAAATCTTCCAACAAACAAAAGCCCAGGACCAGATGGCTTCACAGGTGAATTCTATCAAACATTTAGATAAGAGCTAACACCTATCCTTCTCAAACTCTTCCAAAATATAGCAGAGGGAGGAACACTCCCAAACCCATTCTACAAGGCCACCAGCACCCTGATACCAAAACCAGAGAAGGATGTCACAAAGAAAGAAAACTACAGGCCAATATCACTGATGAACATAAATGCAAAAATCCTCAACAAAATACTAGCAAACAGAATTCAACAGCACATTAAAAGAATCATACACTATGATCAAGTGGGGTTTATCCTTCAGGAATGCAAGGATTCTTCAATATAGGCAAATCAATCAACGTGATACACCATATTAACAAATTGAAGGAGAAAAACCGTATGATCATCTCAATAGATGCAGAGAAAGCTTTTGACAAAATTCAACATCCATTTATGATAAAAACCCTGCAGAAAGTAGGCATAGAGGGAACTTTCCTCAACATAATAAAGGCCATATATGACAAACCCACAGCCAACATCATTCTCCATGGTGAAAAACTGAAACCATTTCCACTAAGATCAGGAACAAGACAAGGTTGCCCACTCTCACCACTATTGTTCAACATAGTTTTGGAAGTGTTAGCCACAGCAATCAGAGAAGAAAAGGAAATAAAAAGAATCCTAATCAGAAAAGAAGTAAAGCTGTCACTGTTTGCAGATGACATGATACTATACATAGAGAATCCTAAAGATGCTATCAGAAAACTACTAGAGATAATCAATGAATTTGGCAACATAGCAGGATACAAAATTAATGCTCAGAAATCTCTGGCATTCCTGTACACTAATGATGAAAAATCTGAAAGTGAAATTAAGAAAACACTCTCATTTACCACTGCAACAAAAAGAATAAGATACCTAGGAATAAAACTACCTAAAGAGACAAAAGATCTGTATGCAGATAATTATAAGACACTGATGAAAGAAATTAAAGATGATACAGATAGATGGAGACATATACCATGTTCTTGGATTGGAAGTATCAACATTGTGAAAATGACTCTACTACCCAAAGCAATCTACAGATTCAGTGCAATCCCTATCAAACTACCAGTGCATTTTTCACAGAACTAGAACAAAAAATTTCACAATTTGTATGGAAACACAAAAGACCCCGAATAGCCAAAGCAATCTTGAGAAAGAAAAATGGAACTGGAGGAATCAGGCTCCCTGACTTCAGACTATACTACAAAGCTACAGTAATCAAGACAGTATGGTACTGGCACAAAAACAGAAATATAGATCAATGGAACAGGATAGAAAGCCCAGAGATAAACCCACGCACATATGGTCACCTTATCTTTGATAAAGGAGGCAGGAATATACAGTGGAGAAAGGACAGCCTCTTCAGTAAGTGGTGCTGGGAAAACTGGACAGGTACATGTAAAAGTATGAGATTAGAACATTCCCTAAAACCATACACAAAGATAAGCTCAAAATGGATTAAAGACCTAAACCTAAGGCCAGAAACTATCAAACTCTTAGAGGAAAACATAGGCAGAACACTCTATGACATAAATCACAGCAAGATCCTTTTTGACTCATCTCCTAGAGAAATGAAAATAAAAACAAAAATTAACAAATGGGACCTAATGAAACTTCAAAGCTTTTGCACAGCAAAGGAAACCATAAACAAGACCAAAAGACAACCCTCAGAATAGGAGAAAATATTTGCAAATAAAGCAACTGACAAAGGATTAATCTCCAAAATTTACAAGCAGCTCATGCAGCTCAATAACAAAAAAACAAACAACCCAATCCAAAAATGGGCAGAAGACCTACATAGACATTTCTCCAAAGAAGATATACAGATTGCCAACAAACAGATGAAAGAATGCTCAACATCATTAACCATTAGAGAAATGAAAATAAAAAGTACAATGAGATATCATCTCACACCGGTCAGAATGGCCATCATCAAAAAATCTACAAACAATAAATGCTGGAGAGGGTGTGGAGAGAAGGGAACACTCTTGCACTGCTGGTGGGAATGTGAGTTGGTACAGCCACTATGGAGAACAGTATGGAGGTTCCTTCAAAAACTACAAATAGAACTACCATATGACCCAGCAATCCCACTACTGGGCATATACCCTGAGAAAACCATAATTCAAAAAGAGTCATGTACCAAAATGTTCATTGCAGCTCTATTTACAATAGCCAGGAGATGGAAACAACCTAAGTGTCCATCATCTGATGAATGGATAAAGAAGATGTGGCACATATATACAATGGAATATTACTCAGCCATAAAAAGAAACGAAATTGAGTTATTTGTAATGAGGTGGATGGACCTAGAGTCTGTCACACAGAGTGAAGTAAGTCAGAAAGACCATATGCTAACACATATATATGGAATATAAGAAAAAAAAATGTCATGAAGAACCTAGGGGTAAGACGGGAATAAAGACACAGACCTACTAGAGAATGGACTTGAGGATATGGGGAGGGGGAAGGGTAAGCTGTGACAAAGCGAGAGAGTGGCATGGACATATATACACTACCAAACGTAAAATAGATAGCTAGTGGGAAGCAGCCGCATAGCACAGGGAGATCAGCTCTGTGCTTTGTGACCTCTTGGAGGGGTGGGATAGGGAGGGTGGGAGGGAGGGAGACGCATGAGGGAGGAGATATGGGAACATATGTATATGTATAACTGATTCACTCTGTTACAAAGCAGAAACTAACACACCATTGTAAAGCAATTATACTCCAATAAAGATGTAAAAAAAAAATCAATATTGTCTACCTACACAAGAGTGTTCTTCAGGGAAACGGGTATAACAGTTTTCAGAAGCGCTGACTTTTTCTTATCATTATTGACATCTTTCCCTTCTGAAGCTTTCAATTTTTTTTTGGTTGAAGTATCAATTTTATTTATTTATTTATTTATATTTTGGCTGCTTCGGGTCTTTGTTGCTGTGCACGGGCTTTCTCTAGCTGCCGTGAACGGGGGCTACTCTTCGCTGCTGTGCACAGGCTTCTCATTGCAGTGGCTTTTCTAGTTGTAGAGCACGGGTTCTAGGCTCTTGGGCTTCAGTAGTTGTGGCTCGTGGGCTCTAGAGCACAGGCTCAGTAGTTGTGGCGCACGGGCTTAGTTGCTCCACAGCATGTGGGTTCTTCCCGGCCCAGGGCTTGAACCCGTGTCCCCTGCATTGGCAGGCGGATTCTTAACCACTGCACCACCAGGGAAGCCCCTCAAATATTTTCTAACTTAAAGTTTTGTATAGTATTGCTTAAATTCACGTATTTCCAAGACGGTATGCTAATTATTTAACGCCTATGGAAGTACTACATTAACAATCTATGTCTATATGAAATTACTTGGTAGGTATGTATAACCCTTTAAGTTGGCAAAAAATGGAATCTACCCAAAGATAGGGGGAAAAAATTCAGTGATACTGCAACTCAGAAAAAACAATGTTTCCTATAGTTTGAGTTTTAAGTCTGTTTGCTTAATTCTTCTATTTAGTTTCTATTCACACTTCTCATTTCACATTCTCTGAGCACCTGAGCTTCTGTCAGCTTTAAAAGAGGTCATTTCCCTAGCTCTTGACTCCCCAGAATTCCACCCAGCTTTAATTCCTACTGAAAAATTGCTGGACATGTTGACAGAAGTTGACATGTTGAAACCACTGATAGGTTTTTTAAGAGTCCCCCTAAGAAGTAGGATAGCATAAACAAAATGCCTTCTGCTCCTGTGAAAATGTAGAGGCAATCTCCTTTTCTTTCACAAATATTGAATGAGAACTGTTTCTAACTGCAAAGCTGAGCTGAGTTCCCCCTTTCTGGACAAAGAATCAAACTCTTAATGTTTATAGCCATAACAATTATAGCTCATGTTTCCCATAATGTCTTTGACTAAAACTGTTCTAAAGAGACTATTCTCTGCCTAGGAATTTCCTTTGCTTTTCTGGATACTATGTGAACCACAACATTCCATGCTTATATTCAGCATTTTCTAAGGAATCCATAACACTTAGGATGATAGGGGATGAAAACCAGAGCTCTCAAAGTTAGCCCCCCAAAACAAATTGGACCTACTGAGAAACAGGGAACAAATGACCCTGAGATAAAACCTACTTCTATCTGACATAGCTATCTGCCTCCTGGAAAGTCTGAACAGAATTCATACCTGGACTTCCTGGTTCCAGAGCCCTACAGAATAGGTCCACTACCCCTGAACATCAGCTGTTATTACTCCATCAGTCACCCTTGATGTTATCTCCCTTTCACAGACTACACCTGACACCTTTCTTGCTCTGTTGTAGCTCACACCAAGTGCAACTTTTAATCAAAAATATTCATCAATTTTTAGGTACTAAAGGGCAAAGACACAGGAGATAGTGTTCACCTTAAAGGAACACACAGAATTGCGAGAATTCAAACATACAAGAAAATAAGAATAATTCAAAGAACATATGCCGTTATATAAGCATGTTTTTTCCCCCAAAAGCCTCAGCCCTATCTTCTCAACTGCATTATAATCTATTTTTGTGCAGGAATCACAAAAATGCTAAAATACTTTTCTTGAACAGAATCAGAACTCAATAATGACTTTTGAAAGAGTGGATGAAATGCAATTTTCTTTGGCATAATTGTTAATATTTTAGTACAATACTGGGTAGAAAATAATAATTTCTTTAAATACTGACTTCAGTAATGATGTATAATTTAATTGGTTTATAATTTAAATATATTTACTATATTAGTTTGCTAGGGCCACCATAACAAAATACCACAGACTAGGTGGCTTAAACAACAAAGATTTATTTTCTTAGAGTGATGGCAGCTGGAAGTCCAAGGTTAAGGAGTCAGCAATGTTGGTCTCTTCTGAGGCCTCTCCCCTAGGTTGTAGATGGTCACTCTGTGTCCTCACATGGCCTTTCCTCTGCGCACACGTGTCTGTGTCCTGATCCCCCTTCTGTGTAAGGACACCAGTCATATTGGGTTAAGGACTCATTTTACCTTAATTACCTCTTTAAAGACCCTATCTCCAAATACAGGTCATGGGAATTTGTTTTGAAGTACTAGGAATCAGAACTTCAACATGAATTTGGGGGGTGGGGACACAATTCGGTCCATAAAATGTACTAAAATATACTAGACTCTCACTATAATATTGTTCTCTAGGATTATGTCATGGAATAACTAGGTGAAACTTGACAATAAAGTTCTTTTCACATGTTTATAAAGTGTTTTATGTGTAGAATTTCACTGAATTCTACACAGAAGGTCTAATTATGGCAATGTTTCTGTTTATGATCTTTTGATAAATTGTTTGCCAAAAAAAAGGCCATGTGATTCTGCAGTATCCTTCCAAACTACTCTTAGCCATATGTCCCACTTTGGCCAAATAAACATTAGTAAATGTGACATAAGTAGAGGCTTGAAAATCACTTGTGCCTTGGGACATGTCTTTTGATGTTCTTGAAACCCCACGTGAACAAGCCCAGAAGAGCCTGCTGGATGATGAGAAACATATGGCTCATTGGCCCCCATCACTCCAGCCAATTGCACACCAAACCACAGAAGCAGAACCAGCTGAAGTGACTGCATTTACCTGAGTGAGCCCAGCCCAGATCAGCACAACAAACCTCCCAGCTGACCTCAGCCCAAACTACCAACCCACTGAATCATGAACTAAAGTAATGGTTATTGTTTTAAGCAATTAAGTTTTGAGGAAGTTTGTTACACAGCAGAAACTAAGGAATACAATGAAAACCTCAGAACCTTAGAACTTATTTTAACACAAATGAATAGAATTAATATTTGCATGTTAAAGCACCAAAAACAGTTGTCTTCAGAGACTAAAATAGCCTCCCCAAGTCAAGTGATACCATAGTTAATCAGCTACACGATGGCAAAAATCTATTAGCCTATGGCACAGGCAGAGAATGTTGTCAAAATGATGTCAGAATAACTCAAAAGACAACATTAAGGCAGATGGAATCAAATCACAGCTGCTACAGTGGAACATCACCCCATGTTGTAGGATTCCCTTGTGAAATGAGGTAAAGTAAAACTAATTTGGGTGAAGACTAATATAGTGCAGTGGTAGAAATCTAATTATAGACTATTTAGGAGGAGAATACCATAGCATTTTAAGCCATAGCATCAATGGCTATGAAAAGACTTGGCCAAACCAGATATAATCAATAAGTAAAATGATTTACTATTGATTCCTGAAGTATAGGCCAATGAGGCACAAGCAGGCTAAATATAAGACAAAAAAAGGAAAAGAATGAAAGAAAAAGAGAAAGAAAGAAATTTCATTTCAGCCTAGACTAGCAGTCCCGTTAACAAACAGCAAGCAATTCATCTGGCAGAAGAGGAAGAGACGGAGTTTTCAAATATTGAAGGCTGTGGGTTTTGGCTGATGACTCAGCTTTCTGAGGCAGGCAGTTCCCTGTGCAAAGCCCAGCTCAGCAGCTCTAAGGAGGCGAATTGTTAATTGCTAATTCATCTCACTGAGATACATGAGTCTGCCTGTCATGGTACGAGAAGACAGTGGCTGCAAAGCCCACGTTGGAGTTCCATGGCCAGATGTGACAGTGTGTAATGAGAGCTCCCTGGGGATCCACTAAGAGCGTAATGCCACCTGAGACCCCTCACCAGAAGGGATTAAAAACTGGGGAACAGAGGTTGGATGACAAACGAGCAGGAATGACTGCAGGAAGGCTTACCAGTAAGGGTGACCATATAGTATATTGTCCAAACTGAGACAATTTGGGGAACATAAGGAGGTGCCATTAATAATTATGCTGAGGCTTCCCTGGTGGTGCAGTGGTTAAGAATCCGCCTGTCAATGCAGGGGACACGGGTTCGAGCCCTGGTCCAGGAAGATCCCACATGCCACAGAGCAACTAAGCCTGTGCGCCCCAACTACTGAGCCTGCGCCCTAGAGCCCACGAGCCACAATTACTGAGCCCACGTGCCACAACTACTGAAGCCCATGCACCTAGAGCCTGTGCTCTGCAACAAGAGAAGCCACCACAATGAGAAGCCCACGTACCGCAACAAAGAGTAGCTCCCACTCGCCACAACTAGAGAAAGCCCGCATGCGGCAATAAAGACCCAATGCAGCCAAAAATAAATAAATAAAATAAATAAATTTATTTAAAAAAAAAATAATTACGCTGAGACCACAGGGGTGGAGTGAGTTGGAACTGCCCCAACTGGACTCAGGAGTCCACAGACTCTTTATCATATATAAGTATGTATCATAATCAAAGAAAATCCAAAAGGATTTAAAATTTTATATCTCTTAAAAAGTATAAGGAGATCAAGAAACTGATAGAAACTGTGACTTAGCAAGAAAAGAAAAGACAGTGCAGAGTGAGCCTCTCAGGAAGAGGCAGCCCCGTATTTTCTGTATCCAGGAGTAAAGAGCCTAGAAAGATCCAGAAACCAATCAACCGCCACAGGAAGAAGAGATGCATTGTGGGGGCTGATGACTCACTGCTGAGAGATGTGACTGTTTACGAATCAAAGCTGATCAGATGGTAAACAATATTCCTGACTCAGATATTTAAGAAAGCAAAGAAGCTTTCTGAGGTACATTATCTGTTTAATTTCAGCAAGTATTTACTGCGAGGCAACTCTCTACTAAGCAATGCTGTAGGTGATACAGAGTGTAACTAGAAGACAAGGTCCCTGCTCTCAGGAGCTTACTTTCTATTAGGAGACACACAAGAAACACATAAACATAGGCCCTTATAATCAAGGTAAGAGCTATGAGGAAAATAAGAACATTGTCTATTACTATTACAATAGACAATGTAATAGACAATGTCCATGGGTGGTGAGTGAAGTGATAAATAGTTAATAAGGAAAGGCCTGAGAGGATGACTTTTGAGCTGAGGCTCAGAAACGGAACTGGTCACACAAAGATCTTGGGGAGAAGAACATTTCAGACAGAAGAAAGAGCTGGTATAAAAAGTTCTACAATGGGAACAAGCCAACATAGCTGAAACAAAGGGAGTGAGGGGGAGACTGACAGAAGAGGAGATTGGAGAGTCTCAGAGGGACCGAATAACATAAGAACTTTAGGTTTTCTTTGCATGTGCCAAGAAGTCATTAAAGGTTCTCTGCAGAAAGAGACACAATCCGATTTACCGTTTAAACATAGCACTCTGGCTGTTCCTTGGAGAAGAGGTTGTAACCAGAAAGGAGAATTTCGAAGAATCAGTGGATTGTTACAGCCGTCCAGCAGGGGGGTGACTTGGATTAGTAGACATGGAGAGAAGCTGTTTGGTTTGGGCTCCGTTCTGCTTATGGTTCCGAAGAGAAGCTTGTGTGAGAGAGAAATAAAGAACGAGGTGGGCTTTTACTTGGTTAGCTGTAAGGATAGTGCTATACACTGAGATACTGAAAGCTGGGGAAAAGGTTTCCTTCTGCCTTGGAAATATTAAACTTGTTTATGTTTGGCTGTTTAATAGCCATCTCATCAAAAATATAATTGCATATATGGCTCTAAAGCTGAAAGGAAATGCCAGAGGTGGAGTTGTAAATTTTGGAATCATTGAATATAAATGTCATTTAAACCAAAGGACTAAATGAAATTAGTTATGGAGGAAGAACAAATAGAGAAGAGCGTGTGCCCAAAACCTAACTGTGTGGCACTCTGACATTTAGATGACGTGCTGATGGAGCCAATACAGACAAACAGGAAAAGAGTAGCCAATGAAGCAGAAGGAAAATGCAGTGCCATAGAAGCCAAGAGAAGATGGTGCATTAAGAAAGACAAAGCAGTCAGCTACATGCACACTGCAGAGTGACTGAGTAAGGAGAGTACAGAGAGCCATCTTTGGGTTTTATAACATGGAGACTGATAATGAATGACCTTTTCAAAAACATGGTGGGGATAGATGCTCTACTGGAGTTGATTGAGAAGGTAACGAATTGGAGACTGTAACTTCAGACAGGTCTTTCTAGAAATGTTGCTGTGAGTCCTATCTTCTCCTGTAGACTCATGTGAAATGAATAACAGTGCTCCTAGCGTCTAGTTCCAGAGGTTCATTCCAGATCCCTTTTGGTAGCGTGGCAGAAAGCTGACTCAGCCAGTCAGAGTTAGGTCAATAGAAGAACAGGCTGACACACCAGGTGTTAAGTTCCAAAAGTTCTCCCTTTCTACCAAGACCACTTCTGAATACAAAGTGCTCACTCTTACACTGTTATCTAGATAAATGGTTAGCAAACTGGCTCCATGAGTCAAATCTGACCCACCACCTCCTTTGTAAATAAAGTGTTATTGAGACACAGCCATGCCCATTAATATACATACTGGCTATGTCTGCTTTCGCAATACAGTAGAGAGTTGAGTAGCTGTGACAGAACCTATGTACCACAGAGCTGAAAATACTTACTCTTTGGTCCCTTACAGAAAAAATTTTGCCAATCCTGGTCTAACAAGTTCCTACAAATATATAGTATCTGTAAATATGAATATATAGTTCCTATAAAAATAAATTTATAATTCCTATAAATATGGAGAGCATTACAGGAGCAAAGTCTTCTCCACTGAATCATTGGTTATAGTGCACCCTGTCCAGCTATGCCCAGCTTGAGTCAACAACTCTCTAGCAAAAGAAGTGCTTGTGGGAGTGTGTGTGTTCTGCTACGTCTCTGCTTGTGCATTTTCCCCTATTACAACCTATTTTATATCTTCACCACTCTAACTATAGTGGCCTATGACTAGGACATCTTTGCCACATGACAGGTAATGATTTAACCATTTCTTCCACATTGTATTGGGGCTTTAAAAGGAAAGAATATGAGAAGTAAATTGTAGATTATTAGAAAATGGAGGATAATATAGATATGTTTTGGTTTTCCAGACCAAAACACAAAGTTCCAAAAAGAATAGGATTTTAGCTAGGGATGCTGATTATCGCTGATGAAAAGAGACATTTGATTGGGATACTAAGTCCTTGAATCCTTGAGTAGATGACACTGTAACAGGTCACATTGGTGAGGAGGGAGCCATATGCAGAGAATACACTCCAGGAACATGCAAAGCTCTTTTCCTAGCTAAACCTTTGGTATCTCAGTAGGATCTACTTCCTTGGTAAGCTGGGTGCTGAAAGTTCAGGGTGGGATTTGGTACTCAAATTAGCACTTTTCCTTATCCCCTTCAGGGTACAAATATAAATAACTAGCTAAATCAGTATCAAACTATCAGCTCAATTGCCAATAAATCAGAATCAGAGGTCATTGCAAGGCTTCCTTTACCACTCCCCAAACCTAGAGTTTGGTAAATATGCAACCCTGATGTACCCATGCAGTTACAGTCTTGAAGAAGCTGAAATTAGGGAATAGAGAACAGCAAGTCCCTGCTAATCCTGGAAGCATGTATAGATGAAAGAGATGTCCTATGTCACTTGAGTCACAGTGCAATGGCTGTGCTCCCATTAATGGGACTCAAAGGCTTCCAAGGACTCCCTAGTTTCACCAGTTGAATTAGTTTCACCCTCCTTGTTGGAGGAAGAGTTTGGATAAAAGGGTAAGAAGTGTTTCTCCAATACTGTTTCTTCCTGAAGAATGGAACAGAAGCCCCCATATGTAAATATTAAGAAGAGGCTTGTAACATTTTCCCCAATACTGGTCTAGATGAGCTATGCGCATTACTTTTGACCCTTTAGCCTTAAGCTTTAATTAAAATGAAGCTGAATGACCTTCTTCTTGGCTTTCTAGATCTTACTACCCTCATAGTGACAGCACGGAAAATAAAGCCCATTTTCCAGAGTTGCAAAGTCAATCTCAGCTAAGATGTACTTGCCAGCCTTCCTCTTCTGTCTTCTACCTAGCTCTTCTAGGTCTACCATGATAAGGGACTCCTCCAAATAGAAGTCTTTCCCAGTTCATCTTGCAAGGATGAAAAGATAAGGAGAAAAAAGTCTCCAAAGATATCATCCAGTCCTGAGAGAGATTTTCCTCTACCCACCAAAAGGCACTAATTTTTTGGTGAAGATATATAGATATACAGATTATAGATCTAGATATATATAGATAGATATCAGTACACATCTTCTTCTTCCTTGACTTTGGAAAGAGGGAGTAGGGCATGTATCCTTGAGTTCCATCTAGAGGTTATAGAATACCTCTGACAAAGAATATATCATGATGACTGGGAAGAAAATAATTTGCTGTTCTGATTGAGAGGACTTGAAATTGAAAAGGAAGATGAAATATTCTCAGTAAAATGGCAAAAACATTAAGACAGTCAACAACGCTTCTGACATTGAAAAAAAAAGATTAACAGTGGATGAAGTGCCAGATAATTCAAAGGAGAACATAGTTGAAAGTACAAGAATCTACATATATTTTATTTTATTTATTTATTTATTTTGTGGTACGCGGGCCTCTCACTGTTGTGGCCTCTCCCGTTGCGGAGCACAGGCTCCGGACGCGCAGGCTCAGCGGCCATGGCTCATGGGCTCAGCCGCTCCACGGCATGTGGGATCTTCCTGGACCGGGGCACGAACCCGCGTCCCCTGCATCAGCAGGCAGACTCTCAACCACTGCGCCACCAGGGAAGCCCTATCTACATATATTTTAGTAGATATACCAATGCATTCAATATAGATTAGGGGGAAAAAAATCAAGGTGAACTTGAGGCTTAGCAAAGAAGATCAATTTTACCTCATAAATATGGCTGAGACTTGGTGGTATAGAATTCATTATGAAGACAGTGATCAAGAGGTATATCTTGTTCAAAAGAAACCAATCAGATAGAAATGGAAGCAAAATGAAATTGCAGCCTAAAGAATTTGTAATTGAATGTAAATCTACATATATGAGGATGTCAGTGCCTAGAAACCATTAGGATGAAGAAAAAAAGGAGACTTGCAGGCAGAGGCATAGTGGGAGTGTTCTATAAAGGGTGTTGCCACATGAGAATATATTAATATATTTCTGAAATGGATAACCAAACTGGATTTGAATTATGATAGAAATATAAAGTATGTTAGAAGGGACTCTACTCTCCTGCCTTCATGTGTCCACGAAATAACTTTCATTCCAGGAAAGGACAGCATGCCAGTAAAGCTTTTATCTCCTTTCCCCACCCCTCCTTTAACTCCCCAACATTGGAAGAGGAGGGAATTATCCAACTGGTTAAGTAAGAAGATTCCAACATCAGTTGATTTACTTTTTTGATAGGAAGAAGTTAATGACATAAAAGTCAGATGTCACCTGTTATCTTTCTCTCTCTAAACCCCCTCTCAGGGCTTGATACAGATAAGACAGTGATTCTTCTTCTAGATGGATAATCATCTACCTGGAAAGGAGCTCCACCTTGAAGTTACAGAATACCTCTGAAAACAAGAATATCGTGGTGACTGCCTTAGAGACTCCTCTCCCCGTGAGGACTCCCGAGATCCAATCAGGAAGCACAATGGTGACTGCAGGTCCCAGTTACCTGCTCCAGTCCAGATCTGGTAATAACAATAATAGAGATAGATATAGATATATTGACCTCATCTGTCTGTTTTGGTGTCTATTTCTCACTTGGACTCCTAAAATTCTAATAATGGGATACTTGAGTTATTTCCATTTTTTAACTATTTAAATAATCAAAAAAACCCAGCTCTAAGAAAAATGTTATTTTCAGAGCTCAAGGCACAGGGCTCGCTTTGGTCTTATGTCTCCTTCTATCTTTCTGGAGATCCAAAACCTACATTCTTTATGATCCAGCTCAGATGCCTCTTCTATCCCTGACTACCGTAGCCAAGAAAAGTTGAGTGTTCTCTAGATTGTAAATTCCTTAGAGCAGAAACCAACAAATCACAAACTTCTTTGTATGTCATCATCTTTACTTTTAAACCTGCTCCCATCTCTGTCAGCTGAGTTAGGGGTTTCAGAGTCATTCTAGGCTCCTCTTCAATACATGCCCCGTCATATCTCATCTGACAACATGCTCCACTTACCCTAGACTATTTCAGTTAATTCCTGGTGCCCTGGCATAATTATCAAAATGCCAACTTTCACTCTCAAAAGTGCCCTTTATAGATGATAAATTATATGGCCACCCCAAACCCATATCCAACCTTGCTTCCTTCCTGTGCCTTAAACTGACATCCCTTTTTCCCCCATCCTTAAAATGTAAGTCCTAGTTCAGGCTCCCATCAAGTCTTATTATTATAACAGCCTAATTACTCTTGCAGAAGCAATACTTCAATTGTCTTCCACAGCTGCCAGAGCAGTCTGTCTACAACTCAAATGTGTTCATGCTACTTCCTTATTTAAGACCATTCTATAGCTCCCAATAACACAGGCCCAAACTGCAGTGTCTGGCTTCTAATTACATTTAATATCCCACTCATTTCTTTTGTAAATCCTCTTCTTGTCTTTGCCCATGCTATCTCCTCTACCTGGAATACTCTTTCCTCCCTTGCCTTCTTTCCTCAACTTTTCTGGCAAACTGTTTTTCATCCTTTAGGACTCAGTAAAAGCATCACCTAATACTAGACCCCTTTCCTCACCACCTCTGACCACCCTTGGTTTGGATTATGGGACCTTTCTCCATGTTGTCATAATAACCTTTATTCATCCCTACTGAATTTATAGTACCATATTTTTATGATTTACATGTTTGTTTCTCTCACTAGACTAGGAGATACCTGAGATAAAGAACTACTTTTTCCTGATTTGGGGGACCATGGTTAGAAATACCAGTCCATAACAGGCAGTCCATTATTATTTTTTTACACAAAACACTTTAAACAGAGAGAGAAAAATAATACTAGAAGCACCTGTATAACTGCCACTTGGATTTGACCATTATCATTTTACTAATCTGCTTTATCACTTTTCTATTCATTCTTCTATCCATGCATCAATCCATCTTGTTTTTAATGCATTTCAAAGTAAATTGAAGACATTGATGCATTTCACTCCTAAATCTGTCAATATGCAAATCATTAAAGTTCATCACTTTATTTTTTTTCTTTTAAACTTGCATATATACAATGAAATGCATAAATCTTAAGTGTACATTTGCTGAGTTTTGATAAACGTATATATTTGTGTAATTTATCCTTTCTCCATTGAATTGTGTTTTCATCTTTTTCAAAAATTAGCTAAATTTGGGTCGATCTATTCCTGAGCTCTCTATTCTATTACATTGATTTATGTGTCTATTCTTTCACCAATACTCTGCTGTCTTGATTAGTATATCTTTATGGTAATGCTCAAAATCAGTCATTTCTGTCTAATATCATTTCCTTTCAGCTTGAAGAACTTCTTTCAACGCAATATGGTTCTAGTTCAGGTCCACTGGTGACAAATTCC
The DNA here is from genome assembly GCF_964374135.1 of Grampus griseus. Lineage (NCBI taxonomy): Eukaryota > Metazoa > Chordata > Mammalia > Artiodactyla > Delphinidae > Grampus > Grampus griseus. The sequence continues at coordinate 16,836,367 of NC_139003.1, forward strand.
CTTAGTTTGACCTAAAAATGTCTTCATTTTGCATTCATTCTTGAAGGATATTTTTTCTGGACAGAAAATTCTGGGTTAACAGTTTGCCCTTTCAACTCTTTAAAGATTTTGTTCTAATGTATTTTACCCTCCATTTTTTTCTAACAGGAGATCAGTAATGATTTGAATTTTCATTCCCCTTTATAAAATGTGTTGATTTTCTCTGGCTATATTCAAGATTTTCTCCTAATCACTGATTTTCAGAAGTGTGACTATGTTTTGCATGGTTTTCTTTGTATACATGCCACTTAGGTTTTTCTAATCTTCTCAAATTTACAAATGTATGTAAAAAAAATGGCCATTATTTATGCCCCATTCCCTCTCTCTTCTTCTGGGACTTGCGTTACACTTATGGTAAATGTTTTCATATTTTGCCATGTTTCACTGAGGTGCTGTTCATTTATAAAATATTTTTTCTGTATTCTTCAGAATCGCTAATTTCGACTGCTCTCTCTTCAAGTTCACAGATTCCTCTTTTTTTTGTTTTTCTTTTTCTTTTGGTTAAGCCCATCCAGTGAATTTTTAAATTTTCAAATATTGTAATTTTCAATTCTAGAATTTCCATTTCATTCTTTGTTATTCTTTTTACTTCTCTGCTAAGATTTACTTTTTAAAAACTCATTGTGAGCATATATTCTTCATGACCTTGTGCATCACTATAATAACTACTTTAAAATACTTGACTGCTAATTCCAACATCTGGCTCATCTTGGAGTTGGCCTTCATTTACTCTCTTTCCTCTTGAGAATGAATCAGATTTTTCTGATTCTTTGTGTATTAAGTAATTTTAGATTGTGGATTGCTAGATTATGTTTTATGCCTGTAAAGAGTGTTTTGTTGTTGAGTTTGTTTCTGTTAGCAGGCAATTAGCTTGATAGGCCTCAAACTTCAAGCTCTTTTTCTTGGATAACAGTTTCTATCTAATCCTTAACTAAGCTGCTTGGAACCTACCCCAAACATTTATGTTTCAGGGCCAGTCAGGCGGTCGGGATGTATCTTTAGTCTCCTTCTCTCTGATTCCATCACTTTCCAGAAGCTTTGTTGTCCAGATCTTTGTTATTTGATTTTTTTAGACCAAAAAGATTTCAGGTGTTCTAGCATAGTTTTAGCATCCTACATCTACAGGGCAAGCTGAGGCCTTTACTCAGTTTATAAGCCATACAGATAGGAACTCACCCAGAGCCTTCCCTTTTGTCTAAGTGTGGATTTCCTTCCAGAAACTACCTGCATTTTGTTGCTCTCCAGCACTTTCTGGCCATTGGTTTTGCTTTTTAGTTTTGTTTTATTTTTGTCTAGACTTTATAGTTGTTATCTGCAGAAGGGTCAGTCAGATAGAATCTTATTCAGACATTATTAGAAACAAGCCTCAACAATTCATAAATATTTATTGAATTAAACCTTAGTCTGGCACCTCAAGGACAGAAATCTTTATCTATTTATTTATTGGTATATCACAAATGCCAAGAATTGTGCATGGTATATTTTAAGTACTCAATAAACTTTTGTTGAATAAATGAACAGATGAATGGTTATTACTGTAATGCCTTATGTACAACTGACATTTACATTTCCTGTGCACCTTAACTGACTTTCTCAGAAATTGAACACATACTAAAAAGGAGCATAACCGAAAATCTCTTTTCAAAAATAAGAACTGTTAACATTTTGTCATATTTGCTTTGTGTATCTTTTTAAATGAAAGATTCACAAAATTAGATATAAAGCAGAAGATCCCTTAATATATTAACTTTTTGCTCTAACTTTGGGCTCCAGTGTGTATGTCTTTTAATCTCAATTATAGAGAATCCATTAATCTTTCAATTTTCCAAAGGAAGAAAGGAACATAAAACTCAGGTGGTATAAGTCATTCTTCTAAAAAGAGTTCAGTAGGCAAATACATTAAAAAATGCTATATTCAACAAAATAAAATTTTACATCAAGTCTTCTCAGAGCTAATACATGTTGTAAACCATTGAGGATCATGTGTAGTACCTGACCTTGGAGCACTAGCCTTGGAACACTAGCCTCACGGGACTACTGTTCCCTGAAACTCACTTTGGGGAAAGCTGAAGTGGAATAGCTCCATATTCCTGATGCAGAAACTCGGGCATGAAAAGTCATCCTTTGATTGAGTGGATCAGCCTCCTATCTCTTTTATTCTCTCCTTCCTCCATTGAGCCCGGATTTCATTTCTACCTTTCCTTAAGTAAAGTCAGCCATGATCCTCAATTATTTACATGTTGATCCAAACATAAAAGAATAAAACAGCTGAGCAGACTGAAGGAGCGATTAAGAACCTAGAGGTATAAAAGGCAATTGCCTTCAAGAGGATTCACCCAGCACACAGAGCTTTCTTTCATGATTAAATTCTTTTTGAAATCCTAAATCAAAGGTACAGCCTATCAGAGAGCTAGGAAATCCATAATAAAAAAATGTCATTGACGAGAGCCATTTTTTTTATTATACTGAGTGCTTTTGACAGCATTCGCTGCCTAAGCACATGTGGGAAACTGCAATACATGCTGAATGCTCCCTTTACATACAAAATTCTACAATGAAGTGCCCAGTGAGAGAGAAGAAAAGAAATCAAACACAGTTGGCAAAGTCAAAGCAAGCAGAATTAATGCCTCCGAACCACGGACCAGACATCTCCAGCTCCCCAGGGGGATTGGCTGGAAACTACAGCTTTCATTCAGTCCTTTCAGAACTCTTTCTGCTTGGCTGAGTCAGGACTGTATAGGGGACAGGCAAGGGGCAGGACAACCCAATTTTAAAACTCTTCAAACAAATCCTGAATAGGCATCAGTAGTATTCAAGAAGTAACAACCACGAGTAATAAGTGTCCTTGGGGACCCAGAAACATTTTCTAATCAAGGACTAAAAAGTCCCAAACTGGGCACAGAACATACAAGCCAAGTTAATCAGTTATGCATCTTCTCCTGATAAATATGGTTCCCATTTTGTGGTATTTTCATCTCTCATTTTCACTTTGGAGATATTGATATCAAAAGCAATTTAGGGAAGGGTAGAAGGAAGTAAGAGTCAGAGTGATGGGTTCTTAGATCTGCCCTAGTTGGACAGGCAAGAAAGTAAATTGATAAAACCAAGTAAGCCTTTATATGTGGGAACCCAGAAGTCCACCACATGTGATCAGGGGGATCAGGTGAAAAGCAGTACACTTGCTGGACACAGCGTTTATTATGGACTAAGCATTTATCATTTTCTTTCCTTTTTAAAAACTGAAAACAGTAATTTTCTGATTGCCACAGAAATGGCTTCCCATTGATTTAATCATACCAAACAGAGAGGTATAATAAAGAAAGTAAAAATCCCCCCAAGTTCCAATATGTGTATATTAGTACGACTAACAGCTTGGTTCATATTCATCTAGATTTCCATGATATATAAATCACACACTTTTAATATGCTATAAAAATAGATTCCTCCTTTGCATGCTGTTTTATAACTTTATTCCACTTAACTATATATCATGATAATCTTTCTGTATCAATAGCTACATCATCATTTTGAATAACTATACAATATTTCCTTAACTGGATGTATCACATTCACTTGCCTAAGCTCATTGCTGAATATTTAGTTTTTCACTATTATAAACAATTCATTATAAACATACTTGCTTATACATCTTTGTATACTTCATATTTACTTAGGGAAAAAACCTAGATGTGCAACTGCCATGTCCAGAGCATACACATTTGAAATTTGTATACATTTTGCCAGACTGAACTATGGTGGGGGAGGGGGAAGTATATTAGTTTACACTCACACCAACAGTATATGAGTCAGCACTAAGCTTCTGTACTTGGGATCTGAGATGCTTCTCACCCAAACTGGGGCTTTCCCCACATTATGGAGGCCAAACTCACTGAGGGCAGAGTCTGAGCCTTCACCTTTATATCCTCCAAAGCACTGAAACGGCATTGGTTCTACACTGGATACCCAAACAAGGTTCCGATAAATAGGCCAAGTTCATATCTTGACCTCCAGACCCTATAGTCTCTGTTCACCCTCATCACCTTTCCAGCTCCCTCCCCCACGACTCTCCCACTTTGCCTGCTCCAACCACACTGATAGCCTTTCTGTGCCTCCAATACACTTATCATGCTCCCATCAGAGCCTTGGCATCTGCCGTTCCCTCTTCCTGGAACTTTCTTCCCCTGATAGCCACGGGGCTCATTCCCTCAGGATGCTGCTCGAAGGCCACATTATCAGTGGGCTTTTCCTATTTTAAATTGCAACTCCCTCAACACTCTCTACCCTCCTTCCTTTAGATCTACTTTCTCCAATATCTTTATTACCATGTGACCCTCTATATGTTACTTGTTTATGTCGTCTTCTTTCTGCCCCCACCCACTAGGGCCAGAATTTTGTCTGTTTTATTCACTGCTGTGTCCTTAGCCCCTCCAAGAGGTACTCGGTAAATATATATTGAACAAAGACATTAATTTGTGAAAATAAAGAATGAATGAAGACATCTTCAAGCAGAAAGTTAATTGCTGGAATCATACATGAGGGCACAATGAAAGCATACATGTAGGTGGACAGAATAAGGCTAAAATACAGGCCTGAGTTATATCATTTGAGTCATACAGCAATTCAATGGCTACTTGAAGTTGGAAGTAGGAGAATATAGTTGTCTTGAAAAGTTTATGGTCCATTTGGGAATATAAAACTCATACGAGGTTTTTATAAAATACATATTACAAAGTAAAAATATTAAGTCGGTAAGTGGAAATCAATATGATGTCAATATTGAGGGGTATGGCTGGAGCCACAATTTGCCAGTTGAGAAGGTGTTTTAGAAAAGAAGAGAAAGGGATCTAAAAGAATGTAAAATTGTGAACGTGTGAACGAGTGTGTTCAGTGCTGGGAAGAGCAAGAAAGAGTGTTTTCACTTACCCATAAAACATTAGTGAAGCATTTTTGGTAGACCAGGCATTAAGCTGGGAACTGGAAAACAAAACACAGACTCTGCCCTCAAGGACTCTAGGAGCCAGCTGGGAAGACGTGCATGCAGATTACCATTGTTAGACCATTTAAAGGGTGCTGTTTGTAGCAGACATGAGGGGTCTTCAACCCGGATGAGTATATCAGGGAGGACGGTGGAGGAGGGGGGGCACTGCCAGGAAAGGTGGTCTCCAAGCCAAGTTGTGAAGGACAATATCAAATAGGACTTAGCCAGACAGCACAAAGGAAGTGCTTGCGAGGAGGAATACAGCCACCCGTGCAAAAGCTCAAAGTCAAAGAGAAAGGACAGTGTTTGTGGAACTGCAGTGAGGGGAATGCCCAGGAAAAGAGTCCGAAACAAAAGCGGGACTTGGGCCTGGAGAGATGAGCAAGCCCAGGGGGTGGGGGGCTTTTCTGTCCTGGGTTTGTCTCTACCCCAGAGACACTGGGCTCCATGGAAAAGAATTAAGAAGGGAAGTCAGCCCTAATCTTTAATGAACTTGTTTCACAACATCAGGCATATAGAACATGCTAAAAGAGCAAGAATCCACTTAATAGGACCTGAAGTCTCTGCCAGAACCAAGGGACTAAAGTGAAAGGAAAAAAGGAAAAATTCAGACCTCAGCCCTCAACAGAGCTGCAAAACCAGGTGCCCCAGGCGACAGAGGGGGCAGCTGCAGAGGGCCCTGCATTCCCACGGTGGTCCTGGCTGCTGCCTCTAGAGAAGTGGAAGCATTGTGGACAGAAGTCAGAGATGTACAGGGTGGGGGGGAGCTGGCTTATTTTCCAGTCATTTCCTTCCCTCTTATAGCTCCATCTGTTCTCCCATCACTAGTAATTCACAGGATGCTTGTCTGATCAAAATCGACTTTCATTTAATAAAGAACTGAATCTATGACAAACTACAAAAGCCTTTCTACTTTGTGTCATTTATCATCATTATTTCTCCATTGTGACAAATAATTGACGAAATGAAAACAATTGGCCTCTAGCCTGAGCATATGTACTAAAAAAAAAAAGAAAAGTTTCATTACAATAGCATTTCTGCATACCAGAATCACAGCATCATCTGGAAAACTTAAAACTGATGCCTGGAAGAGATATGGGAACATATGTATATGTATAACTGATTCACTTTGTTATAAAGCAAAAACTAACATACCATTGTAAAGCAATTATACTCCAATAAAGATGTAAAAAAAAACAAACCAAAACTGATGCCTGAGTCTCACCCCCAGAGATTCCCATTAAATGGGTTTGGGGTGGTTCCTGGGAATCAGTGATTATAATATACCTATTAAAGGTTCTAAGAAATCCACTTATAAAGATCAAGTCTGACAGTGTATCATCTCAAATTTCCTAAATTTATTTCAACTATTTTTTGGCAGAACCATTATTAATATCTAACAAAATGCTAATCTTCAGCAAAAAATAGTTTGAGAAGTGCTAGTCTTTCTTTTTAAGGAAATAAATCCCGAGGAATAATTCTGTATATTTACCACTGTTTCTTATTTATTATCAATCATACTTGAATAAAAGTATGAGAGAAGCAGGGACTTTCATTAATCCTCCTCATTTAGGTATAATTATTTAGGTATAATTATTGTGAGACAAATAAGCAAATAAACAAGCATGAAGATTTCCCTCTTCTGTTAAAGACCACCTTAAACAGAATAAGAAGCCCACTACCCCATGACTCTGTCTTTTGCTTATCCAGTTGAGCTATAATAAACCCTGCTCCAGGATAGCAAATAATATTTCCTCAAAGCAAATGTCTTAATAATTTACATCTCCCCCTCATTTTTCTTATGACCTCTGGGCATAGGTTTGTGATTCACAAAATAACCAGTCCATGTAAGTAACTTAATAAATATTAAATAAACCCTTTGGAGACACTACATGACAGTGAAAATAGCACACCCTTTTGAAGCAGCCAGGCCTGAGTTTAAATCACATCTCCACTACTTATTAGCTTTGTGTCCTAGGGCAAACTTACCTCTCTGATCCCAAGTTTGACTGCTAAAGTGAAGATGCCTGAAACATCTAATTTTCAGGACTCTTGGAGGACTAATTTATATGTGTAAACTGCGTGACTTAAATATGGTACCCAATAAATATTCGTTGATTAATCAAATAATTTCTAAAGTAATGACAGTTACTTTTATCAAAAATTGTTTCAAATTTTTTTCTGGGTATAATATGAGGCAAGGTTTAAAATACAGGTATTTTTCTCTGTTCACAAGTATTTTTGAAAGAGTGAGCTGGAAACTCAAACATCTATAGCCCTCTGATATAGTTGACATCACAGCCAAACTCTTAAATCCTCAATTTTCTGATCCTGAACAGATATTAACAATGAGTTCCTTTACATTTCTGTCTGCACAAGCATCTTAATGCCAAAGGACAGGTTAATTACCAGCCAAATTTGGAATTACTGATGAAAACAAACATACTTTATGTCTGCTCTCAGGCTATATATATATTTGAATTTTATTTTATTTTTTTATACAGCAGGTTATTAGTTATCCATTTTATACATATTAGTACATACATGTAAATCCCAATCTCCCAATTCATCACAGCACCACCACCACCCCCTGCCGTTTTCCCCTTTGAGGTCCATACGATTGTTCTCTACATCTGTGTCTCAGTTTCCGCCCTGCAAACCGGTTCATCTGTACCATTTTTCTAGGTTCCACATATAGACGTTAATATACGATATTTGTTTTTCTCCTTCTGACTTACTTCACTCTGTATGACAGTCTCTAGATTCATCCACATCTCTACCAATGACCCAATTTCGTTCCTTTTTATGGCTGAGTAATATCCCATTGTATATATGTACCTCATCTTCTTTATCCATTTGTCTGTCAATGGCCATTTAGGTTGTTTCCATGACCTGGCTATTGTAAATAGTGCTGCAATGAACATTGGGGTGCGTGTGTCTTTTTGAATTGTGGTTTTTTCTGGGTATACGCCAAGCAGTGGGATTGCTGGGTCATATGGTAATTCTACTTTTAGTTTTTTAAGGAACCTCCATACTGTTCTGAATAGTGGCTGTATCAATTTGCATTCCCATCATCAGTCAAGAGGGTTCCCTTTTCTCCACACCCTCTCCAGCATTTGTTGTTTGTAGATCTTTTGATGATGTCCGTTCTAACTGGTGTGAGGTGATACCTCACTGTGGTTTTGATTTGCATTTCTCTAATAGTTAGTGAGGTTGAGCAGATTTTCATGTGCTTCTTGGCCACCTGTATGTCTTCTTTAGAGAGATGTCTATTTAGGCCTTCTGCTCATTTTTGGATTGGGTTAGTGTCTTATTTAATATTGACCTGCATGAGCTGTTTATACATTTTGGAGATTAATCCTTTGTCCGTTGATTCGTTTGCAAATATTTTCTCCCATTTTGCGGGTTGTCTTATCGTCTCATTTGTAGGTTCCTTTGCTGTGCAAAAGCTTTTAAGTTTCATTAGGTCCCATTTGTTTATTTTTATTTCCATTACTCTAGGAGGCAGATCAAAAAAGATCTTGCTGTGATTTATGTCAAAAAATGTTCTTCCTATGTTTTCCTCTAAGAGTTTTATAGTGTCCAGTCTTACATGTAGGTCTCTAATCCATTTTGAGTTTATTTTTGTGTATGGTGTTACGGTGTGTTCTAATTTCATTATTTTACATGTAGCTGTCCAGTTTTCCCAGCACCACTTATTGAAGAGACTGTCTTTTCTCCATTGTATATCCTTGCCTCCTTTGTCATAGATTAGGTGCGTGGGTTTATCTCTGGGCTTTCTATCCTGTTTCATTGATCTATATTTCTGTTTTTGTGCCAGTACCATATTGTCTTGATTACTGTGGCTTTGTAGTATAATCTGAAGTCAGGGAGTCTGATTCCTCCAGCTCCGATTTTTCCTCTCAAGACCGCTTTGGCTATTCGGGGTCTATTGTGTCTCCATACAAATTTTAAGATTTTTTGTTTTAGTTCTGTAAAAAAAAAATGTCATTGGTAATTTGAAAGGGATTGCATTCAATCTGTAGATTGCTTTGGGTAGTATAGTCATTTTCACAATATTGATTCTTCCAATCCAAGAACATGGTATATCTCTCCATCTGTTGGTATCATCTTTAATTTCTTTCATCAGTGTCTTATAGTTTTCTGCATACAGTTCTTTTGTCTCCCTAGGTAGCTTTACCCCTAGGTATTTTATTCTTTTTGTTGCAATGGTAAATGGGAGTGTTTCCTTAATTTCTTTCAGATTTTTCATCATTAGTGTATAGGAATGTAAGAAATTTCTGTGCATTAATTTTGTATCCTGCAACTTTACCAAATTCATTGATTAGCTCTAATAGTTTTCTGGTAGCATCTTTAGGACTCTCTATGTATAGTATCATGTCATCTGCAAACAGTGACAGTTTTACTTCTTCTTTTCCAATTTGGATTCTTTTTATTTCTTTTTCTTCTCTGATTGCCATGGCTAGGACTTCCAAAACTATATTGCATAATAATGATGCGAGTGGATATCCTTGTCTTGTTCCTGATCTTAGAGGAAATGCTTTCAGTTTTTCACCATTGAGAATGATGTTTGCTGTGGGTTTGTCGTATATGGTCTTTATTATGTTGAGGTAGGTTCCCTCTAGGCCCACTTTCTGGAGAGTATTTATTGTAAATGGGTGCTGAATTTTGTCAAAAGCTTTTTCTGCATCTATTGAGATGATCATATGGTTTTTATTCTTCAGTTTGTTAATAATGGTGTATCACAATTATTGATTTGTGAGTATTGAAGAATGCTTGCATCTCTGGGATAAATCCCACTTGATCATGGTGTATGATCCTTCTAATGTGTTGTTGGATCCTGTTTGCTAGTATTTTGTTGAGGATTTTTGCATCTATATTCATCAGTGATATTGATCTGTAATTTTGTTTTTTTGTAGTATCTTTGTCGGTTTTTGGTATCAGGGTGATGGTGGCCTCATGGAATGAGTTTGGGAGTGTTCCTTCCTCTGCAGTTTTTTGGAAGAGTGTGAGAAGGATGGGTGTTAGCTCTTCTCTACATGTTTGATAGAATTCACTGTGAAGCCATCTGGTCCTGGATTTTTGTTTGCTGGAAGATTTTTAATCACAGTTTCAATTTCATGACTTGTGACTGGTCTGTTCATATCTTCTATTTCTTCCTGGTTCAGTCTTGGAATGTTATACCTTTCTAAGAATTTGTCCATTTTTTCCAGGTTGTCCATTTTATTGGCATAGAGTTGCTTGTAGTAGTCTCTTAGGATGCTTTGTATTTCTGTGGTGTCGTAACTTCTCCTTTTTTACTTCTAATTCTATTGATTTGAGTCCTCTCCCTCTTTTTCTTGATGAGTCTGGCTAATGGTTTATCAATTTTGTTTATCTTCTCAAAGAACCAACTTTTAGTTTTACTGATCTTTGCTGTTGTTTTCTTTGTTTCTATTTCTTTTATTTCTGATCTGATCTTTATGATTTCTTTCCTTCTACTAACTTTGGGTTTTGTTTATTCTTCCTTCTCTAGTTCCTTTAGGTGTAAGGTTAGATTGTTTGAGATTTTTCTTGTTTTTTAAGGTAGGCTTGTATTGCTATAAACTTCCCTCTTAGAACTGCTTTTGCTGCATCCCATAGGTTTTGGATAGTCGTGTTTTCATTGTCATTTGTTTCCAGGTATTTTTTGATTTCCTCTTTGATTTCTTCAGTGACCTCTTGGTTATTTAGTAACATATTGTTTACTTTCTAGGTGTTTGTGGTTTTTACAATTTTTCTCTGTAATTGATTTCTAATCTCATAGCGTTGTGGTCTAACAAGATGATTACAATATGATTTCAATTTTCTTAAATTTACTGAGGCTTTATTTGTGACCCAAGATGTGATCAATCCTGTAGAATGTTCCGTGTGCACTTGAGAAGAAAGTGTAATCTGCTCTTTTTGGATGGAATGTCCTATAAATATCAATTAAACCTATCTGGTGTATTGTGTCATTTAAAGTTTGTGTTTCCTTAGTAATTTTCTCTTTGGATGATCTGTCCATTGATTTAAGTGCGGTGTTAAAGTCCCTCACTATTATTGTGTTACTGTCGATTTCCTCTTTTATAGCTATTAGCAGTTGCCTTATGTATTGAGGTGCCCCTATGTTGGCAGCATATATATTTATAATTGTTGACTCTTCTTGAATTGATCCCTTGATCATTATGTAGTGTCCTTCCTTATCTCTTGTAACATTTTTTATTTTAAAGTCTATTTTATCTGATATGAGTATTGCTACTCCAGCTTTCTTTTGATTCCCATTTGCATGGAATATCTTTTTCCATTCCCTCACTTTCAGTCTGTATGTGTCCCAGGTCTGAAGTGGGTCTCTTTTAGACAGCATATATATGGGTCTTGTTTTTGTATCCATTCAGCGAGACTGTCTTTTCATTGTAGAATTTAATCCATTCATGTTTAAGGTAATTATCGATATGTATGTTCCTTTGACCATTTTCTTAATTGTTTTGGGTTTGTTTTTGTAGGTCCTTTTCTTCTCTTGTGGTTCCCACTTAAGAGAAGTTCCTTTATCATTTGTTGTAAAGGTGCACCTCTTCTCTTAGCTTTTGCTTGTCTGTAAAGCTTTTGATTTCTACATCGAATCTGAATGAGATCCTTGCTGGGTAGAGTAATCTTGGTTGTAGGTTCTTCCCTTTCATCACTTTAAATATGTCATGCCACTCCCTTCTGGCTTGTAGAGTTTCTGCTGAGAAATCAGCTGTTAACCTTATGAGAGTTCCCTTTTATGTTATGTTGTTTTTCCCTTGCTGCTTTCAATAGTTTTTGTCTTTATTTTTTGCCAATTTGATTACTATGAGTCTCGGAATGTTTCTCCTTGGGTTTATCCTGTATGGGACTCGCTGCGCTTCCTGGACTTGGGTGGCTATTTCCTTTCCCATGTTAGGGAAGTTTTTGACTATAATTTCTTCAAATATTTTCTGAGGTCCTTTCTCTCTCTCTTCTCCTTCTGGGACCCCTATAATGCGAATGTTGTTACGTTTAATGTTGTCCCAGAGGTCTCTTAGGCTGTCTTCATTTCTTTACATTCTTTTTTCTTTATTCTGTTCTGCAGCAGTGAATTCCACAATTCTGTTTTCTAGGTCACTTATCCGTTTTTCTGCCTCAGTTATTCTGTTATTGATTCCTTCTAGTGTAGTTTTCATTTCAGTTATTGTATTGTTCATCTCTGTTCTTTTTTGTTCATTATTTCTTCTAGGTCTTTGTTAAACATTTCTTGCATCTTCTTGATCTCTGCCTCCATTCTGTTTCCAAGGTCCTGGATCATCTTCACTATCGTTATTCTGAATTCTTTTTCTGGAAGGTTGCCTATCTCCACTTCATTCAGTTGTTTTTCTGGGGTTTTATCTTGTTCCTTCATCTGGTACATAGTCCTCTGCCTTTTCATCTTGTCTATCTTTCTGTGAATGTGGTTTTTGTTCCACAGGCTGCAGGATTGTAGTTCTTCTTGCTTCTGCTGCCTACCCTCTGGTGGATGAGGCTATCTCTCAGGCTATACTTTTCAGCAATAATATTTAAAGACCAAAGAAATTGGAGGGAAAAAAACCCTGCAAATATCTGTTCCAAATCAGATCCAATACCCAGAACACTCCAATCCCAGTAGCTCACTCCTTTGAGTGGATGACAAGGCTGTTTTTTTCATGTTCTTAGAGACCGAATGTAAACTAACCTGAGGTGTAAATATAACGAATAAGGTATTCCATCTCATGAGGTAACTTACATTGCTATTGATTAAAGATTTCTTCAACTGTGACCACTCACATGTTTCCAGATGGATTTCCGTTCTAGACCACTTTATAAATGAATTGAGAAGAAATAGTTTTCTTCTGTGATTCAAACTCCCTGACACTAAAGAACCTTTCAACTGGGCATATACCCAGAGAAAACCATAATTCAAAAAGACACATGCACCCCAATGTTCATTGCAGCACTATTTAAAATAGCCAGGTCATGGAAGCAACATAAATGCCCATCAACAGACAAATGGATAAAAAGAAATGGTACATATATACAATGGAGTATTACTCAGCCATAAAAAGGAATGAAATTGGGTCATTTGTAGAGACATGGATGGACTTAGACACTGTCATACAGAGTGAAGTAAGTCAGAAAGAGAAAAACAAATATCATATATTAACACATATATGTGGAATCTAGAAAAATGGTACAGATAAACCAGTTTGGAAGGCAGAAATAGAGACACAGATGTAGAGAACAATTGCATGGACACCAAGGGGGAAAGTGGTGTGTGGGGGTGGGATGAATAGGGAGATTGGGATTGACATATATACACTAATATGTACAAAATAGATGCTGTATAATAAATAAATAAATAAAATTCAAAAAAAATTTTTTTGAATTTTTTTTTTTTTTTTTTTTTTTTTTGCGGTACTCGGGCCTCTCACTGTTGTGGCCTCTCCCATTGTGGAGCACAGGCTCCGGACGCGCAGGCTCAGAGGCCATGGCTCACGGGCCTAGCCGCTCCGCGGCATGTGGGATCTTCCCGGACCGGGGCACGAACCCGTGTCCCCTGCATCGGCAGGCGGACTCTCAACCACTGCGCCACCAGGGAAGCCCTTTTGAATTTTTTTAAATAAAGAATCCTTCAATTGCTTTCCTTTGGGTTAGAGGTTAAAGTTGAAAAAAATTTTATATTTCTTTTCTTTAACAGCTTTATTGAGGAATAATTGATATACAAAAAGCTATAGATAGTTAACATATACAACCTGTGAGTCTGACGATAAGTATACACCCCTGAAACGCTCATTATTATCAACACCATAAACTTATCCATCATCTCCAAAAGTTTTCACCCACCCCTTTTTATTTTTTCTTTTTTGAGGTATTTTTTTTTCCTTTTTTGATAACAGCACTTAACATAAGATCTACTCACTTAGCAAATTTTTAAGTATTCAATATGGAATTATTAATCATAAGCCCTATTTTGTACAGATGTCCAGAAATTATTCTATAAAGTGGAAACTTTGTACTTTTTGACCAACATTTCCCCATTCCCTGCCCTCCTCCCTGGCAATCACCATTTTATCCTCTGCTTCTATATGTTTGACTATTTTAGATTCCACATATAAGTGAAATCATGCAGTTACCCGTCTTTCTGTCTGGCTTATTTCACTTAGCATCATGTCCTTCAGATCCATCCCTACTGTTGCAAATGGCAGGATTTCCATCTTTTTTAAGGATAAGTAATATTCTATTATATGTATATGCCACATTTTTTTAATGTGTTCATCTGTCAATGGACACTTAGGTCGCTTCCTTGTCTTGGTTATTGTCAATAATGCTGCAATGAACATGGGAGTGCAGATATCTCTTTGAGATTCAGATTTCAATTCCTTTGGATATATGCCCCAAAGTCAGATTGCCAAAAATCCTTCACATGACCTAGAGAACCAACTTGCCAATCTTACAAACTCTTGCCACTCACCCTCCACTCATTTCTAAGTCTTCATACTCCAGTCATATTACACTATCCTTTCCTCGAATTTTCCTGCTCACCTTAGGCCCTCCTAACCTCTGCCAGGAATATATTCTAACTACCTCTCCCTGAATTAACTAGCACTTATTCAGTCCCCTTTGATCTTCTCTTTGCCATATCCCTTCTGGGTTGTGTGTCCCTGATAGTCATTCTGATGATGTCCTTTATGACACTTACCATTTCTTACTCCAAATCTACTTTCTTTATAAACTGTAAGCTCCTTGAGAGCTGGGGCTTTTCCTGTCTTATTCATTATAACCAGCATCAATAGAATATATTTTGATAAATAAATGAACATGATGAATAAAGAATAAGTTAGGGAAGAAGTTGCACTTTTAACCTGCTTTCAGCTTTTTCTGATCTTGCTACTTACCTCACAGAAGGGAAAGGAAAAGAAAGAATGTGCTATCTGTAGCACATATTTTTTTTTGTGAGCTGTATCTTAATGTACAAGTAATTTCACAGGCATCAGTCAGAGATTTTTACTCCAAGAGGCTGCTTCAAGAAAGGCTTTAATTTTTAATATTCTACTTCTTCAAATAATAAATGTAATTAGCATTCCATGTTTGTTCAATAAAATGTATGTAGTATGTAATTACTAGCCATGGTAGTAGAGACTGAAAATAATTTATTAAGTAAACACAGTTAAGTGTCTTACTGTGCATATTTTTCAATAAAGAGCCTGATTTTATGAATCAGCTGTCAGTCAATGCTCTTGTTAATTTTCTTCTGCAAGTGTGCTTTATCCACTTTTTAAATTTTAAATGAATCAAATTTACAAAATAAAATAGAATAGGCTTTATTACATTTCTGTTCATCCTTTACTTATGTTTAATAGTGAAAGCCTGCTAGTGAGGATGGACCTGTGTCAGCAGTCATCCTTAGTTATAGCCATAAAAACCCACAATTCAAAATCATCATAAAAGAGCAACCTAGTTTCCTGTGAAAGAATAGTCAACCATTATTTTAAATTAAGTGCCATATTTTAAATTTAAATTAAGCCCATAAACCTTAATTTTTATAAGCATCACTGTTTATATCTCAGCAGATCTATAAAATTGTAAGTTAGATGCAACTACTATGAAATCAAAGCTATAAAGTCTCACCTTGGTGGTGCCAACTAATAAGTAGCTGGTTTATGTAGATAGAAAACTATGTGCATCCTAGGGAGACAAATTATGTCTCATTCAACTGAACTGAAGCCACTTGCTCATGATTGTTTGTTATAAACACTTTAGAGCATTCATCCTAGATTCTTAAGGGCCTTATCACCCCTTGACTCTCCATGTCAATCATGGGATCCACTCTTTTTCTTTTTCTTTCTTTTAGCTTTGTAAACTTAATTACCTATGCTTTTTCATGCCTATTTGTTTCAACTAAAATGATGTTAATTATGTTAAGCCCCAGGTTGGCAATAAAGGGTAGAATGGGGTTTCACAAACTCCACCATGCAGAAATAATTTTATATCTTCCAAAAATACATGTATGCAATATAGTATGATGGAGAGTCCCCAGACTCATAGTCACAGGAAAACTTTGATTTAAATCTCAGGTTTGCTATTAAGTGACTCTGCTCTGTGTCCTTAAATAAGTAATTTAAACCTGCAGGTCTATTTTTTTTTCTCAGTATTCATATGAGGGCTAAATAAGGTTTTATATATAATATGATTATTGTGGTGCCCAGCAAATGGTAAATGCTCAAGATATTTTAGTTATACACTATTATCTGTAAAGTAATGAAATTATCTGCTAGAATATTCAAGACCCCTTTCAGATTTTAACATACTCAATTCTATAAGTACTATTTATAAATGTATGTCACCAAAGCAAATGATATGCTACAATACATAATTAAGGTGACAGTCATAGTTATTAGCAGTGCATGAATATGAGTTATCAATTTTATATTAAGAACTCAATAAATAATGTGTGATAATTTGGTATCATATAAATAAAACTAGCTTTTATCATAAATTTGATCATTTAATTCATGATTTTTAATACTTGTATTGAAGGTCCATCAAAATGCTAATTTTGACCTAACAGTTCGGGTGAATTTATGGAAGGGATATAGTCTTATAGTTCAATTCCATATTCATTATTTAGAATTTTTAAAATCATCCAACAAATATTAATTGAGTTTCAAGCACTGTGCTAATTAAAAGTAAACAATGTTAATTATGTTTATTATATTAATAATTAGATTCTCAGGCGAGTCCACAAGATCCTGTGCAATGGAAGTGGAAATTTTCAGTAAAAAATGTAAAATGCAACTCTTTTATAATGCTAGTAAGTGTATATATGTCTCAGGAATTACCCAACATGTAAACAACAGGTGTGAGTGATAATTAAGAGGATAAAAAAAATAAGGGTACAACCCCTCCAAAGAATCAAC